>NC_087213.1:38205636-38413136 GCF_015104395.2 Macrobrachium nipponense
GTATGTATGTATGTATGTATGTATGTATTATTATTATTATTATTATTATTATTATTATTATTATTATTATTATTATTATTATTTATTTTCTTGCATTATTATTATAATTAATATTGTATTCTTTATTATTGTCACAACATAGACATGCATTTTGGTACTGGAAGACATTACTAACTTACCTGTTGCAGCTTCTAATTTAAAGGATGAGGGCCCTATTGGTAGTAAAAAAAACTGATACCTACTAGCTACTAGTAGGAGGTACTAGTAATCATACTAACAAAAACTGACTGTTATTTAAGAAAGACGTTCTACTTACCTGAGACAGTTTAATTTTTTATGGTTTATACAAAATTGTTTCTTGGTCACAACTGCTACTAGTAGCAAGTACTAAGTAGCAAACACATAAAAACACGCCCAGACAATGTCTGTTATACTTACCTATTACTGCTTCAGTTTTGCATTGTTTTTCATTTTTTACGATTGTTCACTACTAGTAGGAACTAGTAGCAAGTAGCAGATATCTGATACTTGCTACTAGTTCCTAGTAGTATACACAATTATACAACCTGGTAAGAAAGACATTATACTTAGCTGAGAAGACAGTTTTATTAGCTTAATTTAGAATTTTTGTTCAAACATTTTTTAGTTTTTTTATTAAGTGCTACTTGTAGGGACAAGTAGCAAGTAGCAAACATAAACGAAACGTCAACTTGAGATAGTTACTACTATCTAATTGCACGCTGTAACTATACAAACTTTTATTTTGGATTTTTTTTGGAATACCATTATTATTAGTGATTTCCTATTACTTGCTACTAGCAGCAAGTAGTAGGAAATTCTTACCATATTAACTTTTCTGGAAGCAATATACATCTAAAACATTATAAGATTACATTTTAGCAGTTTCGGGATCCTAATGATGCCCATAAACACACAAAAGTATTAATAATATCCAAATTTGCTACTTGTAGGTGCCTCTTAGACACTTCTACAGGCAAATGAAAAGTTTGAAAATCGTATCTGGGCTACTGAAAGCAATGCAATGACTAAGTAACAAATTTAGAATTGGAAATTAACTTGTTGACTATTTAAGCGGTGTTCAAAGTTTTTCAAATGTCAAAAAATGCCTTAGCAAATTTAGTTACTACTACTTGATAGCTTCTAGTAGCATAAGTTGTGAAGTCTAATTTTTTTTACTTGTTTATCGTTAAAGTTCAAAAAATTTGGAAAATAATTTTGATATAAGAATTTTTTCTGAGAAACAAATAATAAACTAGCTATGGCATTACCAATTTTGAAAACTTTGAACGCGTTTTTCTCCATTTTTTTAAATGTGGCGAATGTAAGTTCTCGCAGTGCTAGCCTCGGTAAGCAGTTTAGGCCTGAGTGTTTTAGGCTAGACAATAGACCTACATGGATGAGACTTGAAGATGCATGCCAACAAACCAATGCTTGTCAACAGCTAACACATTCAACTTAGCTCCATTTAGTAAGGATCTTAATGAGGAAGTTAACCTACCCGAAAGTTGCCGAACCCCACAAACTAATATGTTGTAAAACCTGGTAGATTTTTAAAATTATAGACTATCGAAACTTCAAAATCACACGTGAGAGTACTGAGTAGCCTACTGAAAATCTTGCATCTGAAGCTCAAAAGCCCACATTTTATTAATCTCAAAATCACACGCATGAACCTAATAACCTTGCACACAAACTTCAAAATCCTGCACACATTCCTTAAAATCCTACATACCGTTGATTCGTAAAATCTTGCACAGGCCAAATGAGAGATTTTTGGGTGAAATTTACTTAACAGAAGTTTTTCAGAATGTCGTGTACTATCATACATTTAGTCTGCTCCAACTACTCTGATTTTTCCTCGGAGGAATTTCAAAATTTACTTTTTGATCTCCAATTTGACCATGAAGGATAACTGCCCTTTTGAAAACCGGTTGTTTCTGAACCCTTACATTATAGATACATTCTGGCGTAGTTGCTAACTGTGAACTAAAAATGCCTTAAAATTTGTTTTTTAGTGTCTTAGCTTACCGACTAAAAAATTTTAATTGTCCTATTTTTTCTTTTATTTTTAAGAAAATTCTTATGTATAACGGTTTGATTGTGAGTATTTTACTCCAAATTATTACCTTTTACTATAATGATCTTTACCTTCCAGACCTTACAGCTCGTTCGTGTTTCCCCGGGTCCCTCAGTGTGAGGCACCTCTAATGTCTACCAGAGAATTGCTAATGCATCTTCTAATTTTGGATGGTCTGGCATGCAGTTTAGATATTTGTTGAGCTTATTCTTAAACACATCTACACTCACTCCTGATATGTTCCTCAGATGAGCTGGCAACGCATTGAATAGACACTGGTGCATGGTGGCTTAATATCCTTAGTTTTCCTGTTAATCTACCTCTGCTTGCTCTTCCTGATATTTTTAGCTCCATGATGTTTTCGGCAATTCCTTCTATGTTTCCATGCCTATATTATCATGTAGCATTCTCTTCTCCTTTCTACACTATATAATTTTTATAAAATTGTAGTCTTTCCCAGTAGTCAAGATCCTTAACTTCTTCTATTCTAGCTGTAAAGGACCTTTGTACACTCTCTATTTGTGCAATGTTCTTTTGGTAGTGAGGGTACCATATCATATTGCAATATTCGAGTGGACTATGTACATACGTTTTATAAAGCATAATCATGCATTCGGCTTTTCTTGTTTTGAAGTGCCATAACAACATTCCCATTTTTGCTTTGCATTTTGCCTATAGTATTGCTATTTGATCATTGTATAACATGTCCCTATTCAACATCACGCCAAGGTCTTTAACTGCTTCCTTATTTGTGATTGTTTCGTTATAATGGTTCCCTATATGCATATAGCATTCCTTCTTTATCTCCATAATTTAATTATTCAAATTTATCAGAGTTAAATACACTCCTTTTTACCTCTGCCCATTCATATATTTTGTAGCAAGTTCCTATCTTCATCACAAGTAATTTCTCTACTTATTCTTGTGTCATCGGCAAAACTGCTCATTACCGAGTGCTTAACATTACTGTCTATGTCTGCAATCAAAACAAATAGCAATGCAGCTAACACCATACCTTGTGGCACACTGGATATTACCTTAGCTTCATCCGATTTCTCATCGTTTGCAATTACTATTTATTTTCTGCTTTGTAAAAATTCTTTTATCCATCTTCCTACTTTGCCACTATACTATGTTTTCTAATTTTCTTCACTAATATATTATGGTCTACCTTGTCAAAAGCTTTTGCAAAGTCTAGGTAAACCACATCTGTTTCTTTTCCGTTTATCATATTTTTATATATGTTCTGACGGTGGACTAACAGTTGGGTTTGTGTACTTTTTCCGGGTACAAAACCATGTTGTCCTGTATCAAACAAATTATTTTTCATTAAATGTTCCATAATATTTTCCTTCATTACCCTTTCATACATTTTCATAATATGTAATGTTAGACTCACAGGCCTATAATTACTTGCCTCTAGTCTAGATCCATGGTTTTGAAAGTAGGGGTAACATATGCTAATTTATGTTCATCATAAATCTTGCCTGTATTTACACTTTGCCTCAATAATATTGTGAGTGGCTTTGCAATAGAATGAACAACTTTCTTTAACAAAATGGCAGGGAGACCATCTGGTCCAGCTGCTGATCCGTTTTTAATTTCATTAATAGCCTGCACAATATTGGCTTCATTAATATCTATGTCCAATAAATATTCACTATTTTCATCTCTTATGTCTATATCATTATCTTCATTATCAATTCTAGGGGTAAATTCTCTCTTATATCTTTCTGCTAATATGTTACATATTTCCTTTTTCCATTCGTTAATCTCCCTTCATTTCTTAGAGGGCCTATTTCTACTCTTCTTTTATTCATTTTTTCACATATGAGTACAATAGTTTGGGGTTTTGCTCGATATTTTCTAGGGTCTTTTCTTCTAAGTACCATTTTTCATTTTCTTTTGATTGTATAATCTTTTGTTCTGCATTTTCTATCTTACTTATTAGTTCCATCACTTTCCATGCATTCTTTTCTTTTGCAAGACCTATTTTCCACTTTCTGATTTTCTGGAACAAGATCTTTCTGTCTCTTGGTATGCATGACTGATGTATACATTTCTTCTTCTGTATATACTTATCCACTATTTCCTCTAATATTTTATATAATATACGTGTATATCATCACTTACAAATATGTTTTCCCAATCTTTGTTTAATTCTTCATTTATTTATGACCATTTTATATTCTTACTATAGAAATTGTATTTTCCATATCCTTCCTACTTTTCCATCTCTTGCTTATCTCTGTTTTCACTTGCTTTGGAATGGACTGTTATTTTTATGACATTATAGTCTGAAATATTCATATTATATACTATTATTTCTTTAACATAATTCACCTCATTCACAAATAATAGGTCTAAAGTATTATCCTTTCTTGTTGGTAGGTGATTTATTTGTTGAATATTATGTTCTAGTAACGTATCTAATATCTTTTCAAATTGCCTCTTATCTTCTGCACTACTTACTATTACTCTCTTTTTTTATATGTATATATACAACCACAATTTCCTATTCATTCTTTACAATCTACAAAAGGAAAGTTAAAGTCTCTGGATAGGAGTATATTCCAGTCTTTGTGATTTCTACATATATCATCCAATTTCTGGGCTCAGCCTGTGTCGCTACGTGAAATGTCCCTTTAGCACACATTTCTAAGGTTAAATATTGCTATAGTACCAGAAAAAAAAGCTATGGAAATGCCAGGATATTCTGGCTTGCTCACCTTATTTTAAGGTGTCGGTATGGTTTCTGGGGCGAGTGAAACCACTACCAGGGGTCCTTTGGCATTTAGTTTCATCCTTCTTCTAAATTCCTCAACTATAGAGGAGACGACCTAAGGCCCACTCCTCGCTACCGTTATGGCTAGCGCCTCTGACGTCCTTTCTTTCGATAGCACAATCCACACCACACGTGTTTTTTCTGCTCTGTGTTGTGTTTGTTATGGAATTCTCCTTTTTTCAACATGGAACGTCAAGCTTTTTCTGCATCCAAGTTAAGTACTGCTATTAATGTTTAACACAATTTAGGGACTGCCCTGGGCCTGTTTAACCGTTTTATTTAGGTTTTTATGGACGGCGTTCCATGTGTCATCATCCACGAGCCACCATGTGCACCTCACTCCCGTGTGTTACCTTGTTTCATGCCCCATTCGGTCCCCTATACCGTTTGAGCTCGATTTTCTCTTAGCAGTACATACTTATATTTACGGTGATGCATTTATTGACGTTTTATTCATGTTATGTTATTTCTACACGGGGTTGTTATCCGAGCTCATCCTAAGCTCGTAGCCTACTTCGTTTCCTTTCAGCTTAGATTTCATGCATGCATGTTCATTTCAGTTGTCAGGTTACTCTTAGTTAGGCTCCCTTTCGAAGGACCATGGTTCTTCTCTCTTGTCCTCAAGCCACCCTGGCCACCCGCCCGGCGTATTTTCGTCTCAGCATAGGGTAGCTGCTCGGAGTCGCCAGGCTCGTCCTTCCTTCTCGGTTGGCTCGACCCAGCTTCTCCAGGACATGTCTTTCTCTCTACCATCATATTTTCTTCCTTTCCCCCCCGTGTTTTGTTAGGATGCTATTTTGTATTATCATGCTTATCGAGACGGCTTTGGCTGGCCTAGGCCTCCTCTGATCACGTGGCCTTTCTCACCGCGTGGCTCACCACACGGTCGAGAGAGGTTCCAGGCGACCGCGTATGAGCCACCCAGCGTAGGTCCTCCAGCCCTCTTCCCCCTCCTTGGGGGGAGATACGCTCACTCACGTTGTCTCAGACAACCGATCCGAGCACCCTCCCTTCCCTCCCTCCTGCGCGGGGGATACGGGAGATAGCTGGAGGACGCTCGACGAGTGGGTCGGCTCCATGCCGCTCTCCCCAGTAGAGTACAGGGGGGACCCCTGCTTGGCCGAGCCTCGGTTGGCCACCAGGCTTGGCTGAGCTCGGCTCTCCTCGACTCTCGGGTCGCGTTCTCCTACCCCTAGTCACCACTCCTCCCACTCCGGCGGATCAGGACCCCGGAACAGCCAGGTCCACTATGGTCCGGTGACACTATGAAGGCCCCGGCCTCATTACAAGGATACGCTTTTACATGCATGTTTTACATTTACATTTAACATCCATTATCTTAGTTTAAGTTCGGCGGAGACCCCGCTACCCGTCCGGGGATTTCCACCTACTTATTCTAGTTTTAAGTCTTGACGACGGAGTTGTCAAACTCCGCCGTATTATTTGGTCCCCTCCTGCTGTTACTGTCATTAGCATATCCAGTTATATCTGAGTTTTGAAACAATACTAAAATACATTCTACCAAGGTGGACGAGTTACTTCCTGCTCTACTGGGTAGAAGTAAACTATCACAACTGCTGCCTCAGATTCAAGCACATGAAATGTGACTTGCTTGTCATGGATTTCTTCATGTTGTATGTCTAATGGATTAAGTCCCCAAAATTGTGGTAAGATACGTTAATTTGCTTATGATATGTATTTGTACCTTTTGATATAGCCAATGGCATCCTACCAGTTTTGTAGGACATGTGGCAATAGCTTCAAAGGCATTAGCGTAAAAGTGTTTTTCTTTTGTTTTCAGTTATACTCAATTAACGGCTCATGGTTTATATAATAAAGTACCTACAAAAGGACCATAGAATGTTATTGATGCCCAATTTGAGAATCAACACCGAACGGGGCTAAAATCAAATAAATACAGAGCCACGTACTGTCCACAACAAGGACACCTGCTCCTCACCCATTGTTCGGACTACTCCTCGCTCTGGCGTATGGATTAGGTGGTCTCCCTGATTCAGTGACTTCTATGTCCTACGGCAGCGCCGGAGACACACTGATTCAAGCTGTTCTACCAATCCTGCCGGACGACTCACCACATTGCACGGTCAAAGAGCAGGTAGAGACTAACCCTTGTTATCTTTTAACTCCAGAGCACTCCGGTGTTATGACATATCACATCACGGACTTAGTCCAGGATGTTAGTGATGATACTCATGTGTCATTTCACTTACAGGTCACCCATTGTATGGAGTCGGGCTGTAACGCCATGCTTCAGGACCCCTGTGGGCACGAGGTCTGCCGGACCCACGCCACCTGTGCGATCCAGTTCAACGAGTCTCTGGTTTGGCACCACGAGAGTTGCTTAATCTGCTACGAGTTCGTTGACCAAGTCTCCTCTGAGGTGGGTAATGTTTCAAATACTACACATTAATACAATGAGACCAGTGACCAATATAATCCGTGATATATCAATCAACTTATGTTATAGTTTAATCTGAAGTAGCCTTAAGTATTGATACTAACCCTCTCTTTCAGGGCGCCCAAGCGATCCGGGAGTCCGCCCTTTCCACCCTGAAGGCCTGGGTTGGTGGGTTTGGCCCCAACATGACCAAGGGCCAACCCTACATTCTGTCTAAGGAGATGGCCACCCTCATCTTCCCCGGCGGGAAGAGTGCCTCTTACGTGGACCCGGAGGTGGCGGCTCCCCTGATTGCTTCCATCCGGGAAGAAGTGGCTCAGACTTCAGAGGAGGCGACAGCACAGGAGGTCGCCAAAGAAGTAGCTGCACTGGACCTGGACCTCGAGCCCATGACGGTGGAGGGCGCAGGTAAGGATGTAAGTGAGGCAGGTACTGTAGGGGCTCAAGGGCTTTCCTTGAGCCCTTCTAGAGCTTCTTCTCCTACTACTTCTACTTCTTTCCAGGGATTCACCGGGGGTATTCAGTCGGTCAGACCAAAGTCCGCCCTGGCGATCCCTAGAGTCAAAGGTAAGCGTGACTTTAAATTGCTTCAGAAGTCTCTGTCGAAGAAGTCAGATTCTAGCCTTGCCCGTAAGTCTTCGGCTCACCATCCCGGAGCGGACAAGGCTAAACTGGCATCTCACTCTAAAGGGTCGAAGTCCAAGTCTTCTAAGGACAGGGCTCAGCCCTTCCCCTCCGACCCTGAGCCTTCAACCTCCAAGGGAACCAGACCCAGGACTCCTAAGGAGAAGGTATAACCTTCCCCTTTTGACCCAGACACCTTCTCTGCTAATATTTCCACCAATATTATGCAGCAGATGGGTAGTTTGGTCGGGAACTTGGTTCAAACCAAGTTCCACGAGATGTTTGTATAACTTTCATCTTCTCTAGAGGAGTCAGGGCAGTCTATCCGAGCTATCTCGGATAGGCTGGTTACCCAGGAGAACCTCATCGCAGGGCTCCGCGAGAACACAGCGACAGGACTTCCACAGTCCGGCATGGTAGCTCAAGTCATGCCGGATTCGTCTACCCTTCCCACTTTTACAGCAAACAATCCTTGGAGAATTGCTTCCTACGCTCCCTACATAGACGGCATGTTAACGATTGAGGGCTGCGGAACTCGAAGGATTGAGGACTTCGAGTTTCCTCCGCAAGGATTACAGCCCCCTTTCATTGGCTATGTCCGCCTTACAGAAGCGGCTATGAGAAGGGAAGACAAGGTCCCGAAAGAAACTGTAATTCTCTCTCGGGATCACACACAACGGGAATGGCTACGTAACCTAGAGGAGTGGCAATGTACCAATACCAAGGTTACTACCTTCAAAAGTCCTTTCACGATCTTCACTGTGGATGAGGAGACTCCCATCCCATTCACATCGAAGGTAGCGGAACTGACCCTGCAAGCCGCAATGAAGGACGAACCTATGCCACAGCTCCGGGAGACAGAACCAACCTCCCTCCTGCTCCCTGGAACAGACGATCACTGGGTAGATCTTCCGGCCTCCTTTTCAGTGGGTAAACTGAAACTGGACTGCGCCATCACTCAGTTCAGCGAGAGATTGCCCAGGCTGTCAGACAACCTCATCCAGACTGAGTATGACGCCAGGATGAGGCTGTGCAGATCCCTCAATTCCCTAGTAATGACAGAAGTATCGGCTCTAATCTACGGAGAAGAGCCGCTATTCAAAATCATTGCAAAGTCACTTTTGTACTCGATGCAATGTGACTTGTATGATTTCGTCATAGCTAGGCGAAATTGTAGGAAACATGTACTGGCGGAGGCCTCTATCCAACAGAGCCTAACAAGCTCTTAGCCTCATCCATTTGGGGCGCTGACCTCTTCCCAGCCTCTGTAGTGAACGAAGTTCACTGCGAGGCAGTTAGGTTCAACCAGAGCCTAAGGGTTCGCTGGGGTTTGGTCAGCGAACGCAAATCGGAGTCGGCTGCATCAAACCCAAAATCAAAGAAGAAGCCTAGGAAATTCCAGCCTTTCCAGGCTTCCCAACAGCAGGCTATAGTACAGGCGGTTCCTGTATCACAGGTACCGCAACCCTCCACTTCCAAGTCACAGCCACAACAGCAGTTTGTGCTGCTGACACAACCGCCGCAACAGGCACAGGCTTCGACCTCCTACACTGTCTCCCCTGCTTTTAACCCAGTCTTTGAAGCCCAGTCCTTTCAGCCCTTCAACAGGTTTGGTAGGGGTAGCAGGGCTAGAGGCGCCTTCCGCCAATGGGGCAGCAGAAGAGCCTCTTACCAAGGTAAGGGTTCCCGAGGAGGACGTGGGGCACGTCCCCTCCTCGAACCAGTGAGGAGGGAGACTGTTCCTCTTTTGTCACCAATGGAAGTTCAGCAAGTGGGCCCAAAGAATTGTGTCCAAAGGTCTAGGGTGGAGTTGGCTCAAAGGTCCTCCTCCATCGAAAACCTTTCATCAACAACCAACAGCGGAATTGATAGAATACTCTCAAGAACTCCTTCAAAAAGGAGTAGTGTCAAGAGTCAAGCATTTAAAATTTCAAGGTCGCTTGTTCAGCGTGCCAAAGAAAGGCTCAAACAAACGAAGAATAATTCTAGACTTGTCCCGTCTGAACTTATTCATTCATTGCGACAAGTTCCGAATGCTGACCGTTTCTCAGGTGCGGACCTTACTTCCTCGTGGGGCCGTCACCACCTCTATAGATCTTACAGATGCCTACTATCATGTTCCAGTAGCAAGACACTTCCGCCCATTTCTAGCCTTCAGACTAGGAAACCAGGCATTCTCTTTCAAAGTAATGCCGTTCAGGCTCAACGTAGCCCCCAGGGTATTTACAAAACTGGCGGAGACAGTAGTTCAAGAACTGAGGTCACAAGGAATAATGCTAGTGCTTATCTGGACGATTGGCTCATATGGGCCACAAGCATCGAAGAATGCCACAAAGCAACGGTCAAAGTGATCCAGTTTCTGCAACATCTGGGCTTCCAGATAAACAAGACCAAGTCCCGGCTAACACCGGAGTCTCGCTTTCAGTTATTAGGCATTCAATGGGACTTGAACTCTCACACTCTATCAATTCCGCCGTTGAAGAGGAGAGAAATAGCCAAAGCAACCAGGCAATTTCTCAAGTACAAACAGACGTCCCGGAGGAACCAAGAAAGAATCTTAGGCTCTCTCCAGTTCGCTTCAGTAACGGATGTTCTTCTAAAAGCCAAACTGAAAGACATAAACCGCGTTTGGCGCTCAAGAGCAAACAACAGATCCCGGGACAAACTAGCTCCTATCCCGGCGATCTTACGAAAGAGACTCCACCCGTGGACGGAGATCAAGAATTGACAAAGACAATTCCGCTCCAGTTCCCTCCGCCAGCCCTGGTGATCCACACAGATGCATCACTAAGCGGCTGGGGAGGATACTCACAGTACAAAAAGGTACAGGGAACCTGGTCCCTACCATTCCGCCAGCTTCATATCAATGTCAAGACATCTCATGTCAAACTAGTGCAGTAGTAGTACACTGCATCAACAGGGGAGGCTCCAAGTCGAGCCACGTGAACCATGTCATGATAGCCATATTTTCATGGCAGCCAAGAACAAATGGCACCTGTCCGCCACTCATCTAGCGGGCGTAAGGAACGTAGTAGCGGACACGCTATCACGTTCAGTCCCACTAGAGTCAGAGTGGTCCCTGGACAAGCAGTCATTCAGTTGGGTCTGCCAACTAGTCCCAGGGCTTCAGGTAGATCTCTTCGCCACCAAGTCGAATCACAAACTACCTTATTACGTGGCCCCCAACCTGGACCCTCTGGCCTATGCCACGGACGCCATGGCTATAGACTGGAATCAGTGGAAGAAGATTTACCTCTTTCCTCCAGTGAATCTTCTCTTGAAGGTTCTGAACAAGCTCAGGATGTTCAAGGGCCACATTGCTCTAATAGCCCCCAATTGGCACAAGAGCAACTGGTTCCCACTTCTACTGGAATTGGGACTCCGACCTCAACGGATTCCCAGTCCCAAACTGTCACAACTAGTACAAACGAGGGCTGTGTTCGCTTCCTCAGAAAGCCCTAACTTTATGGACTTTATGAAGTTTGCGGCACAAAGAGATGCCAATATCGATCCTAAGAATATCTTATTCTTAGAATCTGATAAACGGGAATCGACCCTACATCAATATGACTCAGCAGTTAAAAAACTGGCTGTATTCCTGAGGAATTCTGATACACAAACCATGACAATCAATCTGGCCATATCCTTTTTCAGGACACTGTTTGAGAAAGGTTTAGCCACTAGTACTATTACTACTACTAAATCTGCACTTTAGAAAATCTTCCAGTTTGGATTCAAAATAGATCTGACAGACTCTTATTTTTCATCTATCCCTAAGGCCTGCGCTAGACTCAGACCATCCGAGAAGCCCAAGTCTGTGTCATGGTTCTTGAATGATGTCCTTAAATTGGCCTCGGACACTAATAATGACTCATGTGACTTTTTACCCCTCCTGAGGAAAACATTATTCCTATTAAGTCTGGCCTCAGGAGCCAGGGTATCCGAACTGTCAGCTCTATCTAGAGATTCTGGTCACATAGAGTTTCTCCCTTCAGGAGAAGTGTTACTTTCCCCAGATCATCAATTTCTAGCTAAGAATGAGGACCCACTGGATAGGTGGGCCCCATGGGAAATTCTCCCACTTCCACAGGACCCGTCCTTATGTCCAGTTGCTACCCTGGGAGCATACCTAAATAGAACTGCCCTAAGGTCTTCAGGCCCTCTATTTGTTAGGGAAAAGGGAGGCACCATTTCCTTAAAAGGAATCAGGCAGCAAATCTTATACTTTATTAAGCAAGCCAACCCAGAGTCCTTCCCTCGGGTACATGATATTAGAGCAGTAGCTACCTCTATCAATTATTTTCAGCACATGAATTTTGATGATCTGAAGAAGTACAAAGGCTGGAAATCTCCGACAGTATTTAAACGCCATTATCTTAAGTGCTTAGAAGCCCTTAAATTTCCAGCAGTGGCAGCGGGAAACACAGTTTCTCCTGACACTGCTTGAGTAGTAGTAAGTAGTTTAACCTAGATCTCTCCTTTCTACCTGCCTTGCTAACATTCTTGCCGTGGCTCGGCCACCATGTAGCCTTATTGTACCTTGGATGCCACATGTTGTATACATTGTGATGTTTCTTCTTGTTTTATTCCTAGGATTAGTCACAGTTTAAGTTAACCTTACTGTTTAGTATTAAGTATGGATTATTTTGTATTTACTTTACTATTAAGGTTCCAATTGCCCTTTTGTTACTTACCTTGTAACTTTGTTCTTAGATTATAGCAATTAACATTAATTGTTTTTTATTTTCCTATGTATTACTTGTGTGCTTCCTTATTCCAAGCTTATGTGGCCATTTCTCTGGTACTATTTCACGTAGCGACATGGGCTGAGCCCAGAAAAGGGATTTTGACGAAGGAAAAATCTATTTCTGGGCAAAGGCCCGTGTCACCCAGTGAAATCCCACCCTTTTATGTTACCCCCCCTTTTTGGCCCAAGCTTGGGTGCTATCTGCAGGAATGACGTCAGAGGTGCTAGCCGTAACAGTAGCGAGAAGTGGGCCTTAGGTCGGCTCCTCTATAGTCGAGGGATTTTGAAGAAGGATGAATCTAAATGGCAAAGGACCTCTGGTAGTGGTTTCACTCGCCCCAGAAACCTTACCGACACCTTAAAATAAGGTGAGCGAGCCAGAATATTCTGGCATTTCCATATTAGCTTTTTTCTCTGGTATTATAGCAATATTTAACCTTAGAAATGTGTGCTAAAGGGACATTTCACTGGGCGACACGGGCCTTTGCCCAGAAATAGATTTTTCCTTCGTCAAAATCCATTTTCTGTATTACTGTGTCAAACTCTTTAGTATTAGGAGGTCTATATGTTACACAAACTCTTTAGTATTAGGGGGTCTATATATTACAATGTTCACTAATTTCTCAGATTCAAATTCCACCGCTATTTATTCACATTCTGAGGTACTATATTTCTTGTATATCTTTCCTTGATTTATGTCTCTCCCATATATCGCGGTTCCCCTTTGATTCCTATTTTTCCTAACTGATCTATAAGTTTGAAACCCCTTTATCTGATCATCATTACCAGTCTCTTGAGAATACCAGGTTTCACTTATATTCATTATATCTATTTTTTCTGTTTGGGTTAGTTCTTCTATGAACTTTTTTTTTTTTTTTCTTTTTGAGTTACTCACAACTAAACCCTGCACTCATCACTATGATGGTTTGCGTGTTATCCCCATCATTTAATATGGGTAATAATAAGGATTTTCCCCTGTCTGTTTCCTGTTCTGATATGTTGATCTTTTCTTCATTTCCAGAAATTCTGACATTAAAAAATCTGAATTTATCTCCGCATCTGCACCATCCCTTGGCATTGTATATACAGTGCTTGTATCTGGGAGCTGTTGCTTGAATCCACGGTGATGGCTTGTTTTTTTTCTTCACCTTTCTTTATTTGCTTCATTTCTATTTTTATTTTTATTATTTATTTGGTTTTGATTCATGGCTACAGGCTGCATATATCAACATTTTTTTTAACTTAAATCCTTTTCCTTCTTTTAAGTTTTTGCATATTTTTGGATGTAGATCGCTGCATTCCTCCTTATAGCCGTCTAGGTATGCACATTTGCCATAAATCTCATAATTGTGATATACCTTGGGATGCTTGTAGTAACATCTTTCACCAAATCTGCAATTCCCTCTTTTCAAAAGGGTGCAGACTGTCTTTCTTTTCTTTTTTTTTCTTGCTCTTTCCCATCGGTATGAAGATCTGGGTAAAGCCTCTTCGGGATTTTATTTTGTGTTGTCATGCCGTAATTTATTTCTTCGTATGTATGCCTGCTGCATTGCCTCATATGTAGTATCTCTGCATCCATACTCGTCCTGTTCTTTGTTTTCATTATTTTTTCTATCACTTCAGTTTTATTTTCATATTTTCCGTTTTCCTCTTCTTCCTCTTCCTTATCTTCATCCTCTACTATTTGTACATCAGGAAAATGCTACTGGCCCATAGCCTTCTTTTTTTCCTCAAGGATTGGTAAAAGGTTTATAATATTTCTTATACAACCGTAGGGCCACAAGGCAGTAACATTAGTCTATCATGACCTTGACTAAGGTAAGACGTTTTATTAGACATATCTCTAATTTTCTAAATAGTTCAGTGATACTTAGCAAGCGACCGCAAGTAACCACTGTGTATAGCCCAGTTTTTATTTATTTATTTATTTATTTATTTATTTATTTTTGTTTCAATAGTTTATGTTAGAATTATTTACTGTAAAATTGAAAAAACATTTGTTTCAGTATGCTAACTCTGTAGTAGTATTAGAAGCTAAATTTACAGTGCCTGCGTGTAACAGATATCAATTAAGCAGCATTAGGAGGTCATGTTGCACTTGTTTTACTGAAAGTATGTGAGATGGGCCACACCACCCGCATCAAGCTCACAGACGTAAAACTGAACTTGATAATTAAATAAAATAGAAATCTTAATAAAGATGGACAAAACAATATTGATTGATTTAAGTGACAGCAAACTTGCATCCTGAAGAGGAATATTTCAAAAGAATCAAGAAACTGAAGAAGGATGAGAATTCTACAACTAGAGACGATTTGAAAGAATCATTCACTGTGCCATTTAATATGGAAGTTGGCCATATCCATAGATGAACTGTGAGATTACATTGCTTGGCGAAAGTAATGTTCCTTGAACATTTTAAGGGTGCAGGAACACAGTGTGCAGACTCCTTGGAGCAATGACAGAAAATATTCGTATGATAGAGAGAGAGAGTAGCAAGTTATCAACAAAGTAAGCAGGCCTATATGTAGAGCACATTTTCCAAACATCAGAGCAGTAGTATTCCATGCAAGGGCAGACCAATTTATGAAGCTGAAATAGCTGGGATGAAATGAAATTTCATTATTTCTTTCACAAAAGAGGAGAGGGGAATCGTCACCTAATCTCAGCGTTTCATACATGACTGTTTTTCAGCCTCCATAGACCTATTAGGGCAGGCTTGAATGATGGGCGGCATAGAACGTTCAACACAATACTTTGTGACTTCGTGAGACAGCGAGAGATTAGCTTCTGCGTCTTATTGAAATATCTGTTTAAGCGCAGACCATAATGTTATACCGCCAAATAAAAATTCCTTCTTGTATTAAGTATTCAATTTATGTTTATCTAACTGACCTACATGAAGACATTTCGTATGTAGTTAGAAAAAAATTAATTCACATTGCTGGGGAGTGAATAATAGTCTTGACCGACTAAATGGGTTTTGCGAAACTTTTTCAACATCATTCGTCCTTCTCCGATGATTGGCAGAAAGGGAGATGACGTCATTCTACGTCACTTTTTCCGGGCTGTGATTGGCCGAGCAGCCCCCATGTCGGCTAAGGCATACACTTCGGGAATGCCACCCGCCGATGTCACAAGCTACGGGTCCCAGAAAACATACGCGCATGCGCTCAAAAAACTGTCGTAAACATAGCCTTGGAATGTCGCGTTACGGCTGCCGTAGCCGTAGCCACAGCAAAAAATATTTTAGACCTGTCTCGTCATTTCGGTTCCCAACATATAAAATCTTTGTATTACTATCCATATTCATTGTCAATATCATCAATAGGCCAGTATTAGTAGAAGTGGTAGCTTCATTTTAAACTATAATTACTTAAGGGGGCCGGCCGGAACCCCTATATACAGTGGTATAGGGCGAAAAATGCAAAGTCATGAAAAATTTCATGGAGCTTCATATGGCAATTGAGAATACGTATACGAAATATTTCGTCAAAATTCCTCTTACTTTCGTAGTTACAAGGTAATTAGTAAACATAACTCAATAAGCCTAAAACATTCATCCATACAAGAAAATGCAATATTTCTTCTGTTATCGTAAATTTTGATAATTATTGGCAAAGAAATTGTGAGAAATGGCATCTGTACAGATTCCGTGGCTCGCAGAAGCGAGTATCTGGTTCAACCATGAATCAGTGCGACCATAGACTTCAAGTAGATTACACGTTCGAGTTTCACCTCGTGACTTTCGCTTGCTTTCACGTATGTTTATGAATGTTTCGGCAAGAAGTTCATCATGCCAATGAGGAAAAGACAAGCAAAACATCTCGCTAACATACAGACGAAGAAAAATCGCTCAAGCTTATTATTACAGAATATCATAATATACGCGTAGTTAGTGAAGAGAGGGGAGGGTTGCTTAGTAACGCCCCCTTCTTGCCTGACAGCACACGTCACACTATGCCCAAGGCTACGATCTTTGAGCAAAGAGATCTTCATTTATGATAAATAACATAGTTTTGGTTTTTTAATACCCAAAATGGACTATGAAATTCATAATAATCATGATTTATTAAATTGTCTTTGTAAAAAGAGAGTACATCTTCGAGTTTCACCTCTGACATTCTCCTGCATTTATGTTTGTTTATCTCTGTTTCGGCAAGAATGTCATCATGCCAAAGAGGAAAATACAAGGAAAACATCTCGCTAACATACAGAAGAAGAAAATTCGCTGTAATAAGCCGAGTTAGTGAAGGGGAGAGAGGGGGTTACGTAGGAAGGAGTGCCCCATCTTGCCTCAAGCAGTGCCCCAGGCTACGATATATGAGCAAAGGGATCATCATTTATGATTTAAATTATGATAAATAAAATAGTTTTGGTTTATTAATACACAAAAAAAAATATAAATTCATAATAATCATTATTTATTAACATTGGCTCTATAGAAATACGAAGGAAAACTTTGAACGCCCGTATCTCAAAACTATACTTATTGACCTTCAAAGTCTATCTTCCTCACTTAGTTTTAAAGCTATAACATTGGAATTTGGTATATAACTCAGAAAGACATTATAGAACAACCAAATAGAGCCCTTTTTTCCAATTTTTGTTTTGTCTTTTTTTTATAAATTTTTTTCTCGTGATTTATAGGGTTTATTTTTTTACCATATTGAAAAATTCATATCTAGCAAAAAAATGACTTTTAGAAAAAAAACTCTCCATTCGATTGGAGGTCTACATCAGGTAGTAATCCCAGGTCTTAATATTAAATATCAAGGGAGGATAGAATTTGAAAAGTGGTTATTTTCGGGATAAATCGCCCTGGCGTCACAAAACCGAAGGTCAGAGGCGAAAATCATATGCGGTTTGGAGATGTCCCAAGTCACCTTATTAAGTGGTATGATGTCAAAGTCCTGTCGTTAAAAAACGCATTAGCCGGCCGGCCCCCTTAATGCCTCGAGAGCTATTCCTCTTATATTTATTAGAAAACATCACATTTCCGGTTATAAGTACCTACGAATCCGCTTGTGGAGGGGATAGGAGTCGCCTTTCTCTCGTTATCATGACCAGTGACCACCTACTTGGCGTCAGTGGGGCACAGCAGACTGAAATATGAGGAGAATCTTTGCCTGGCAGGATTGGCGTGTGTGGCCTCTGTTGTCGTTAAGGCGGAAACAAAGATTAATGCTGACAGAGAGAGGAAATCATGTCAAGATCTGCTGATATAATGGTTACACGATTCGAGAGTACTCGTTTTATTAATAGCAATAAATAGACACATAAACCACAACATAGAATTAGATACGAAAGTATAGAATCAGAATCTTTAAAAGAAAAAATCCAGAAGTCCAAAAATTTAACTCCTTAACAGAAAGAATAGATCAATGAAATACATTCGTGACTGACACGAGGGTGAGATTATGTGAATGCCAGGACCCTAGAGTTTGTTAATATCCTCTTCACTATATTTGATTTCATAATTCCCCCCTAAATAATCACGTTAGGAGCAGGTATCAGTCAAGGAGCAGCGACGCGAAGTCTCTGAAATGATAATATCCTTGTTACTGAGCGTTATGTTATACTCATTGACAATTAATCATATCATAATATAGAAAGAGACTTCTGATATGACGTCAGTTTGATAGCTAAGCTGATTTTATTATCATTGCTTTTCTGGATTTTTGGAGATGATCAGCCTTCCTCCGCAAAAATGGATAAAAGGCGGGTCATTCCAAATTCTGAATGATATCAGGACTACAATGTTATTATGACAAGAATTGCGATTCCGTCTCTCAAATTTCATACACAGAAAGCACTCATAAGAAAATCTGGTGGATTCACATTATAACGTTCCTGGTGGTTAAATAGAGCCCAGAGATCCGCACCAGCCCCTCTAAGACCTTCAGCGAATTACCGCCCTGAAGACAAAAGCTGTGCTGGCACAAAGTCTGATGACACAACGAACCGAGAAATAGGCTGTAACGATCACGACGAACGTCATAAAGTCGTGGGGAACGAACGCTGTTTTTGCTCTTGTTTTGTTAATCTTACCTCGGCTGTGACGCGCTGCAATAAATAAAGCATGAGCATGAAGCACACAGTTTAAAATCCATAATCCCTCTTAGCATCATTACCTGATGGTCCACAACAGTAAGTTGTTCGTCTCGGAACTATTCATTCAGTTTGATTAATAATCTACTTTTGTCCTGGAAATAATGACCTGTGATCACAGAGAAATCTTTATTGCGAACACCATGGAATCTTTATTGAAAATATCTATCTATCTATAGACATATATATATATATATATATATATATATATATATATATATATATGTGTGTGTGTGTGTGTGTGTGTGTGTGTGTGTGTGTGTGTGTATGTGTGTGTGTGTGTGTCTGTGTGTAATAATAGCTAGGAGAATATTAATTAGGAATAGAGTAAATATGTGACAAAAAAAATGAGAGAACCATTGATATACAAATGATAGACAGAGAAAGAGAGAGAATGAATAATAGAGAAACGAGAGAGAGAGAGAGAGAGAGAGAGACAGTAACGATCAGGAAGTGTAGTGAGTATTAGTCAAAACACGGTTGCCGTAATGATTTAAATGCAACCATTAAAAACTGCCTACCCATCTCACCTGTGACCTGACTTTTCAACTTTCGCCGGAACATGAAGACTTCCGGTGACGTCAGTAGTCCCACCCACAATGAAGGAATTAAGTCAATTAATCACATCCAAGGGGCGTCGTTAGATAATCTTCAACCAATAAGGACCACTACAAGGCAGAACAGAAGCAAATTATCTGCCTACTGTGGGTTGGACCAGGATCCATACAGACTGGGTTGGACTTTTCCTTTGAAGAAGGCAAGGCGAGAGAACAGAGCTGAGAGCCTTAGCAGAGAGGTCGAGTGCCTCCACAGTTGTGGGTAAGAAGAATTGAGAAAAGCTCACACATTTCGATTCGTAGTCACATACTTGTATTTTTATGTATTATTTTACAAGTGTATTAATGAAGTGATAAAACTGCACTGTGTCTTCCTAAGCCTCCTGAGACTCTACCACACAACAACAAACAAAGCAAGAAATGATAAAGCAACAGACAGGAAATATAGAACTAGTTCAAATAAGAGGAAACAACAGATGATACCATAATAAACATTACAAAGATAACAATAATCAACTTCCTTACATTGGTAACGAAAGAAATAAAAATGATAATAAAGCAATGCATTACACACACACAGACACACACACACACGCACACACACACACACACACATATATATATATATATATATTATATATATATATATATATATATATATATATATATATATATCTATATATATATACTGTTACTTTCGTAAGGCATATCATCCTCTCTTTAACTGAATGAAGAGTTGTGAAATTGTTTGCGATATTTTCAGATTCCTTATTTAGCTTAGAGTTAATATGTTCTGATAATGTATGTTCAGATTTCGCATAACATAATTTCAAAGTTAAGATAACGCAAAATGCGAGAAGAAAAAGAAATAGCATTGTCAGTTCGAAGCAGGAAGATATCTGTCACCAGTTGGGGCCGCTTGGTTCCAATTGTTATTTATTTATTTATTTATTTATTTTTTAACATGCTATGTTTATGTCATGTTTCACACTTGTCTTTGCCGAGTAATCACGTGGAAGGATTGCACCATCTTTCGCAAGCATAAAACATTTCACATATGTCTGAAACTTTTCATTTCATATAAGTAGTTAGAGATGTTTTCGTATTGAAAACTATCTAATATTACTAGTAAATTACGTAACTCTTATATCTCTCGATTTGTCAAAAGAGAATTTGTAGACTCGTAAGTAGTTTAAATCTTGAAATGGAAAGTTTGTATCGTCACTCAAGGAAATGACAAAACTTAATTTAATTCGAGAAAGTTCTATAATGATATCTGTTACTTTAAAAGACTTTTATTGTCTTGAACCGTGTAATAATCAATGTTAGTTACGACTGTAATCTCACTTTCTTTCTACTTATCGTTTTGAAAGAGAATTTTTATAATATTAGCTGAACTTTGGGTCCAAAATGATTGGAGCCCGCCAGGACTTCATTTCTCATCCATACAAGAGAGAGAGAGCTCTCATTACGGACTTTGAATTCCTGGTGTAGAGATCATATCTCTCTCTCTCTCTCTCGCTCTCTCGCGCGCGCCATATTTGATTCTACATTAACGTAAAGTTTTTATACTTAGTGATTGGTCACTCGTAAATTTTAGATTTCGTATTTCTTAGAGTTATTTAGTATTAGTTAATGCTTATAGCGGAATCTGAACAAACATTGTACAAGAGTCTAATGGGGCCTTTTCATTTTTGAAATATTGTGAATTGTGTGGTGAAATTTTGGAACTAGCTGCAGCAGAAACAATTGGTACCAAGGTAATGTGTTAGCACAAGCTTTATCAGTTGCAACTAAAATTTACAGTGGTTTGGTGAAACAGTTTCAATTTTTACACATTGCAAATTTTTATGTATTGTGTTTGTTCCTTTTAAAGTGATTTTTTTTTTTTGTGCGTTTATCCATTTTTCATATTGAAGTGATATTTTGTACATTTGTCCATTTTTCTAATTGAAGTGTGTTTTTTTATATATTCTGTGATTAATGCTTTCCTTTTTCAATTTTGCTATTTTCCATATTTTTCTGTGTTTTCATTTGCATCCACAATTTGATTAACTTAATTGCTTTCATTAATTAATCATTGCATATTTAACTGAATTTAACACTTGTGAATTAATTTGCGTTTACTTAGAATTCTTTTCAAGTTTTAGTGTTGTTTAGCACTTGTGAATTAATTTCCATATTTTAATTATTACCTAACACTCAGAATTTCAATTGAATAATTTAATTCCTTGATTAATTAATTTTCTTGATTTTGTGATAAATTAATTTTGATTTCATTGTACTTAATTAATTCAAGAATTAATCAAACTTTGTGTTGTTTTCAAGTAACAGTGAATTTCCCTGAGATAGTGAATTTCACTTATAAATTTTAAGTTTAATAATAATTTTTTTTAATTAACCTTTTTATAAGTGTTTTCTTTTTCACCAGTATATTTAATTTTGTTTAGATGGAAATATAAGGTGGTAATTGAGCTATTTTCCTTCAATGTAATTGAAGTGAGTTAGAACCAGGGGAGTACTTAACTTTTGAAATCAGGGAAATATTTAGACTTTTAAATTTGTTGATGGAGTGATGCCCTTTAATTTATTTAATTACATATAAGATTACCTCACACCTGTTTTAATAAACTTAGTCTGATTTTCTGCAATACTGGTAAGTTGTTTAAGGGATCACTGTTGCCTTTAGAGTTTTCAGTCGTATTTTACCTGTGATGAAGGTTCAGGTGTCTGGCTGTTGTGAGATACTCATTTCATGATTAGTAAGTGTAGTAACCAGGTACTTGGCACTTCGTCACAATATATATATATATATATATATATATATATATATATATATATATATATATATATATATATATATATATATTGCGAACACTAGAAAATTTTTTATTAAATGTATATATATAATATATATATATATATATATATATTAGATATATAAACAATATATATATATATATATATATATATGAATATAATTTTTTAAAAAATATATATACTATACCGGGTGCTTAGAAATTACAGGCCTCCCTCCGCAGAGCAAATAGAAAGTTATGAAGTTTTCTGTTATAGCCTATCTCCAAGTACATTATCTTAAGTTTCTAATCAGCTATTTTTCATTTAACATTTCTTGTATTTTCAGACTGAGTGACGGAGTTAGATGCAGCCATGGCTAACGACTCGGAGGAAATCAGATGGATTGACCGAATCCAGGCTATAACCTTCAGAGAGGCCATGGATGGTGGCACATCCTTCATTTCACGTTCCTGGATAGCTAAATACATTTAAAGAGATTAATCCTTTGTTAAAAGAAACTGGAACAAAAATCCACATGACTGTCATCTCAAAACGTGAGAATCTTGGAAGGCCTGTGGTCTTTGCTCAGGAGTCAAAAGACATCATAGCTGAGGCAGTGAGTAGACCAAGAAAGTCTTTATGTAAATTGGCACTTGAACTAGAAACAAAAAGGGGATAGAAGTTATCGTGCTGTATATCATAAGTTGAAAAAATCTGGTATCAAGCCATTTCATGTTATCAGCAAGCCCAACATTTCTTAAAGATTGGGATGAAGTTGATTTTCTCCATGTTGCCGCATCAGATGAATTCTTCATTACACAGTCAGGAAGCCAAATCATAAAAATGACATCATTTGGGCTGCAAAGTTGGATGATATCAGCGATGACTTGCGCTATCGCCAAGTTGTGAAATTTCCTGAATGTTTGGGAATTTTTCTCTGTTTTACAGCCAAACGGTTAATGTGGATCATCAAAGAAAAAGGACAGTTATAGAATGGCGAATACTTCAGAGAAACTGTGCTTACTGGTGGAGTATTTCCTTTCCTCAAAGATCCTGTAAATGTATTCTGTTGAAGAAGTCACATTTTTGCATAAGGCACCATGTTTCAAGGCTCAGGAGCTGCTTCGAAACAGTGGTATCAATTTCTTCTCGTCAAGTGAATTTCCAGGTAGCTCCCCTGACCTTCATGTGTGTGAAAACATTGGTAGTATCTTCAAGGATCGTGCTGAAGCACGCAGTGAACGATGTTGGTATACCAAGCCTCGACGACCTGCGAAGAGAGGTGACCAAAGTGCTCAGGGAAATGGAGTTTGGGTCTCAGCTTTTTTGCGATTTGCTGAAATCATACCCCTCAGGAATGCAGGCTGTGGTACAGGCAGATGGAGGCCACACAAAATATTAAATATTCAGAGAGAAACTATATATATATATATATATATATATATATATATATATATATATATATATATATATATGTGTGTGTGTGTGTGTGTGTGTGTGTGTGTGTGTGTGTGTGTCTGTGTGTTTAGAAGCCACGCTTTTGTTTTTGTAGACATGATTAATTGTAAGAAAATCATGGTGTTTCTCAAAAAATTTATTTTCCACTTTTTAGTGTATTCTAATAAAGGCGTTATTTACAGAGTCAAAAATATGAAAAATCCACAGTTTCATTCAAATCCTGAGATACTGGGAGAGGTCACTGTAGGGTCACTAGAGGTCACTGCTGACCTACTGATCGTAAGGTTGTATTGTCACCAAGATTGGGTAACCGGGCAAAATTTCAAGTTCAGACGAAAATTTGAGTTACTTGATTTGACCAACACAAACAAACATGCACAAAAGCAAGCTAGATAAAAGTGCATAATAAAAACAAACATGAAATTACTCTCGCAGTTGATCATTTAAAAAATTGAAAGAGAAATCTTCGATGTGTAAATAAACTTTTTCTTTTTTTGGGGGGAGGGGGCATATATGACGAGACATAAATCTTTTGATACAAATAAGTGAGGCATAAATCTGCCAACAAAATTCTCTTTTTTGTTATAGGCGTCTGGTGCTTTACCCTCATCGCCTTACCAATCACTGTAAACCCTTACTGTCACGTAGTATCTTTTCAAAACGTTCTATTGAATAGCAGGTTATTTTAACAAAAGGGAATGATGCCGGTCGACAGTTGACGATTGAACTTCCAGTATGACAGTAAATACAAAACCAATTCTTTACGAATCTCTTGTGCTTCCACAGCTGTGGTCTTGTTACAGTGTGATAATAATTATTGTTCCAGGGTGATGAATATTGTTTTCCTTCTGATGAAATCAACTATTAACAGTCTGTCGATGCAATCATTCCTGTGATCCATGACACGTAGTTGACCACGTTTGTATAAACACCCGGGGTGTTTGGATAAGCACATCTATACCCAAAGCTGACAATTCCTGCCAAAACCCATCGACGGTCTTCCAGCTGTGTGACCAAAGGGCCTCCGCTGTCTCCCTGGAAAATATAACAAAAGGGGAATTACACTTAAATGGTCGCTGGTACATACCTTCCCGATCTCTCAAAACCATTAGTCGTTACATATGCAAATATTCAGTATACTCTGGTAAAAAGAGCTCTTAGTTTTAGTTCTCCAGAATATATATATATATATATAGTATATATATATATATATATATATATATATATATAGTATATATATATATATGTATGTATGTATGTATGTATGTGTTACCCCTCCTCAGGAAGGACGAGGTATTTAAAATTTACCCCTTCGAGGTATGTTGGTAGCCATGGCCTTAGAGCAATAAGGCACTGAGTGACCTCTCTCTCTCTCCTCTCTCTCTCTCTCTCTCTCTCTCTCTCTCTCTCTCTTAACCATCGACCTCTGTGCAACTCACATATCACATTTGCCTAAGGTAATTAAATTAGAGTCTCAAATCATAAAGAAATACAGTATATATTAGTAAGAAACAAAATCAAATAAATAAATCAAATTCTAAAAGACCTGAATAAGAAAAAAATCTGAAACTTTAGTTTCTAAACACAACCCAATGAAAACTCCAAACACTGCACCACTATCATTATAATTCAAACAGGAAACCCAAAGATCCCTGGGGGGACAAAACCCATCCACACACATTTCTCTACAATAACTAGACATCACTCATAAAATAGGTAATCAAAAGTCATAATGTTTTCCCACACCATAAAATTTCCAGATAAGTTCCCATGAAGAATACCAGAGAATCTACCAGATCCGCCTGGAGAGAAAAGGAAAAAAAAGAAATCCCACATAAATAAATTGCAAATAAACCAAAATGACAAATCAAAAAGTCATATGAAAACGGACATCTCTGAAATAAAGGTTTAAGATACAAAAAGACAAAGTTATTCTCGAAAGTATGCTTATCCATTACAGCACTATTTGCACACACTAAAAACAATCCAAACATAATTATTCTAAATCGGAGCTGCTTCTAAGCACCCACTAACCTTATTCTCCCATTATGTAGGGGAACAGTAACAAGTTCATGTACTGGAACAGATGCATTCGTCATATTCGTCATAGTCACACCCATGAAACTAACTAAATCTAGATTTAGAAGCATACCTTACTTCTACTCATGCACAGACATAAGACGTGACCTGTCTTTGCCTCTGAGGCAGCAACCTACACCATGCGTGACCTTCGGAGTAGCTGAGATGCCATATATCGCTATATGGTCCACTTTCTGGTTTTTGTGCAAAAAGCAAAGTTTTTAGGTAAACCTCGCATATTGAGCAGCATTCATTCTAATAGTGTTTTGTAATGTTGGAATATGTCGGAGAATGTTCATGGGTGACATGCCGTATATGGACACATGGTCCATTCCCCTTCGAGAGCCAAATTCTGTGTTCTTTTTGCAAATAGCAAAGTTATTACGTACTCAATTCATGTAGGACAGTGTGCATAATAGCTAATTAGGTAAACGTTGCATATTGAACAGTGTTCATGCTAGTATAGTTTTGTTTTATTATTGGAATATGTTGTAGGATGGTGCATGCCCGGGGCATTGGCTGAGATGCCCTTGTTGCCATATGGGCCGATTATCCCGTTCGAGTGCCACATTTTGTTTTTTGCAAAAAACAGTTATAATAACTAAATTGATGTAGGACAGTGTTTATTATATAACTAATTAGTATAGTTTTGTTTGATTATTGGGATATGTGGGAGGATGGTGTGTTTATCACGTGCTTGCCCGGGGCATTGGATGAGATGCCCTTATTGCCATATGGACCGATTCCGTTCAAGTGCTCATTTCTAATGTTTTGCTTTTTTTCAGTTATGGCTTCTGATTCCGTTCGAGTAGTAATTTTGTGTTTTTTTTTTTTTTTTTTTTTGCAAAAAAAAACAGTTATAATAACTAAATTCATGTAGGACAGTGTTTATTATATAACTAATTAGTATAGTTTTGTTTGATCATTGGAATATGTGGGAGGATGGTGTGTTTATCACATACTTGCCTGGGCATTGGCTGAGATGCCTTTGTTGCCATATGGGCTGATTCCGTTCAAGTGCTCATTTCTAATGTTTTGCTTTTTTTTCAGTTATGGCTTCGAAGAGACAGAGACCTCTGGGTGACAATGCTATCAATGCACTTCTCTTTCAATTTGAGAGTGATGTTGAGGACCACCTGGAGGTCCAGTCTGAAGGCGAAGAAGAGGAATCAGCCGCCATCTTTGTTGAGAAGGACGTAGATGACCCGAGTCAGGGACAGGCTGCTGAGTTGGAAGAGGAGGAGAGGGAAGGCCAGGCTAATCCTATTGACCTCTTCCTGGGAGATGAGGATGACGCTGATGGGGAGGAGGCATCAGGGATTAGTGGGACTGTTCCAATTGTTGTTACTACAACAACAATAACAACACAACCACCACACCTACACCTGGTCCCTCAACCTCTCGGGATGAGGACGCACTCTCCCCAGTAGAGCTTAGGAGTAGGAAGAGGAGGAGGGGTGACCTTCAGCCAGCCCGTGGAGCTCCTATCCAACGTATAGGACCTGAAATTGTTCAGGCTCATGATGGGACCAGGTGGCAGAGAGATCCCAATGCCTCCTTCCCACATTTGTTTATGCTGAGGATTGAACCTGGGAGTCCCACCGATGCCACCACTGGGGTGGTAAGAGTGAGCGACATTTTCTCTCTCTTTTTGTCTGATCATATACTGGCGGAGATTGTCTTGCGTTCCAATGATCGACTTACCCTTTTGAGGAATATTTATTATCAAAGGGCAATGTTCCCCTCAGGGACATGGACCTGAGGGAACTGAAGGCATTCATTGGGATCCTGATAATGTTGGCTGTAAGATCAGACAATCACACCACAACGAGTGACATGTGGGATCTTCCGGAGGGCAATCCTTTGTACCGTTGTACAATGAGCGAGCGTCATTATGCCGTGCTAACAAGAGTGATTCATTTTGACGATTCAGCCACCAGAGCAGAGCAAGCAAGGACAGATCGCCTTGCTCCCATTCGCAAAGATTTTTATCATGTGGTGGCTAATTGCAGACAAAATTACTCTCCCGGGCCTCATCTCACTATGGACAAGCAGCTTGTACCATTTAGGGGTCGCTGACCCTTCAGGATATATATTCCCAGCAAGCCAGCCAAGTATGTTCACAGATTTACATTTTTTTTCATGTAATTGCTTTTTTATTTATTCAAAATTGTTTCTTTGATTATTATATAATATGTTCTTATAGGAATAAGAATTGAAATATGATATTTTATGTGTTTATAAAATATAAAATATATTATCTGTATCTCTCTGTCTGTCTGTCTGTCTGTCTATCTCTCTCTCTCTCTCTCTCTCTCTCTCTCTCTCTATATATATATATATATCTATAATATAATTATATATTAATATATATAGATTATAAATATATTATATATATAAATACACACATATATATATATATATATATATATATAATATATATCTATATATGTATATACATATATATATTGTTATTCTTTTCTCTTTTTTTGTACATCACAGTCCTCCAATTCGACTGGGTGGTATTTATAGTGTTGGGTTCCGGGTTGCATCCTGCCTCCTTAGGAGTCCATCACTTTTCTTATTTTGTGCACCGTTTCTAAGATCACACTGTTCTGCATGAGTCCTGGAGCTACTTCAGCCTCTAGTTTTTCTAGATTCCTTTTCAGGGATCTTGGGATCGTGCCTAGTGCTCCTATGATTTTGGGTACAATTTCCACTGGCATATCTCATATCCTTCTTTTTTTCTATTTTCAGGTCTTGATACTTATCCATTTTTTCCCTTTCTTTCTCTTCAACTCTGGTGTCCCATGGTATTGCGACATCAATGAGTGATACTTTCTTCTTGATTTTGTCAATCAACGTCATGTCTGGTCTATTTGCACATATCACCCTATCTGGTCTGATATCATAGTTCCAGAGGATCTTTGCCTGATCGTTTTCTATCACTCCTTCAGGTTGGTGCTCACACCACTTATTACTGCAAGGTAGCTGGTGTTTCTTGCACAGGCTCCAGTGGAGGGCTTTTGTCTCTGAATCATGCCTTTTTGTACTGGTTCTGTGCAAGTGCCAGACATTTGCTTGCTATGTGGTTTATGGTCATTTTTCGTATTGCACTTCCTACATATGGGTAGATGTTATTTCCATCTAGTGTTCTTTGAACATATCTGGTTCTTAGGGCCTGACCTTGTGCAGCTGTTATCATTCCTTCAGTTTCCCTCTTGACCTCTCCCCTCTATAGCCATTGCCATGTGTCATCACTGGCTAGTTCTTTAGGCTGTCTTATGTATTGTCCGTGCATTGGTTTGTTGTGCCAATCCTCTGTTCTGTTTGTCATTCTCCTGTCTCTGTATATTTCTGGGTCTTCGTCTACTTCTATCAGTGGGCCACTCGTCTTTACTGGTTTTCAGATATTGCCCCAGTGCTCTGTTCTCAATGTTGACGCAGTCCTCTATACTTAGTAGTCATCTCCCTCCTTCCTTTTGTGTTATGTATAGTCTGTCCGTATTTGCTCTTGGGTGTAGTGCTTTGTGTATTGTCATATGTTTCCTAGTTTTCTGGTCTATGCTGCGGAGTTCTGCCTTCGTCCATCCCACTATTCTTGCGCTGTATCTGATTATTGGCACTGCCCATGTGTTTATGGCTTTTATCCTATTTCCAGCATTGAGTTTTGACTTGAGTATCGCCTTGAGTCTCTGCATATATTCTTTTCCTGATCATGTCCTTCATCTCTTGGTGTTTTATATACCCTCCTTCCATTATTCCTAGGTATTTGTATCCCATCTCATCTATGTGTTTGATGTTGCTCCCATCTGGTAGCTCTATCCCTTCAGCCCTTGTTACTTTTCCAAACTCCATCCTGATGCCCCTAGATACAATCCTTACAGTCTGGATTAGGGTATCTATTTCCCTGATGCTCTTACCATACTTCAGAAGGTTAATTCTGTTGCCTCTTTTTTTTTGAGTTGGTACCCAGCATCCATCTTCTGCAGTACTTTTGTCATGGGAATCATGGCTACTACGAAGGGTAGTGGGGGACAGTGAGTGGCCCTGGAAAATCCCTCTCCTGATATTAACCTCTGCTAGTCTTATTCCAGAGCTTGTAAGTATTGTATTCCAGTTGGCATTGTATTTTTAAGGAAGCTGATGGTGTTTTCCTCTGCCCCATATATTTTCAGGCATTCTATTAGCCAGGTGTGTGGTATCATGTCAAAGGCTTTCTTATAGTCAATCCATGCCATGCTTAGGTTGGTTTTCCTTCTCATACTGTTCTTCATTACCATTTTGTCTATCAGGAGCTGGTCTTTTGTGCCCCTACACTTCCTTCTGCAGCCTTTCTGTTTTTTTGTAACTTTCACATTATTGGTAGGCAGGTGAAAGGCCTGTAGTTACAGGATTATATTATTATTATTGCAAAATTATTATTACAATCAATATTATATTATTTTATTATTATTATTATTATTATTATTATTATTATTATATTATTTCATTATTATTATTATATTTTATTATTATTATATTAATTATTATTATTTTATTATTATTAATTATTATTTTATTATTATTATTACTTATTATCTTACTTATTGTATTTACTTTGTATTTTATATTTTTATGATTTTACTTTTTTAGATAATAATTCTATTCTCTCTTCCTATAGGTACGGCATCAAGTTTGTGTTGCCGTGTGATGCCAAAACGCATTACATGTGTAATGCGATTGCTTACTTGGGGAAGGACGCAGTGAGGGTGCCGAGAGGACAAACGTTGGGAGAAGTTTTCACGACGGAGCTTGTGCGGCCTTTTCACCAAAGGGGTCGCACAGTGACGACTGATAACTTCTTTACGGCCTTACCTCTCGCCTTATCACTCGCTGACGATGGCATGTATTTGTGTGGCACCATTCAGCTAAAACATTATATCCTTAAGGAACTTTCTGAGAGTGTGCTTCCCGTCAAGGACTCAGTGGCCGTGTTCATTCACGAACACAATTTGACTCTCCAGTGTCAGCAAGTCAGCAGGACTAAGAAGGTGATGCTGTTGAGTTCCCTGCATCATAATCCGTCTGAAAGACGGACATTCAGATGTTCTATAATGCCACGAAAGGGGGTGTAGACACATTCGATCAGATGTGTTCTACTTCAAATTGTGTTCGTAAGACCCGTCGCTGGCCACTTTATCTTTTCTACGGGATACTGAATATAATTATGGTAAATTCTTATATTCTCTATTCGTCCCTGCCATCAGCACAGAGTATGACAAGGCGAAGGTTCCTCAAGGAGCTCGCCATTGAATTTTGTGCTCCCCTAGTAAGTCATCGGTATTATACGTTGACCAACTTGTCAATGACCCTGCATATCATGATGGCGGATGTGTTTAGGCTGGCTGAGCTGGAGCACAGACCTCTTCCTACCATTGGCCACGTCAAGCTTCCCAAGCGTGTTCGCTGCCAAAACTGCCCATCTAGACAAGACCACAAGACAAACACAGCATGTTTGCGATGCAACAGGCTCGTCTGCCTACAGCATTAAATTGTATTGTGTCCGAAGTGTATGTCTTCTATGTAGGTAAGTTGCATCATGAAACTTTTTTTTACTACTTGTTTGCATAAATACTATAATTTTAATCTTTACCAAATATATATCATCCATTTTTTACCTCAAATATTGCAATAATTTTTTTTATATTTTTCTCGATATTTCCAAATTTTCGGAATTATTCCCTTTTCGAAAAATTTCTGTTTGGTCAGATATTTTTTATAGCTGCAAAATAAGGTTCAAACGTTCAGCAAGCCACCATAAAAGTTTCATGCAAATCCACGAATAATCAGATAACTAAATAACACCTCGAAATTGACTTACCCTTCTTCCACTTCAGGTAGCAAATTTGGCCGTCGCACTTGGCGTGGTCGGGGGCCATTTTGCGGACATACCCGAAAGGTAAATTACCATATCGCTATATATGCTTGTTTTCTATAGAATATATGATATTCTCGTAGATTTTCATGCATAAATATCATATTTTATACTAATTACAACGATGTTTATAAGAAATTTTCCTGGTGAAACGAGGAGGTCAACAAATAACCTTTACATTGGAGTACGTTTTTTGGGTCAAATTTTTATTTTATGGCTGCAAAATAATGTTCAAACATCCAGCAAGCCACTATAATACTTTTATGCAAATCCACGCATAATTAGATAAGTAAATAACACATTTTGAAATTTACATTCCATTCCTCCATTTCAGGTGGTAGATGTGGCCGTCGCACTTGTTGTGGTCGGGGGCCACTTATTGTACGTATATATCCGAAAGGTAAGTTGCCATACCGCTATATATTCTTGTTATCTATAGAATTTGTGACATTCTGGTAGATTTTCATGCATAAATATCATATCTTATGATATTTACAACGATATTTATAAGAAATTTTCCTGGTGAAACGAGGAGGTCAACAAATGACCTTTACATTGGAGTAAGTTTTTGGGTCAGATTTTTTTTATACTGCAAAATAATGTTCAAATATCCAGCAAGCCACCATAATAGATTTAATTAGATAATTAAATAACACATGTAAATTCCATTCCCCCATTTCAGGTGGTAGATCTGGCCGTCAGAGTAGGCATCGGCTGCGGCCATTTTGTTGGCAGATCCGAATGGTAAGTTTTCATACCGCTATATATTCTTCTTCTATATAGAATTTGTGATATTCTGGTAGATTTCATGCATAAATATCATATCTCCTAACAGTTACAAAGATTTTTATAAGAAATTTTCATAGTGAAAATAGGTCAAAAAATTACCTTTAGATTTGGCCCCTGATATAACAGCTAATATCATCTTTGTCCAAATATTTTTACATAATTAGGTTCTAGGATAATATGACTTTATTCTATAAAAAAAAAAAAATTAGCCACTTCCTATTTTATTTAGGTGCCAAAAAAAATCGTGAAATTTTTACTTTTTTTAGCCAAAATAATTTACCCTTTATTTCTCTTTTCAGATTTTGACCTCTATGGGTCCAACACCTTTTCTGGCAGTCACATATTGTAAATTGTAGTTGTAGGAAAGATTTCTTCAATTATTGTCTGTATATAGCTCATTTTGTATTATTTGTAAATATTTTCGTAAATAATTTTTTGTATATAATTATTTTTTATAAATATTTGTAATAAATATTTAATTTGTAGATGGGTATTATTTACCTTTTCAGTAGTATTTGAGAATGTTAAAATTTATTTTAGAAGCTAAAATGTACAGCAAAAATGAAATTACTGATTTTTGGCAAATTTTTCTAGACCCTCGGGTCGAACTCGACCTCCACGCACCTTTCATGGGGTAGCAATATAGCGAAACCTATCGAGGGTTAAAAAGTATGCATGCAATGTACGTATATTAACATTCAATATGTATTACTATAGGATGTGTATAACTTACCTGGCAAGCATCCTTGCCCGATGAGTAGGCACACAGCATATTAGATGTTATTGTGGTCAGTCCACTGTACAGCTTCTTGCATTGGGAATTAGTTATCAGGCTGACTTCCACTTCTCGTAGTACGTCACTTAATGACCCTCCTTTATGTACAAAGAACAGAAAATAAGTTCAAGACAGAGGTCTTTGCTCTAAAGTTTATATATTACATAAACAAAGGCAAAGAATTTAGTGTCTGATTTCCTTCAAGAAATGCCGCTAGTTCATACGAAAAAAGGCAGTTCTCAGAAGCTTGTACTGACTTGATCTAAAACACACGAATGATGTATTCCATGCAACTTTTGAAGTATTTCTAAATTAATGCCACCACCTATATACCCCTGAAATAGATATAGCCTCTTCTTCTATTTCTGAATTTAATTTCCGTTTCCAAATTTCATTTCCTTGAACTGTGTTACCGTGTTGCTCAATAATTATATATATATATATATGTATATATATATATATATATATATATATATATATATATATATATATATATATATATATAATATATTATTGGCATCATTTGAACGTATATAGAGAAAAAAATACGTTTATTATAACTAACCATTTTAGTATCTTGAGCTGGGAGCTACTTATTACTGTGATTCATGACATTATCTAATTATAAAATTTGCCGATTCTTAAGACAGACCAGTGTTACTGTGGTTTAGTCTGTATCACTACCCAGTACTTTTGTCCCTATTGCATCCATTCCAAATCAAAGCAGGAAGTTTTTTGACCTGACACAAAAGAAAATTAACTGAGGGTTTATGCCAACTGGCCACTTTCTATAGGATTTTCTTGATCTGGAAAAAGTGGTCTACTACTAAGGTAATGGATATACTACATCACATGTTTCCTACCGTATTCAGTGTATCCCCATCCTGTGACTATGGCCAACTTCCCAGGGACCACATCCTCGGCAATGGGTAGACAAACAGTCCCGATTCTTTCGCTGAATGTTGCTTCGCCCGATAGTTCTAGCAAAGCTATGTCGTTGTTTTGCTGTGAACATAGGCACTAGATGACAGGAATGGGAATAATCAGTTTATGAATGGCATTTACCTGTTCTGGCTCATGAACAAAAGCCTTAGCAGTGATTAGGTAGGCATTTATTGCACCGAACGAAAGAATGATAAAAATAATTACCCTAACAAGGACTTTTTGAACAAGAATACAGATAGAAATCAACTATACATGAGAAATATTTGATGTGGTATTCCATCAGTTCTCTAAAATCTAATGACACATTCTCAATAGAAAGGCGTGTATTTGATTTTGTAGAAATAATAAAATTGCAAAAGACATCAATTCTTAATCCCAATAAATATTTGCTATTGCGCGATCCAAAAATGCAAATAGAATGATATTTGTCGAAATGACTTAAAACCTTGTTCCTCATTTTCTGTGGGAATTTTGCTGTGGCTTAGCGTTGAAGGATAATGGTGAAATATAGAATTTGTTTATTTCCTTTGCGGTAAATCGATTGCCCTTTTCGTCCATAAGATAGAGAAAAATAAACAAACAAACAAAGGAGAAACGGAGATTGAGGTGTAACTCCGAAGATGGTAAAGATGGTCCCTTAAAGAGGGAAAGCCATAGGGCTATCTACCAGAGATATCGGATGCGTAGATATGATTCCACAGACTCCTTTAAACTTTACAGGGAGAGAAAGACACTACTCAAGTGCACCATAGGAATCATTGACTTCAAAAGGGCGGATATGACTAGATGTGGGTGCTGCGTGATACCCGGAGAGACTTTGGGACGTCTTTTGGTCACCAAAACTATGACGAAAGTAGTCTTTGTAGGCATAATAAAAGCGATGTTCCAAACATGGAAAGATTAGGCCATTATAAACCTTGGATACCTGATTAAGAATCATGTGGGATTTACCAGGCAAATCTGAATTTTTTCTTCTTTTTAAAAAAGTGCAATGTTCATATTAAACAAGAGAACCAAAGAATCAGAATGGCAACCAGAAAGATCAACAAAATAAATTCAGGAAATTCTTATCAGATATTCTTGTGAGGTTAGTCAGAGTTGGCAGAAGCACAAAATTCGGTTTAAGGCCGAGTGAAACCAAAGAACTGAGCTAAATATGATGATGGACGATGAACAGAGGACTGAATGATAAGCAAAAACACGCACAGATGAGATCAATTGTGAGTCATCGGGAAAATAAGGAAAAGGATGAATAAGAGGACATGTGCTCAAGATATCACACCAGAAATATGAAAAGGCACATTTGTTGTACTGTCTATAAAAACACATAGAGTGGCGGGATGAAAGACTGACAACATTTTATGAAAAAGAAAAGTAGAGTAAATATTAGAAATAATTACAAACGAATCTCTGTAGTCCAGCGAAGGGAACAAAACAAGCCTCAGAAAAAAAGAACAGTCATATAGAAGACGTCGCCTTGTAAAAACAGATTACGTAAATCAACACGGGGCTCACAAATGCAGATACGGTAAGACTGGCTACCCTCTGTTGCCTCCAAACAGCAATTCTCGCAACTTGAAGACTTTGACCTTCGCCAGCTGTAATGACTGTCCTGCCTGCCTCTTCATCAGCCTGGCACTTGAGAGCCAGCAGGTTCCTTAGTTCTGTAGAAGTGGTTTCTAATACCAGTGGATTACATGGGATTGTTGAATCGTTATTTGTCATCATATTCTAACATTTCTTTCATTATTATCATTCTAGAGCGCCTCCATAATGCCATTTTGTTTATTCTCATGTATTGGCAGTTTTATAGGTATGGTTTTTAGCCTTCTCACTAATCGAAGGATCATTTATCTGACTCATTTTCGGTACTGATGACCTTCCTGTTAGAACGTCAGTGTTCTTTCATATCAATCAGTCAGTGAATCACAAAGTTTAAAAAGGGGAGACATGAGTAATTCCCAATGAGCTTATTATTAGTTGAAGTTGAACTGATGGTTGGAGAAGTTATCTTTCGTAGGAATGGCTAAAAGAGAAAATATTTCCAAGAGGAACGGGAAGGATATATGGAAGAGAGAGAAAGAGACCCTTTACCTGCTGGGACAAAAAGAAAATGACACAAGACCTCTAACTATTTATATTATTTTTATCTGAATGTCAAAAACGGTACAACTTTTAAAGTTTATACTCATTCTCTTGACAACTTATCTACCAGCTGCATGCACTTGGAAAAAGACAATGAATGTGTACATACGTATTCAATGAGGCTAGCATGGATTTTGATGAAAGTATCGGGAAGAGTATAACAGAAAATTAAATATCAGTGAAGTCTCTAAGTCAGGGGTTTTCAACCTGGGGTATGCGTACCCCCGGTGGTATGCCAAGGGTTTGTCACGGGGTACGCGATCGCCACGGGTTGTCAGGGTTAGGGACCTGGCCGCCCACTTGCTGACAGGCAGGACACCTCTACTGTAGTTCAGATGGTAAGCTTATAAGAGTGGATTACCTATCCTCACTGCAAAATGAAAAAGACAGATACTTTGATGATGTGTCTGAAGGAAACTTAAACCTAATTAGAGACCCTTTGAATGCAGATGTTGGTTTTTTTAATGATGCTATTAAGGAAGAGTTTATTAAACTTATGAATGGCTCAAGTGCTTGTGATCTATTTGAGAAAAAGTCTTTAGTCAGGTTCTGGTGTAAAATATCCATATCATATTGTGAAACTGGGTTTTCCAGCTTACTTGTCATAAAATCAAAACTAAGGTCTCGAATGAATGTGAAAGCCGGCCTTCGATGTCCTTTAGCAAAAACTGCTCCTCAGCTCACTAGTTTAGATGATAATAAACAGTCTCAGCAATCTCATTAACTCCCTTTGCTGCTGATGTAATAATAATGTATTTTGCTTTTGTAGCTCAGTACATTAGTACATTAACCTTGAAAATTTACTGCATAGAAACAGGTAAATAATTAGTATAAAAATTTCCTTTATTTCTTATGGAATTCTTTGTGTACGTGCAAATATACACGATGGTATTTTTTTCTGACATTGTTTTGCTCTCTTTATACGAAGTGGAGGGGGCACATTACTGACATTAAAAATATCCGAAAGGGCACGTGGTGAAAAAAAAGGTTGAAAACTCCTGCTCTAAATCATCACAGGAACCACCTGCCGGCACTCAATAGTGCAACGATGAGCTACAGCAGGCACAGTCTCCCAACCACAGAGCATCTCAGGATTACAAAAAGACGCAACAAAGGCAGATGGCCCCTCCAAGTCGCTTGCGAAAACAATTATGGCAATTCACTCTGTTCGAATCAATAACTTTCATCGTTTTTTTCAATTTGTAACTTTTCTTCATTTCTCACCCCACTAATTCTTGTTCAAGAAAGATTGGTTTGGACCCATATCAAAAGTGAATGAATAAGAGTTCTTTTCTTATCGGAATGCAATGGGAGGTTAACCATGATCATTTCACTTTGTTTACTAGTCATTAAGTTTATATAAGAATAACTTTTTTTGAGTACCTCAATTCAGTTTTTTTTTAATTTACAAGAATATTATCCCCTAGTTCCACTTCAACCATTCTTAAAGTCTCCTTTACAAAAACAAAAAACTTCATGGTCAGCCAAATTGTAAGCAATACATACCGAGTGTGAATCGTACTGAGGGTGAATCCAAATTTTGTCGGCAATGAATCCGGTGGTGGGAAGCTCATCATTGGTAGAGATATTATGATCCCCCAAAAACAAGGCAACTGACTCATAGCTGCAAGAGAAAAGATTTACATGTTAGAGAGATAATTCTTTGATAATTATCTAATTGCAATTTGTTTCCAAATATGTTGATATATTGCCGATGAAGTCTTCATTTAATGCTTTTTTTATTTCATAAGATTTGTCTTGATGTGCCAGTATCTTTCGCACTTAACTGTAATTAACTACTGTTAACGATTTTTCCAGCCATGCATAAAATTTTACATTTCTCCTTTGATTATAACCCAAGAAGAGTAATGTTTTTTTTTTTTTTTTTTTTTTTTTACAACGAACGGAATTAATAGACTTTTTTGCACTCAGTTTCAGTGACAGATAATTGTTGCTGCGCTAAACCAATCCATTATATTTAATATTTTTTCTAACTACAAACCAATTTATGATCTGCTGATATTTCACTTCTTTTCTTTTAATACTGATTATCCCAAGAACTTACTTTATGCCATGGAAGCAGTGAGCCGCAGACAGGACCCACTTCTTCTTGAGAAGGGAGCCCCCACAGGTTGCATGACCCCCCGACTTGAGTGTTATGAACACTAAAACCATCCAGGGATATTCTCCTATTTTCGCTTCCTGTCCACCTACTATTCGGGATTCGACAGTTGCTGCACTAATACCACAGGATTCTGCGAAGCAAAAGCACTCAAATAAGCAAATCCATACTTACAAGGTTATATATACTTTTATATAATAGCATATACATACACACATATAATATAATATATATATATATATATATATATATATATATATATATATATATATATATACATATGTATATGTATGTGTGTGTGTTTAGGAGCCTTTTATCTTCATATATATATATATATATATATATATATATATATATATCTATATATATATATATATTTGTATATATATACTGAAGGATGGGTGGTGGCAATGAAAAGCCCAGATATAGATATAAGGAACTTGTGGAAGACATCCCGGGCCTTTTCCTAGTTTAATTGCTCACGTTTCAAGGCATTGTCTCATTATGAGGCAATGCCTTGAAACGTGAGCCATCCTTCAGTATAATTATTATATATATATATATATATATATATATATATATATATATATATATATAATATAGGATATATATATATATATATAGATATATATAGATATATATATATATATATATATATATATATATATTATTTATATATATATATATATAATATCTATATTTATATATATCTATATCTATACTCTATATATATCTGATATATATATATATATTATATATATATATATTTATTATATATTATAGATCTATATATATATATAGAATAGATATAATATATATATATATATATATATATATATATATATATATATATATATATGAAAATAAACAGGCCCATAAAACCGCCAATTTTCATCAGGGATTTTATGTTGTGTTTAAAATGTAATTTTGTTCGCAAATTTCAAAAATGTAATCGGTTTCCTTCTATCACGCACAGTTTTTCTGATGAGATAAGAGAGGAATGTAACATTGATCAGCAGCATCACTACACGTAAACATCTTATACAGGTAAATTCTGATTGGTATTTTATAACCACTTGTGTGCATTATGCAATTTTATGTGTTCTTTATGAATTTAGATGGACGAGTAAAGTATTTTTCACAAAATACTTCACTGATCATCTTTTGTGCCTTCAAAAACTTTACATTTTCTTTCAGGTGTCCCATTATCATCATCATCATCATCAAACTCTATTCAGAATGTCAAGGCACTGCAAGAACAGCCCTGATATATTTTGTTATGTCTGTGGTTCATATACTACCAAAAGTCAGCAACATAACATCACAACTGAAATCAAGAAGACCTACCAGTTATACTTTGGATGTTCTCTTGGGGATCAAGATAAGAGTTGGGCACCGCATATCATCTGCTCAGCTTGTTCAAAAGGACTAAGATATTGGCTTCATAAAAGGAAGAGAGCAATGCCGTTTGCTGTATCTATGATATGGAGAGAACCAAAGGATCATTTCACGGAATCAGCAGGAAGACCAGTACCACACAACGATGATGACCTTCCTATTCCAGTACCACCAGAGAATGGCCCTCAAATGCCTGACGAGATGTTTTCCTTGACGAAAATACTCTTGTTAGCGAAGAAACCGAGGTGGATGTAGATTTCGTGATTAAAAATGAAGACGAACCACAGAAATTTTCTCAAGGAGAGTTGAATAATTTGGTTAGAGACTTGTCATTGTCGAAGGATAAAGCTGAACTACTGCTATCTCGTCTACATGAAAAATGTCTGCTTAAGAAAGACGTTTGTGTTACTCATTTCAGAAAGAGAAATAGGAATTTGACTTCTTACTTCTCTGTTGATGGACCGCTTTGTTTCAGCAATAACATTGAAGAGTTGTTTCGCTGTTTGTTTCAAGAACATATTCCATCTGAATGGTGCTTATTCATTGATTCATCTAAGAGAAGTCTCAAGGCAGTACTACTACACAACGGCAATAAGAAACCATCCATTCCCATAGGACATTCAGTACACGTGAAGATTTGTTACGAGAACATGGAGGTACTCCTCAATACCGTAAAGTACACAAACTACAGGTGGAAAATATGTTGAGACTTGAAGGTGATTGGAATGTTGATGGGAATGCAATCAGGATTCACGAAATATCGTTGCTTTTTATGCCTATGGGACAGTCGTGCAACTGCCAAGCACTATGTACAATCAGAGTGGCCCCTGCGAAAATCATATGAACCAGGAGTTTCTAATGTCCAGAGTAAGCCACTTGTAAGTCCAGAAAATGTTCTTCTTCGCCCTCTTCACATAAAGCTTGGGCTCATGAAACAATACGTGAAGACACTTGCCAGGAAAAGCTCAGAAGGTTTTGAATATGTGGAGGCTAAGTTTCCAAAAATCACTGAGGAAAAACTGAAGGAACGTATTCGTAGGTCCAAGAAAAAAGAACTCTTGAAGGACAACAACTTTCTCACAACACTGGATGACACTGAGCTTAAAGCTTGGGAATCTTTCAAATGGCTGTGTGAAAATTTTCTAGGCAACAAGAGATCTCTAGAGATTAGAAATGGAGTGAAATGTCTTCCTAGACTCCTATGCTGCAATGGGCTGTCGGATGTCACTGAAAGTCCATTTCCTTGATTCACACCTGGAATGTTTTGCAGAGAACCTTGGAGCAGTGTCTGATGAGCGATGGGAACGATTTCATATATATATTACATCAACGGAACAACGATATCAAGGATTTTGGAATGCAGGGATGTTAGCTGACTACTGCTGGATGTTATACAGAGATGAACCTGACAAAACACACCAAAGAAAGTACAAAGCTTAAAAACTTTAAGTTGTATTTTATTAGAGCACATTCTAACTTTATTTTGTACATAATAGTTTTGATTTTGTACAATAAAAAGCCATGTAAGTGACATATCTTGTATTCAATATACCTTATACGAGTATGCTTTGCATACCATGTACGTAAAAACAACAAGTATCAGTAACATGTGACCTCATACAGAAAAACGGACTTCACATACGTAATCAGCATCAAAAACTAACACGGGAAAGTCAGCTTGCAACTGTGATGATTAAAAAAAAGTTTCATTTTGTTGGCCATTATCAAAGCTGTAAAAAATATAAGTATACTGTTTCTTAAAAGATCATACAAAATTCGGACTGAAAATTATTACGCTAAAAACTATTATTTTTTAAACACGCTTTTATTAAAATGTAATAAAAAATAAGAAATACATTTTTGAGACACCAGGATTTTCTTACAATCATGTCTACAAAAATAAAAACGCGGCCACCATACATGGCAGGAAATACTACAATGAAAGATATATATCTTTTTCCTTTTTGTAGCATTTCCTTCCATGTTTGGAGACCGAGCTTTTATTTTTGTAAATATAATTAATTGCAAGAAAAGCCTTGTTTGTCTCAAAATTAAGCTTTTATTTTTTAGTGCATTTTATTAAAAGCGTGATAAAAAAATGCTTATACTGTTCTATTTTACACTTTTTAGTTTTGACAGAAATTGTGGCCGATTCATGATTGTAGCTAATAAAATTTGAACGTGATATGCTGTCGAGTCAAAGGTTTGAAAAATCCGTATAGTTATTAACTGATTCTACTAGGTCAATGAACGTATGAAAAATCCAAAGATTTTCATACAAATCCTGAGATACTGGAAGAGGTCACTTTAGGGTCACATATGGTTACTGCTGACCTACTGATCATGTAAGATTCTATTGTCACTGGGCTTGAGTAACCATGCAAAATTTCTAGTCCATCAGACAAAGGGAACAGGTCGGAAACTGAGTTACAACTTTTGACTCAAAACAGACACAGAAGTTAAGTTCAATAAAAAGCATGTAATAATGTTCAGTTTAAAATGCAATGAGAAAGTTATTTACCTTCAAACGGATGGAAATAATATGAATGACACGTATAAACATTGAAATCCTGGGTAACCTCATGCTAAGAAAGGAGAAATGAGGGCTGGAGGCTGTTTGATTGCTTAACTTCGAGAACTCCTATTTTATACAGACTTGAGGATCTCCAGCTGCTGAAGATTAAAAGCCCCCGACAGAATTTTAGAACAATTATATTCAATATTTATTTTGCCCTTTTTCGCATGCTCTTGAATATCAGAGAATTCCAATGCAAACTTTCAGTAACCTCCAACGATATATTTCCCTTGACTTACACCGCGCCCAATGTCATCACAGGGTCCAATCTATCCTTTCTTTTAAAAACGGAATCTATGGTAAGAGGATTAGTGGGTCAGAGGTACTTTATATGGCAGGACAATACTGTATGTAGTATTAATGAATTGATTCCGGTAAAAAAGGAATAAAAGGGCATTTTTTGTGATTGTTGGAGACTTAATTTTTGGCATGGTTTTATTATTGAGAGACTTATTTACCTGTTTATAAAACAATCTGGGAGGAAAATAATTCTTATAGAAATAATTATATACAATTAAATTTCCTTGTAAAAGTCAGACCAGTTCGAGATTAGGGAGAAAGCCCTGTGGAGGAGCGTATTTAAGGAGTTTAACTAAAAATTAAAACTAAAGAAGCTATAAAACTCTGACCTAAGTTGGTAAAGGTCTTTTTCTTAAGATGGAGGTATGAAAGCCAGGGGCGTCATTTGGGGCTGAGGGAGGCTGGGGGGCAAACCTGTCCCCTCCAAGACGCAAGTTGTCCCACCCCCACCCCCACCCCCACCCCAAGCCCCAAGAAGTAACAGCATGTTTTCTTTTAAATATGCAATAATATATATAAGAAAATTCTCGGATATATTACGATTCTTGATCCTTGTCTGTCTACTAGCTACCAGTGATGATGAGATAAACAAACAATAGTGGGAGTATATAATTTTTGCTGAAATACCTTGCTCATGTGGCTTCAAAAAAACACATAAATAACTCAAAATCAATAAAACCCCAGCTGATTAGGTTCGCTTTGCTCGCCAAACCGTCTTTGCCGCCCCCCCCCCCCCCACAACAAAAATCTGAAATGACACCCCTGATGAATGCTAATAGCATCACGTGATACCATGGTATCCAGGAAGGGAAGTTTTATCATTCTCATACTCTATTGTAAATCTTATATTGGGTGGGCCAAGTTAGAACTTCCCAGAACACCTAGGCCTGTTCCCTGTTTCTGCACAGGAGAAAACTATTATCTACATACCGATTGTAAAACGGTGGTAAGCCAGAGTGCAATTGTTCATCAATTGCTTCTGTAGATGACTCATGAAATTATTAGCAAAAACGGTTTCAATGGGGTTCCCATTGCTATCCCATCAATCTGAAAATAAGCAAGATATTCCCTTACCACAGTATAATCTGGTGACAAGTAGAGTCGTGTTAGCAGGAAACGTGCTCGAGCCCATCAAAGTTGAAGATTGATTCTCTGATGTCCCCATTGAGGATGAAACATCGGTTTCTGTTGCAGTTGTGGTCTCCGCTGCAGTTGTCGCTGCTATCATAGTTGGCATTTCAACCGCAGTTGAAACTTCTGTTTTGGTTGCCATTTCCATTGTAGTTGTAGCTGTGGTTATGGTTGTTATTTCCACTGAAGGTGCAGCTTCTTCAGTAGATGTTGTTTTCATTGTTGATGTGTCTTCTTTGGTAGTTGTATCTTCTGCTGAAGTTTTAACGAAAGAATTGTAGGACTCAGTAGCTGACTCAGGTTTTGCCAACGATGCTGTTCACAGAAGTAAGAATTAATTCAAAACTTGTAGAAAATATATAAAGGAGAATCACAGAACAGGTGAGATAAAAGAGACTGGAAATTTTACTAAAATATGCGGAGAGATTTTCGGAATTGGAATCTAATTATTATCAAGGAAACAAATGCAACAGAATTTTCCATCTTCAGTGCCCTTTCGAAACTAATTGAGAGGTTGCTGCACACAGTAGTCTATGTGAAGGCCAGTTACCCCGAGTGACCAGCAACAGAAATTACTCTCCCTAGAATAAAGAACTCTAACATAAAGGGATTTGTTAGTGCCTTATCCTCTATTGAGCAGTTAGTTCCCTGTGTATTTTACCAACTTGCATTGTGGACTATGTTAAAAAAAATCTTAGAACATTTTGCAAATTCTAACACTTTGAAACCTTCAAGAGATTTTTTAACTTATAAATTACAGATTCCGTGGGTCTTGTGAACAATGAAATATTTTCTGATCCTATGTGAATGAACGGTCTCTGGAAGATCAGATCAGTAAAGGACTCATAAATAGTACTTTATTCTTAGAGGACATAAAAAATGACTGTCATTGACCATTTACTGATGAAAATAGAAATGATCAGCCATCATTTTGAAGAACAACTCTACCTAGTCATTAGTTGTAAGTCACACGCTCCCTGTTTCCGTAATACCTACCCTATGGAAAAGACACTTTTCCTGAATGACCGGCTGGGATGACGACCTGCGAGCTGGTAAGTTCTACCAGTATTCTGAGCAGAAACCCCACCACCGAAACACATGCAAAAACACGGAAGCAAACAAAACAAAAAAGCAAACCCTAGAACAACATGCAGGGAAATCTTCATTTATTTGAACAAGACGTTGTTCTACTCAACTGTGAGATGATATCAAATATTCTCCTGAAATTTCTACAGCAATAGATTGTAATTCTCTGCCTGGGCATTTATTGTTCGATAAGAACTGTGTCAAGATCAGTACGCTAGCTTTTTCAGTACTTGAAAATGACATTATGTAATTTTTCCGGTGTTTTCAAAGGGTTAGAAATTATTTTTTTTAAATTCATGAAACACATGAGCAACACTTCACTGTACAGTCCAGTATGGACATGAATAAGGTTTTGTGGAGTCTGGGCAGTTTCCATTCAAGGGACTGTTTTATAAGGGAAATGAAAAATCTTATCAGAGGTGGGTCCATGAGTCTTCCGTACTCAAGTGCTCAGATATGGTTATATACTCACTCATATGGATACTGATGCTGAGCCTACTATACATACACACACTCACATACATACATACAGTCTAGAGGAAATGGGTTTAAACCCAGTTTTGTGGTATAGAGAAGGTTTTATTGTTGATTCTGGTGCTCTGACATATTCTCAACAGGAATTAACCGGGTGTCACTCTAGCACTCTTGGGGAAAAATAATTAGGGGCCAAAAAATGGCCACAACGAGGCATGTCGTAAACACTAAATGTCACATCTCTTTCAATAATGCAGACAAAAAGATGATCTTGGTGTCTATACCTATGTTTTGCTGCTCACTAAGTAAGAGCATCTACATCAACGATGGTTTATATTAATCCAAAATGGTGATGTGTGGGAAAAAAACAGTAACATAAACCCACAACATAGTAAATGGGTAGAGTCCTTCAAATGTTATGTTAATCATCATCAATCATAAGTTCATCGTCCTGTGATATTATGCTCCAATCATTAACATTATTACAGTCTGCTCCAGCATGGCAACCACAGAACACTGAACATGGCATTTGAACACCTACACAACTACATCTACTGGTAGAACATACACGCATCGAGGAACAAGCACTCTTGGTCATTAGGAGAATTTCAATTGGAACGGGTGATATATTCTCTGGTAATATGACTGGGAAGAGCTCCATCCATACTTCACTAGATCAGCAGCTTCAGGATGAGTGATGAGTGACAACTTCCACACTAGTGTCTGATAATGGACTCTGTGGACATGTTGCATGAAAACTTCTGGTGTGTCTCTAATACGTTTTTGCATTATTTGGAGCCCTGACATGTTGCCATGAACAGTGTTGCTTGAGCGACAAGATCTTCCATAGAAACATCTTGCTTACCCAATAGCTTATTGTTATTATGTACTTTCAAAGCTGTTGCTTCTTCTGTGCCATAGAGGAACGAGGTAGTATTGCAATCACTTAATGCATGCACTTCAGGAAGAATATCTGCAATATTACTGTGCTTGGTTGCTGTAGCTTTTATATCTACAGTTCTTCAGCTAGCCATGGAGTCTGCATAATCACCTCACAGGTGAGTTTTTCTTTGCAGTAGAAGTGCAGGAAAAGAACACAGATGTCAGTATCATCAGAAACGACAGAGGTGCTTGATGTATCCTTGGCTGCCTAGTACACCAACTGATTCACTATAATAACATAGGTTTGGTCAACTTTGCTAATGGCTTGATATCTTCGAGCAACGCGAATTTAGATAGCTCACTCGAGATTGGAAACAATAATTGAAGGATTTTGAAGCAGGATGGCCAGCTAGTTTCCATGGCCCCCTAAATATGAATGTAAAAACTAGGACTTCTAACAAGCAGTTGATTAAGATTGATGGTACGCCTGTAATTAATAATGAAATAATATATAAAAAAGTCATTGGCCTTCAGCAGTCCAGAAACTTGAACATTAGAGATGTTCTTACTTATGAATTACCTGTTGTACCATCTGCACTCTTTGATGAAAATGCTGACTTGAGATCACAAGCTAAAGCTACACTCCTAACCAAATTACAAGTGGATATATCAAGCTGTTGCATCAACCCTCCAGGTGCCTATATCACCGATGGATGTGCCTTGCTTTGGACTGTTCGTTGGCCATCTAATGGTACTGTTGAAGCCTATGTGAAGAACATCCTGGGAGGCCTCCTATACTATTTACAAATGTGTCGTATACATCTGATCTTTGACAGATATGCACCAAATAATACCAAGGGTGTCAGTACATCAAACCGTGCTGGTACAAACGCTAGTCATAAACATTCACTCACACTCCATACACTTCTGCCAGCCCAGAATGTAGTGCAAACTGTCAGATACAACAAAGCCCAACTTATCACCCTGATCACCAAATATCTCATTGATTATGTAGAAGACAACACTAATGAACTTATCTTCACTACTGAACATCCTGTCCCCATATCCATCACAAACGGACAAGTAAGGATACAAACTAATCTTCATAACACTCACGAGGCAGCTGATACTATCATAGTGCATCAGTTGGTGTACTTGGCAGCCATGGGTGTATCAAGCACCTCTGTCGTTTCTGATGATACTGATATATGTGTTCTTTTCCTGAACTTCTGCTGCAAAGAAAAACTCACCTGCGAGGTGATGATGCAGTCTCATTGCTGACCAAAGAATTGTAGAAATAAAAGATACAGCAACCAAGTACAGTAATATTGCAGAGGTTCTTCCTGGAGTGCATGCATAAGTGGTTGTGATACTACCTCGTTCCTCTATGACATAGGAAATGCAAACTCTTGAAAGTACTTAATAGCGATAAGACACGAAAGTTGTTGGGTAAGCAAGATATTTCAATGGAAGATGTCCAAATGCTGCAAAACATATCAGTCATGCCATGATGTATGGATGACAAAAATGGCAAACCAGAATCTATCAATTGCTCCAAAACTGAAATCTCTGCAACCAGCTTCAGAAATTTTCATGCAATATATCCACAGACCCCATTATGAGACACTAGTGTGGAAGTTGCCATTCATCAGTGAACCTCCTGAAGCTGCTGAACCAGTGAAGTATAGATGGAGCAAGAGAAATGATAAGCTCTTCCCAGTCATATTACCAGAGAATATATCACCCGTTCCAATTGAAATTCTCCTAATGACCAAGTGTGCTTGTTCCTCGATGCGTGTATGATCTACCAGTAGATGTGGTTGTGCAGGTGTTCAAATGCCATGTTCAGTGTTCTGTGGTTGTCGTGCTGGAGCAGACTGTAGTAATGTTAACAATTGGAGCATATTATCATAGGAAGAAGACGATGAACTTATGATTGATGATGATTAACGACACTTTTGAAGGACTCTAACCATTTACTATGTTCTGGGTTTATGTTACTTTTAAGCAATAGTTAATATTAATATTGTATGTGAGCTGTATAAATATAATGCAGGGACAAAAGTGCTAGAAAGAAATACGTGATAATGGAAGAAATATGAATGATTATGACGCCAAGGTATAATTGCATATGTGATACCTAAAAAGTAGTTATTACCCCATTTGATTAATTAGCATGATTGTATTAATTCATTCTTATGTACCACAATCCAAGGCTATGCTAAAATTATCATTTATGAATTTGATATCAAACTAGTGATCGCTAAGCAGTATGTAATTTGGATTGCTACTAAATGTTAATAACATGTACATACTACAATGAAAAGTTACTGTTTTTTTTCACAAACTATCACCATTTTGGACGAATATAAACCATTTTTTATGTATATACTCTTAATTAGTGAGCAGCAATGACTTCCTTAACCCCAAAAACATAGGTATAGACACCAAGCTCACTTTTCTGTCAGCATTACTGAAAAAGATGTAATATTTAGGGTTTACGACATGCCGAATTGCGGCCATTTTATTTTTTACATTTCAATTTTTTCCCAAGAGTGCTAGAGTGGCACCCGGTTGGTTCCTGTTGAGAACATGTGAGAGCACCGGAATCAACAATAAAACCTTCTCCATACCACAAAACCGGGTTCGACCCCAAAATGCCATTTGGCTGCCGGACTATATATATGGTTCTAGGAAAATTCGCAGTTGGAAAATTGCCAGGCGGCAAATTGACAGTGGGGAAAACTGCCATTGAGAAAATTGCCAGTGAGGAATATTGCCATTGGCAAATTAAAAGATTGAGCTCAGAAAATCTAACCTACATGAAGACAATTTCGATCTGAAAGGAAAAAGTGATTCCTGTTTTCATGTGATTGCTCGTTTGGACCAAAACTACCATTTCTCTTTTTATAAGTGCTTATGTTATTATTTGAAGCCCAACCTAAGTGACGAAACCCTGATAGTGCTTTAGGATAAATAAAAAAACTGATTGGGGTTTTATTATGATAGTGCTTTAAAATAAATAAAAAAACGGAATAGGGTTTTATTAAATAAAAAATTTAAGATTTAAAACCAAGAGTTTTATTCATCGACATTTCGTATATGAAAAATAAAAGGCATGAGGTTTTATTGACTTAAAGCATAAAAATGTCATCATAATATAATGAAACAAAATGGATATTTTACAAATAAGAACAAGTTTTTGCTATTCAAAATGAATGGAGATTATAAGCAACAGATCGAAGAAATGTGATTTTATCGTCTGCGTTATATAGCTCAACAGCTCTCTTCAATCTAGATTGATAACGGCGTTAACCTTCTATTGTTACCTCTTCCTCTCATAACACCCATGTATGTTAATTCAAAATAGGAAAGAAATTCTTCAGGAATATCTTCCTCTTCTGACGTCCTTCAGAGCCTGTAACAACATCATGGCACGGAAGAAAGCCAGGGCTGAAAAACATCGTATCTTTAAACTAAATCCATTTGCTTGTGGTATCTATTTTTGAAACCAAGGTTCCCCATCTTTCTATAGAGTGCCTTGCAGAAGTGGAAAAAACAACAAGTGTGGTTAGTTAGGGGAAAAACATTTATCAGTCCATTTATCGAAGCCTTTTCAAAATCACTCAATACCCTTTGGGGGTCTTGTTGGTTTAATTTTTTTATTATGTTGAAGAGGTTTTCACAGGTCGTTTCTGTTTTGTTAGGAAGAAGTGCAAAAACACTTGGAAAACTATAACTTTCAACCTGCACATGAATTGTAAATAGCTGACAGAACACGTCAGGTGACACTTTGAACGTTCCATCTATAGCCCAGTTCCTATATCTCCTTAAATCCTGAATACCATAATTCGCCAACAGTAGTGTTCGATTTTCATCATTGGCTCCAAATCACACTGGAGGAATCTCTCTCCAGAATGAGGGTTTTAAATTCGGGTGGAATTATAAATCCTGTCCTTTCAGAGGGAATAAGTATGGTGCACGATTTTTGCTTTTTCCACTGTCGAACAATTCTAATTAGATGTCGCACATTCCTTACCTCAGAACGTGCACATTCATCTAAAGATGATAAACAATTTGCCACCAAAGAACGAGTAGTTTAACTCGAAATCAAAACTCCTTCTTTCAGATCTTGACTCGATACTTTGGCATCCACTTTGCTCTTAGGGGAACTGTGATTTGTGCTCGTTAACATTTCAGAATTTCGTAACCATGATCCTTTGACTTGGTGTGTAGTCTCTCTGGGCACGATTTCTGTTTTCTTATAGCACATTCCCAATAGGCTTTTGTTCCCACCTCGTTTAGCCCATTTTGATGATACATATTCTGAAGTTCATCGACAAGGATATCCTTACCACGTTCACTTGTTATAATAGAAGCCATTATGGGTATAGAGGATAAAGCAATGCATATCTCTTTCGTACCAATTCACGCCTTGAACTCATTTTTTCTTTAAGTAAGTCAGTCAAGTAAATTTGAGTTCAAACATAATAAATAAAAACAACCATAAAGAGAAATTGAAGTTTTGGTTTGAATATGCAATTGTAAAAAGAAATGGTTAGTCTTAATTACTCATATTCTTGTCACTTCAAATAAACAAAATAAGCACTTATAAAAAAAGAAATGGTAGTTTTGGTCAAAATGAGCTCAGTCCTTTCATTTTGCAATGGCAATATTCCTCACTGGCAGTTTTCCCCACTGCCAATTTTCCCCCTGGAAATTTTACAACTGGGAATTTTTCCGTGCACGATATATACTATATATATTATCTATATATATATATATATATATCATCTATATATATATATATATATATATAATATATATACTTTTTATATATAATATATTATTTTATATATAAATATAACAATTTAATACCCTATATATCTATAATATATTATGATATATATATATAGTATATATATATATATATAATAAATACAATTTAATATATATATAGATATATATATATACTATATAGGATAAATATATATATATATATATATATATATATATATATATATATATCTATATAATAAATATATATATATATATATATATATATATATATATTTATATATATATTATATTATTATATATATTTAAATTATATAGATATATATATATATATATATATATTATATATATACATTTAATATTTATATATATATATATATTATATATGATATATATATAATATATAAAATATTATATATATATTTAAATAGATATATATAACTCTATATAGATATATCTTATAATATAATATATATATATACAATATATATTATAGATTATATTTAAATTATATATAATATATATTATATATTTATATATTAATATTTAAAGATAATATATATATATTATATGTTATAATGGTAATTATCTATATATACAGTTAAATATATATTATATATTATATATAATATAGATATATATATATATATTTAATTTTAGTATTACATCCTCTCATAATCATAATTAATACATACATATATATATATAAAAAAAAAACTATATATAAATATAATATATATATATATTATAGGTTTATCATAGTGTAGATATAATATATCTATATATATATATATATATATATAGATATATATATATATATATATATATATATATATATGATGACTGGAAAAATGTTCTGTTACAACAGAATTCCATCTAATAAAAGGAGCCCATGATAACACCAAAATATAGAGAGAAAAGTACTATATTTCAGAGACTGCTGTCTCTCTCTTCAGGTATATGTATGAGAAAAGTTTACAGAAAAGGTGGTATATATACCAAGAGATCCATCCACAGGTAAGCCAATTTAGGTCACTCCCGCTGATAATCTTCCTTTAATCTTCTTAAGAGTTGGTTGAATTAAAACCTTGTCGATCACATCTGAATCCCATGCTCCTTTTGAGATGTTCATTACCTGCCTCTCTTTTATTAAGGCCGATTCCATCATTTGACTCTTGTACCGGCAGTTGCTGCTAGAAATTATACGGGACAAATTCCAGTTTATTCTATGGTTATGTTCATTTATATGGTTGAAAATACCTGAGTTCTGTTGTCCATACCTAACTGACCATTTGCGTTGTATTAATCTCTGGGGAAGTGATTTTCCTGTAAATCCGATGTAAGATTGGTCACAGTCCTGGCATGGGATTTCATAAACCCTTGTTTCCTTGGGGAATGTCTTTTGTTGGACGTTAATCAGGGATTTGGCTAAGGTGTTTGGGTAAATGCAAAAGGGTTAGATTTACCGAGGGTCTGAGTCACTGTCTTAATCCTGTCCAGGTTAGTAATTTTTATTTTATTGTTGGGTGTCTCTTTGGTCTTGTTTTGAGGGGGTCGGTAGAAAATTACGTTTCCTTTGTGAATTGCTTTCTCAATTATATGGTCAGGATACTTTAAAGATGAAAGTTGCTTACGAATTAGTTCAAATTCTTTTTCCAGGAAATCTGGGGAACAAACTCGTAAGGCTCTTAAGAACAGGTTGCTGGCCACACCTATCTTGATAGCAATGTCGTGATAGCTAAAGTAGTGAATGTATGAAAGTGAGAACATTGGTTTTTTCGTGTATGGTAAATTTGTATTCTATCGTGTCTCTGATTATTAAAACATCAAGAAAAGGAATTTTGTTGTCGGTTTCCCATTCAACTTTAAATTTGATGCTGGGAAACTAATGCGTTTAATTTTGAAAGGAATTCATAACCATAGAATAAACTGGAATTTTTCACGTATAATTTATAGCAGCAACTGCCAGTGCAAGAGTCAAATGATGGAATCGGCCTTAATAAAAGAGAGGCAGGTAATGAACATCTCAAAAGGAGGATGGGATTCAGATGTGATCGACAAGGTTTTTATTCAACCAACGCTTAAGAAGATTAAAGGAAGATTATCAGCGGGGGTAGCCTAAATTGGCTTTCCTGTAGATGGATCTCTTGGTATAAATATCACCTTTTCTGTAAACTTTTCTCATTCATATTCTATATTTTGGTGTTTTTATGGGCTCCCTTTTATTAGATATATATATATATATATATATATAGATATATATATTATATATATTATTAAATAGAGGAGAGAGAGAGAGAGAGAGGAGAGAGATAGAGCAGAGAGAGAGAGAGAGAGAGAGAGAGAGAGAGAGATGATTGAAGTTCATGGAAAGGCATTCCGTTTACATACGTTTATTAAAAAGTCGTCGTTTCGTATCGCTTGATACATTTTCCAGAATGAAAAAGCGATTGAAAAAAATAATGCTTTCATACATAACGTAAGGAGTATATATATTTACTTATCAACACAATATTTACATTACAAACAGAATAAAGAGGGAAAAGACAAAATGTCTCAATCTGTTCCTGATGAACCCCTGATGTCGAACTATTGTATCCCTATTCCCTTCTAGAGATAAGATTAGCCCCCTCGTCACATCTAATGTAATTCATAAAAATACTTGTCCCAGCTGTAATCTAGGCACATACATCGGATGTAGTACCAAGAGGGTGCTGAAGACCCGAATCTCTCCTCATCATGGAGCCATTTATAGAACGGGAAGCAGACTATCAAATCCCGATCAGTCGACCATAAGGAATCATAGCAAAACATGTAAAACGCATATAGACGCTAAAGATTTTTGTATCTATCATGGGAAGATCACGAAGTACGGAGGAGCTAACAGTCCTCGAATCCAAATGATTAAACTGACTGTTCCTACTCTCAACCACCCGTCATCATCAACACAGCCGTTCATCGCATAATATCTGTTTTGTCCTTGTTTATCTTTTCCCATTTTTCGTCCTTGTCAGTTTGCCTTGTGATGCCAATGTGGTTAGGAGTGTTTCGCCCTCTGTCACTCGCAGTTTGTCTTTTCCCTCTTTATTCTGTTTTAAATGGTGTTAACAAATAAATGTTGCATGTACTCCTTACATTATGTATACAAACATTATTTATTTTAATCGCTTTTCAGCCTGGAAAAATGTATCAAGGAATACGAAACGTCGGCTTTTGTATAAAATGTGACGTGTAAAACACTGCTGAGAAACCTTTCACACATACACAAATATATATATATATATATATATATATATATATATATATATATATATATATATATATATATATGTGTGTGTTGTGTGTGTGTGTGTGTGTGTGTGTGTGTGTGTGTGTGTGTGTGTGTATTCTTAAACGGTGTAATAATAAATATTATTTATGATTGCAATCTCACTTTCTCTCTATTTATTGTTTTGAAAGATAATTTTTAAGGTAGTAGGTGTCTCGTTCCCAAAATTTTTGCCCAAGCATTTTGGGGCCAAGATATCTTGACTAGTTTCCATACGAAGAGAGAGCAATTATGTCACTCTGAGGCTTACTCTTGTGTTGCAAAGAAGAGCTCGCCGAAGCCGCTCTCTCTCTCTCTCTCTCTCTCTCTCTCTCTCTCTCTCTCTCTCTCTCTCTCTCCTCTCTCCTCTCTCTCCGTATGAGAGAATTTTGATTTTACATTAACTCAAAGTTTAATTTTTATACTTAGTGGTTGGTCACTCATAAGTTTTAGAAATATTTCATTATTAGTGCTTATTTGTGGAATCTGAGCAGACGTTGTAGAAGTGTGTAACGGCGCCCTTTTTGGAATGCTATGGTGAAATGTTTTAACAATATAGTGAATTTTGGAGCTGCAGCAGAGGCATAACTGGTATACCAAGGTAATGTGTTATTACAAGTTTTAAGTTGCAACTTAAAAACAAAGTTATAGTGGTTTGGTGAAACTATTTCATTTTTTACTCATTGCAAATTTTTTTGTTGAGTTTGTAATTCTTTTGAAGTGTGTTTGTATTTTTCCCATTTTGGTGGTGAATTTAATATTCTTATTCATTGTGTGTTTAGTTTTGCTTTCACAATTTCTTTGATTTACTTAATTGTTTTTCTTAATTAATCATTGCATATTTAATTGAGTTTAACACTTGCGAATAAGTTTGCATTTACTTCAAATTCTTTTTCAAATTCTAATTGTTACTTAACACTTTAAATTTTACTTGAATAGTTTAATTTCTTGCTTTTTGTGATAAATTAATTTTGATCTAATTTTACGTAATAATTAATTCAAGAATTTATTCAACTTTGTGTTGTTTTCAAGTAATAGTAAATTTCCCTGAGACTGTGAATTTCACTTATAAATTTTGATCTTTTAATAATAATTTTTCATTTTTAAAATTTTTGTAAGATTTTTTTCACCAGTATATTTAATTTTGTTTAGGTAGAAATATGGAGGGGTAATTGAGCTGTTTTCCTTCAGCTTTGTTGAAGTGAGTTAGAACCAGGGAAATACTTGGACTTTTAAATGCTGTTGATGGAGTGATGCCCTTCAATTAATTCAATTACATATAAGATTACCTCACACCTGTTTTAATGAACTCTGTGTAAATTCTTGTAAAAGTAATAAGTTTTTAACGAATCACTGTTGCCTTTAGAGTAGTCAGTCGTATTTCATATGTGATGAAGGTTCAGGTGTCTGGCTGTTGTGAGGTAACTATTTCCTGAATGGTAAGTGTAGTAACCAGATACTTGGCACTTCGTCATAATATATACTATTTATATATATATATAGTATATATATCTATATATATATATATATATATGTATTAGGTATATATATATGTATGTATGTGTATATATATATATATATATATATTAATATACATTATATATATATATATCTATATATATATATATATATGTAGTATGTGTATATATATTAATATATAAAATATCTGTATATTCTCCACTTTCTCTAATAATTATATATTCTATATAATATATATCATGTATGGTTCTAATGTATTGTTATTATGTAGATGATTTTAGTCTTCCTTTTTCACGCAGATAGATTTATATGAGGTTGTAGTCCACAGGGGGAAAAAACTGAAATTCCTTTTAGCTCCACTGGCCCTTATCGAGAGCTGATTATTATTTTAATAAACAGCTCCGGACCCTAATGGGCCGGTGGCGGTCGAAACTGATGAGCAAAAAGGAATTTCAGTTTTGTTTTCCCCGGTGGATTACAACCTCATATATATATATTATATATATATATATATATATATATATATATATATATATAATATATATATATATATATATATAAACATATATATATATGTGTATATATATATGTTTATATATATATATATATGTTTATATATATATATATATATATATATATATATATATATATATATATATTATGGTTACTACACTTACCAATCAGGAAATAATTACCTCACCACAGCCAGACACCTGAACCTTCATCACAGATAAAATACGACTGAATACTCTAAAGGCAACAGTGATTCCTTAAAAACTTATTACTTATACAAGAATTTACACTAAGTTTATTAAAACAGGTGTGAGGTAATCTTATATGTAATTGAATTAATTAAAGGGCATCACTCCATCAACAACTTTTAAAAGTAAATATTTCCCTGGTTCTAACTCACTTCAACCAAGCTGAAGGAAAACAGCTCTTTATTTTTCTACCTAAACAAAATTAAATATACAGGTAAAAAAACACTTATAAAAATTTTCAATACAAAAATTTATCATTAAACTCAAAATTTATAAATGAAATTCACAATCTCAAGGAAATTTACTACTACTTGAAAACAACACAAAATTTAATTGATTCTTGAATTAATTGTTAAGTAAAATTAAATCAAAATTAATTTATCACAAAAATCAAGTAATTAAACTAGTCAAGTAAAATTCAAAGTGTTAAGTAACAATTAAAATTTGTTGCAATGTGTAAAAAATGAAATAGTTTCACCAAACCACTTTAACTATGCTTTTAAGTTGCAACTTAAAGCTTGTTATAACGCATTACCCTGGTATACCAATTATGCTTCTGCTGCAGTTCCAAAATTCACTATATTATTCAAAAAATTCACCATAGTATTCCAAGAGGGCGCCATTATACACTTGTACAACGTCTGCTCAGATTCCACAAATAAGCACTAATAATGAAATAAATCTAAAACTTATGAGTGACCAGCCACTAAGTATAAAATCTTTACATTAATGTAAAATCAAAATTCTCTCATACGGGGAGAGAGAGAGAGAGAGCAGCTTCGCCGCACTCTTCTTTGCAATGCAAGAGTCAGTCTCAGAATGACATAATTGCTCTTGCTTCATATGGAAACTGGTCAAGATATTTCTGCCCCAAAATGCTTTTATCTTAAAAATTCTCTTACAAAACAATAAATAGAGAGAAAGTGAGATTACAATCTTAAATAATATTTATTATCACACAGTTTAAGACAATAAAAGTCTCTTAAAATTAAAGATAAGCAAATTAAAATGGAATCTGGAAATATTGCAAACACTTTTACAACATTTCTAACTGAGGTGAAGGTTATGCATTGCGTAAGCAGCAGCATGAGATATGTATTGTATCGAAAAAAATCCTTTTATGAAAAGATAACATAGTTGTTCAATTAATACGGAATCCTTTGGCATGACCAAATCCTACCTATCTTGAGAAAAGCATGAGATTATTGAAGAAATATAAATATATTGCTAGTTCTCTAAGCCGCAGACAAAAATAATGAGACTGAGCGAGCGGCCTACCTCCCAGTACCAGCCAATCAGAGGCCGCCAAGCAAACGTCTCATAGGCACAAGAATCTAACTTAAGTGAATGGACTATAGTTATAGATATAGAAAAAGAAGGAGGTTTAAAGTATTATTGGATATCATCTTAGAATGCGCAATGTCACGTGATGAGTCTATTGCATATACTATTTCATCAGCCTTTAGGACTGTAGTACTTTCGTTTTCAGTTCCTGTACGAGCCGAGTCACTGGGGAGTAATGTATTTTCAAATGTTTTGTTGTGAGACTGTGGTATTTCTACAACTAGTTCAAATGATTATCCTGTGGTTATCTCCAGTTCTCCTTCCCTAAGAGTTGTGGTATTTTAAGGTGTCAATAATGTTGATGGTAAACTAAATAAAACAGATTTTCTTAGACATTATTTTAGATTGTAATAGTGCAGCGTTAGTTTCAAACATGGATTCTATAGATGTAACCAGTTCAATTGTTTTTTGAAGTGCTTGTGACATTGATGAAAGACTGTGAAATGGGAGTAAGTTCTGAGTTTGTTGCATTCTCTTGTACTTCAGTTTCAGTATCTTGGATAAATTCTGTAAAAACTATTTCATCAGTCCTCAGCATAGTAGTTCCCAGAGATATTTGTGATGCTGATAATGTACTGTGTGGGGGAACAATGTTCTCTGTTCTTTCAGACTGAGTTACTTCACTGTAGTTCTAAATATTGATTTCGTTGATATCTCAAGTTCATCTCCCTTTAAGAAAGCAGGTCTTGAAGAAGCTTGTGATGACAGTGTGGACATGTATGTAACAGATATTCTCAGAGGTTATTTCATACAGAGTAAATTCTGCTCCAGATAAAGGCTTTAGTTTTGTAGATGTTTCTGGCTTATCTGTCTTGAGAGTAGCTTTGCCTAGAGGTGTCTGTGATGGTGTGGATGATGAACTATGTGGAACAGAGATACCCTAAGATATTTCATTCTTATCTCTCTCAATAGTAATTCCCACTGTTGACTCATGGAAGTTTTTGAAAGGGAGAAAAACTGATATATTTGTGATGTGAAGGAGAACTGACATCTAGTTTTATTTTAAACGATGGCCATTTTGTTAAGGTGTCGGTTGATTCAGGTGTAAACTCCCATAAATTTTTCTCATAGGTAGTAGTGTGTTCATATGTCTTGGGTGTAAGTGATGGGGTATAATTGTTAAAAGAATTGTCTGCTATTATTTTGGTTGTTTGCATCACTTGTAAAAGCTGTTTCATGAACTTGTGATTCTGCAGGTTATGCTTTACTTAAGGGAGCAGATAAAGCTGGCAGCAAGTTCGCAGATGATTCCTTGATTAGAAATGCAACTAAGCTGGGTGATGTATTAAAGATTTTGTGTTTGTCACTGGATGTAAAGAAGATTTATTTGGTATTAAAGTTCCTGAACTGCATAATAGTTGTGCTGTTTGGGAAGTTTGTGTGTGTTAACAATTAATGTAAAATGACAGGTAAAGTTGTTTTTTTTTATGAATGGGAGTTCATGAAGTAACAGGTGAAGAAAAAATTGGTATAGAGATACAACTGGTAAGGCTGGAAAACTGTGATAATCCCAGGTGGACAATTGTTGATGATGATGATGTTCTCAGTCCATTTGAAGTTTCAGAACTGTCAACTTTTTGCAAAAGTTGTGAGAATTTCTGTTAGGAATGCAGTTAAGTGAATTTACTTGATAAAGATGTTTTTGAACTACTAGGTCGTTTGGATGCTGGTGGAGATTTAGATAGTTCCAGCAAAACTACTGATGCAGAAGAATTTGAAGGCTGTTGTATTGCTGAGATTTCCAGGCAAATCAGCAGCGGAGAAAGTGTTGAACTAATAGCAGTAAAGCTTGATCCAATGATCCTGGCCAAATGACCGACAATGTTTGTTCAGCCATTTTTTTTTCAAGTGAAGCTTCCAGCAAAAGAAATGGTGGAGAAACTGGCGAACTAGTAACGGAAAATTCAAGTCCACTTGTTCTGGTCGATTGACCAATAATTGATAACATTGGACTTGGTTCTTTTGTATTAAGTGTTGATGGAACATTGAAAGACTGCTATGCTACAGAAGTTGCCAGGGAACGCAATGATGAAGACACATTTGAATAATTAACATGAAATCCAGGTCCACTGGTCATACTTGAAATATCTACTGATGTCAGGTGTGGTATGGTGTTATGACTAGCTGCATTGTCAGTAATCAGTGGCATTGGGCTGAATTCCAAGAAGTTTTCTTAGGTCATAACGTCACTGTTGACAATGCATACAGATCTGGATGTTTTTCAAAATCAATTATTGTTGATTTTGTTGGTTTTATAAAAGCAGAAGACAGACTTCTAGTTGAATAGGGAGGCATTTGTTTAAAAGATGAATCTCAGCGCACTTTCCATTACAAATGCTTTAGAGGTTTGAGGTAGACTTGCTATTTCCCCAAGTGTTGTGGAACTTCTTAAAACAGGAAGGCAAAATGGAGTTTGAGCATCTGCAGGTGCTGAAGTTAATTCATCGTCCATTGGTACAGATGATGCTTGAGAACCTTCACCTGGAAGAAAGAACTTGTGTCATTAAGCAACCATAATTATTATTGAAAACGTCTTTTATAGTATTGCTTAAAGGTTGGAAGAGGTAGGTATTTTCATCTTCAACATTAACACTATTGTTTGCTTCAGAATCAGGAATGCAATATATCGCCATAACAAAACTATTTTATTTTCTTAACTTGCTACTGAAAAACAAAACTATAGATTGCACAAACAGTTAACCTACGCTTAAATAAAAAGTTCTTCCAAGTTATTTCATACCAGTGAACAAAATCAAAACAAATTCAAAAAACGCTAAAGAAGGTACTGTTGGAAACTCCCAGCACAACAATCTTTTTATGTTGTTTGTGTACTGACATATTTTCATATGATCTGTTTCTTACTGTAGAGTTATTAGTATCGTTTGTTGTTATAAGAAAATTATTAGTTTTGTCTTCATATTGTGAATCGCCTTCTATCAGGTAACCAACAGACGAGAACTATGTTCTTTGTATCTGTATTGTTGTAAGATTCATATGTATCTGCGTGTTTATGAATTTTGTAGGAATATGTACATATCTACTGCATGCCATGATGATGAGGGTCAAAGAACCACATCTATTCAAGAATGACAATCTTACATTATTTCATTTTATTTTCTCTGTAGTACTGCTTAAATAATTTCTGTATTAAGTTGTGAAGAAGCTAAAATGGAAATCGAAGGAGAGTTTTCTGGTATATTTGTGATAAAGATACTAACGTATGCATAAAGGTTGAGTGATCCCCGACTGTTGTCGCTTTGCCATTTCCAGCAATATATTTGAGAATGTGTGTGCACATAATTGCGTGCACTGTATGGGCATGACGTCATCCAAATTGTGTTGTCACAAACACCACCATTTAATTTCTTACATTTAACAAATATGTTAAATGAGTGAAACCAAGAGCTCTATTGTACAATTATAGACCTAGAGAAAGCATACGATAGAATCCCAAGAGAAATTGATGTTTTGGTGTTCGAGGAAGAGGAAAGTTCCAGAAAAGTTAGTTAGACTGGTCGAGATGATTTATCAAAGAAAGAGCACAAAAGTAATAACAGCAGTTGGGGAAACCGAAAATTTTTAAGTTAGTGGTGGATTACACCAGGGATCAGCATTAAGCCCATCTTTGTTTGCCCTGATCATGGATGTGTTAAGTGAAGAGATCAGGAGTGAAGAGCTGTGGAGTTGTATGCCGATGATCTGATGATTACTGCTGAAAATGAGGAAGACCAACAGAGAAAGAAGGGTTGGAGAGTGGTAGGACTCTTTAGAGAAGGGTGGCTTAAAGGTGAATGTGAATAAAACGGAGGTTTTGCTAAGCAGTTGGGAAAATAGAAACAGAATACAAGAAAGAAGAGGCTCGATTATAAAACAGGTGGAAAAGTTTAAACACCTAGAATCTACTTTACTCCAAGAGGGAGGATGTGACTCTGAAGTTGACAGTAGGATAAGAGCTGCATGGTGGAAGTGGAGAGAGGTAGTTGGATTAGTATGTGATAGCTGGAGTAGTATGTGATAAGAAAATGCCAATCAAGCTAAAGTCAAGAACTATAGCACAGTGATAAGATCAGTGTTAATGTATGGATCAGAAGCATGGGTTCAAATAAGAAAACAGGGGGCAAAGCTTGAGAGAACAGAGATGCAAATGCTGAGGTGGATTATGGGAATATTGTTGCTTGAGAGATTGGAAATTGACGAAATAAGATGAAGGGCAGGCTTAGTAGAGATTACAGAGGTGATAAGAGAGTCCCGATTGAGATGGTATGGGAATGTGTTGAGGATGGATGACGAGGAGAGAGTGAAGAGGGCTTGGGAGGAACCTGTTAGAGGAAGAGGATCGAGAGGGAGACAGCAGTAGATGGCGAGATAAAGTGAAGAAAGATATGGAAAGAAGAGGTTTGGTGGAGGATGATACCTTTGATAGAAGGCAGTGGAGAAGACACACCAAGCAACCGGCCCCTCAATGTAGGGATAACGGTGGGAAAGAAGATTTAACAAATACTATGTTGAGGTTCTAGAATAATATGTTTTCAGTTTATTTTTTATAATGAATTTGAGAATAAAATTTTTTGTTAATGTGAAATCTGTAAATCAGTTCTGTATTCCCAATAATTGTGTGACTCGTTTCCTTTCTCCAATACAACACGAATGCAGAGGAGAACAAGAGCTACTTGGCCCATCTTTTGTGAGAGTTGGCCTGTTATCTGTGGTGGTGTTGATGTGAGTGCTTTAGAAAGGGAGATTACCCTTATTGCTTTAACTTTGTAATTTTGGTTAGTTTGAATGCCCTTGAGTTGTAACATATTCATTTATTTCCTATATAATTACTTGTTTGATATTTTAACTTTTATCTATTAAATCAATTTCAAGTTTAAATTCAGTAATTGAATTTCGGTGTCCATCCATTTTATGATAAACTTTGTACTGTGTTCATACTTTGAAGCTATGCAAGTAACTTATAGAAACGAGGTAATATATATCAACTTAGATATTATCTGCGTTCATATCTACAGGGACAGCTCAGTAAGTGGAAGTACTGAATTATGGTACTATTCATTAATGATATCAGTGTGTTATCCTCGTTAGCACTGAATTGGACTGAGAGACATCTTTCAGTTATTTAGAAACCACAACGGGAGCGTGTTGTTGTTACGTAAGGCTTTTAATGGTTTTTTAATATGTAGCAGCCCACTTTGTAAGGCTTTTAATGATTTTGACCAAGTAACACAGTCCACTTTGTACAATCACTTTTCACTTTCTCGGGGAGTAAGCCTACTAACTACTTTGTTGATGTTGTCATCTTTGAGGTGGGGGGCAGGGTTAGGAAAGCCTAAAAAGGGCAGAAAAAAGTGTTTCACGTTGAGTTAAAAGATACAGCAATTTAAAATTTAAAATTAAAATGTAAGATTTAAATAATCATGCATGAGGAACACCACAGAAAAATTATTTATAAAAAATATAGCGTATTTATTTTAATTTTCGTTGGTGAAACAACACGCTATTTGACCGTAGATTTTAGCACATGCCTAGACTAAGCTGGAGGTCAGATCATGCCTTGTTCGTATATGGAATTGGAAGAAAGATTTTGATTTGATCGGTTTGAGAGTAATCAATGGCTACCATTAATCTTATTTATTCTATATTACATACTTCACAAAGTTTTTCCCCCGAGTTTTGTAACTAGATTAGAATGATAATTCTAGAGAAGTCAAATTGGACGATTTAAAATCCTATTAGTTTATGCAGGGCGACATAAATTAGGCTGACTTGAAACTGGTGAATCCTGATGCTGTTTCAGAGTAATAAATAACATATAACAATAACACTGACTGCACAGAGTCAAAACACATTTTTAATAGTGTCTCAGGAGGAATTGTCACACTTACACGTATCCAGTGTGAGTCTTAACAGTACTAAACATAACAACAAAAAATCTTACAGTGGTCAAGACTTGTGACCAAATTTCTAACAATATACGATACAGTCCTTATTGGACTTCTCCCATGCTCTAACACATTATTTTTTAAAGTCTACTATTGTTATTGCAAAACAATAGATCAATTTCTTGTATAATGAAGAACTGGCTCGAGTTCTTTGCTCAAACTTGAGTACACTTTCGTAATCCATACCATGTGGCGTGACAATGAAGAATAGTATATTCATTTGTACAGTAAAACATTAAAGAGCTCTGGTTTAAAAAGGGGGTGGCTATTTTTCACCCACAATTTATTCAATAAATTTTATTTTCTTCAGTAGCTGTTTACCTGCAACGTAGAATATAACGCCCATAAACAATAAAACGCTAGATAATATCTGATCCCTACAACCACCTTTACTCTTCTTTTGCTTCTTTTGGAACTTGTAAAATATCTCTGTTATATTTAGAAATATGTTTTGATTTTGCAAGTATTTCCATTACCCTGGAAAAACTCTGATGCTATATATCCTACCCAAAGACTAAAGTAAAAATAAAAAAAGAATGGAAAAAGAAGTATAGTGCCAAACCATATCAGAGGACTTGAGTGTCTTGGTTTTAGGTGGGAGTACATTGCGTCCCATCATTAACTTTCAAGCAAGCCAATAAATGCGTCGTGTTGGCATTGGTGCTAAACTTGAAGAAACTGGGAAACATATTTCCCTCCCAAACTTAATGCATAATGTCTAGTATTTCTTATAAAAGCATATTATACATGCAACAAGAATTTTGAAACTATGGCGAACAGAATATTATGATGTGTCTAGGGTTATGTAAGATTGCTCTGCAATTTCAATGATTAATTCCCAATAATAATTTAAGATGTTTCAGTTTATGAGGTTAATGCTTGACGTAATCTATTTGAAAACTACAAAGCAGACTGATAGATCCATCACTCGCCTGAACGTGTTTTCTTTGATCATTGAGGAATATCATTGAGGAATATCCTGACAACAGGAGAGCTGTTGGAGGCCTTGTCTTTTATTGTAGATATTTGTATTGCTTCTGTGGTTTGATTAAATGAAATCTTAGCTTAATCATGAGAGGTAAATTATTTGTTTTTCTGATATATGTGGATGTTTTTTTCTATGGACATTTGATCTTATGTGTGCCACTAACTGTGTACTCCCGGGATTGTAGCAGATAATTTTTTATCCAGCCACATCGATGGTGTAGGTTCTAAGAACTGTTTTAATTGTAAAGGTTACCTTTGTTTTGGTGGGTGGATCGAGCATGTCAGAAGTTGCTGTGTCAACCAAAATGGACGTGCTAGAAATTTAAAAGAATATTCTCCTTCCACTGCCATATGAAATATACTCATACCATTGGCATCATAAGTTGTACAAGTAGTCTTACAGAATGCACCAAATACTGGAGGAGCTGTAATTTTTAGTGGAGAAAGCTGTCTTGTAGTAGCAGAAAAAGTTGTGGTTACTGAGGCCTGTTATACCCAGTTGGTTAAGTGAGATGGGCTTGGATGTTACTGCTAGAGTTAAAAGCTGTTGACAAAAAGGGGAAGTTGGAGATTCCGGTTACAGGTATTGTGGACAGGGGGACAGATGATACTAGAGACTCACTTGTTATATAATCAGTGAGCTTGAATTGTAAGGGTTCGATGAAGGAAGCACAGGTGTAACTGTATAGAGGTTTAGCGTCTTAGAAATTATGGAGGTACCTGTTTGAGATAGAAAAGATGTTTTATTTAAGTTATATTGCAGGGTTGTGGTTCAAACCAGTTTTTGTCGGCTTCCCAGAAGTTCCATCCTCTGTAGTATCCTATGGAGTTTCAGAATCCAGAAATTGCCGAGATGAAGTCGGTCCTGCAAAGAGCGTAAAAAAAATAAATAAAAAAAATTATTCATTCTATCATATACTTTGAAAGAACCAAATTTATCAAAGAATATTTCAGGGGAAGTATAATAATGACAGACGTCCAAATTTGTCTACAACACTACTGCAATCATCATTGCCTGTTCGATATACACAACCATGATGAATGCCATTATATCTTAGTCTGCTGTTGCTACTGATGCTGTAAACAACAACAACAACAATATAATAATAATAATAATAATAATAATAATAATAATAATATAATAATAATAATAATAATACAATTTTCTCAATTTCTGCATAGGACTTGGTACCACAATTACAGTGGACTGAAGATAAAAGAGGTATATACTTCAAATCATTTATCTTTTAATGTTAACACTGGCCCTTATCATGAGACAAGAAGCGTTTTCTCTGATCAAGTAACGTATGAAAATCATCATCAAAATTACTGTTGCATTCATGACCAACATTGGCCCCAAATTAGAGTTCTCTACAACCTGCTTCCCAGTCATATTGATTTGTCTCATTTTCTTTCTTTCATAAAAAACTGAAATAAAATTGATTGAATTCTTCACTATTTACGTCATTTTCGAATGTAATAAAAGAAAATGGACTCAACATTAAGCGTTGCAAAAAGAAACCCAAAAGAAATTTGGTGTTGTATGTATTATGTTTGATATTATATTCAATGAAAATATATTGGTAAAACCATAACAACAACAAAAGCAATAAAGACACTTGGTGATCTGTTGATAACAGATTTAAAGGATGTAATCAGATTTGTGGTTAATTAATGACAGATTAAAAGTACTTATTTGCTTTAATGGATTAGTGTTCAGTTAATCAAAATTTGAAATAGTAAATGGTACTGCCAACTAATCGGTTAGAAGGGTTGCTCATTATCAAACACCAAAAAAGGGGTGAATTTGTTAAGACGATGCAAGTAAGTAATTATGTATTACGTCCAAGATATGCTTCCCAGTGAACTGCATGTCCTCTGATGATTTGATTTGCCATAGACATAATCATCCCACGTTTCTTAATTAATGCATATCCTTGCAGAAGCTCGAGCTCCTCATGAAAAGCTCGAGTTTTTACGTAGGTTAATAATATACATCTCTTGGATAAAGAAGTTCCATACTTACCAGCAACTATTCAAAGGGTCTCGCTGTCCGGTAAAATACTGTATGGTAATCATCTTCTGCTCGAGCGCCACGAGATGGCGTCATCTGTCATTACGTTGTTTATTCAGTGGTTTCCAGATGTTTCTGGTATTCTGCGAATTCTGCTAAGCAATTAATGGTGATTACTTTACTCTTGGCCCTAATACAGTACGCAGCTGTTAACTAATTAAATTTTCGAGTGGCTCATTACATGAATATTTTTTTCTTGGAAATACAGTTTTTCCAAATAGTCAATTCAGTATTGCGAACAATACAGGAGTCATTATACCATTCACTATCTGCATTAATTTCACTGAAATACACGTATACATACTTATATATTTACTCTTGAAAGCGAAGTCGCCCTCCGATATTTATAAAGATTCCTTTATGCATAATCCTCCTTGCTGAAATTATAATGGGATGAACTAGCTGAATCCAGAATTACAGATGGGCCGTTTGTTTCCATAGAAATCTCTTGAAGCTGTTAAAGCCACGTAGAAGTTAAGAAGATAGCAAAAAGGCGCATATCTATAGAAGTTAAGAAGATAGCAAATAGGCGCATATCTATAGAAGTTAAGAAGATAGCAAATAGGCGCATATCTATAGAAGTTAAGAAGATAGCAAAAAGGCACATATCTAAACCACGAATTCTCTTTGCCCAATGGAAAAGGTAGATTTCAGGAAAACTGGGTGCTTTGACTTTATTTCATTCATGGAGATGAGGTCAAACTTAATTGCTACGTACAATAAGGGGAAGAAGGCAACGTATTTCCATAGCCATACCATCAGGTTTGTTTAATGCCCACTCTTCGTTTTATAAATATTTAATTTTTCTTCTCCATTATTCTTGTCTCGTTCTCCGATGTCCCCGCAGGATGGTTGTTGTTGTTAAGGAAAGACAATAATTCTTTGTTTTCTTTACGGTCAGTTACTTGTGTCTTGGTTTTGGTAGTGGCCAGAAAGCAAACCCTTTCCAGGAGGTCAAAGAAGGCCCATCTCTCCCAGATAATACTCTGAATGCCTTATCCCTTCTTTCAACGTCATCTGTATGTATACGATAACTTTTGTTCATCTTTTCTTTTAGATAATAGATTGGACATTAAATTCTTCACTTATCATTTGTCATCTGGTCTCGATGCCACTAGCCATTGGATGCTGCGAATTTCTTGTTGACGTTTTTCCAATGGACCTTATCTGTAGCGGTTTGACCAAAGGCTTGTGTGGTTTGTAACGTCCCCCTTGATGTTGAGTCATCTTCCAAAATTTGGAGCATGAGAACATGAAAACTGAGAGGAAGCCCGACCAGTTTTAAAGTACGTGGTTAATTAGTCACAAATGTGACTTCATATTTTGTCACTATAATACAAATACCAAATCTATTTGGTTGACTGAAATTAGCATAATGTAATAAATACTGACAAAGTTGAGAGTTAGGTGCCGTTTTTCACGACTAGTATTTAATGATAGTATGGAGGGACCAGGTCTGGTTCCCTATTTTCAGAGGTTATTCATTCAATGAATTTATGATATATTTAAATACCACAATTTCATTAAATGGATAATTTCTGAGAAATATCAAATACTGATACATTACATTTTGCTAGTAACTGAAATTTATGCCAATTCCATCTGAAAAACAAAAATGCACTGTGCCCATATATTTTACACAGAAACACACACAAACACACACACACACACACACACACACACACACACATATATATATATATATATATATATATATATATATTATATATATATATATATGTATATATATATATATATACATATATATATAATATATATACATATGCATTGAGCAATTTCACCAGACTACATATGATTACTATCTAGAAAAGAGCACTGTGGGGAATAGACCTCACAAGCACCAATCCAAATGGGGCTGGTGCTGCCCGTAGACTCAGTAATTAAATAAACTCTTCGAATTTATCATACCTCATTCCATTATAAATATGACTTACTATCTGGAAAATAATGCTGTTAGGGGGTTGAGTAAGACATCACTGGCACCAAAGGGCTGGGGGTGGGAAAGAGGTGACATGTAAAGAAAGCAAAAATGACAGATATTAGTGTCTAATCCACAGTTTTCGAGGTCACTGAGATTAATAGTGACACTCCCTATGCCTTTTAAGTCTAAGTTCAGCCCTGATAGGAAAGGGGGTGTATATATCATATATATATATATAAATCTATATATGTATATATATTATATAATATTAATAATATATATAATTAATTTATATATATATAGATATCTATTATATGATATATACTATATAAAGTATATCTATATATATTATATAATATATAATATTATATATACTAATATATATATTATATACTATACACCGCCGGTTGTTTCAGGGGGGGGGAAAATTAGCTCCCCCCTCCCCCACCACTACACAGAATAAATGGAAAGTTATGAAGTTTTCTGCTATAGCCTATCCCCAAGTTCATTATCTTAAGTTTTTATTAAGCTATATTTCATTTTACATTTCTTTTATTTTCAGACTGAGTGACGGAGTTAGATACAGCCATGGCTAACGACGCGGAGGAATTACCTCAAGTTATATCTTCTAAATGAATTTTGATAAGGCGTATCTCACCAGATAAGGGACGGGTCGTAATGGCTCTCGCCACCTCCCCTAATTGGTTGCTGAGAGGCTAGGCAGGCGCGTTTCACAACGCCTTTGTTCTCTTTCTCTCCTCTCGCTTCGTTTCTGCTCTGATTTCCATTCTTTCTGATCCCCGACGAGTCTTTGCTTTTTGTCTGTGGCTCTCTATTCCTTTCCTTCTTCCTCTCTGACATTTTGTGTATTCAGCTTTTCATTGTCTTTCTCGCTTTGGTGCTTCCTGGTCATTGATATTTTTTTGTCTAATCTCTTTTTCTTTGTTCTCTTCGATTCTTTATTAGCTACTTCCTGCTTCTTTGCTTTATTAAATTTTCGTTCATCGAATCCCTTTTTCTTTGCTTTATTTGGATTTTCCTTCCATGAGCTCTCTTTCTTCTATTTATTTGTCTCTCCCTTGTGTCCGAATTTTCATCCCTGTCGATTTTACTAGGTTTTTTCTGTGTTTTGCTTATTTTCTCGCATTTCTTTTCCTCTGCTCTGATTTATCTCGACCGTATTCTTCCTTTTTCTTCCTCTTCTTACTTCTTACAGTAAGTTTTAATGTTTTGTTAGATTTTTTACTTTTCTTTTTTTCTTTTTTACTTTCCTTTCTACTCACTGGTTTTGATTTCCGTTTGTCTCTTCTGAATAAATTTTCATTCATTTTCTTTACATTTTCTACTTTTACACCCCCCCCCCCCCCACCCCCCCCCCCACCCCCCTTCTCTTTACTAGATTCTTTCTCTCGGCTGTCTTCTCATTCTTGATGATTTGTTCAGTACCTTCTTCGGGAAACTCCTCTTCCTACCTCTCCCTTTCCGATGCCTTTCCCTTTCTCTCGTGTTTTTCATTTCATTTGCTTCTTCCTTTCCCTCCTTTATTTTCTCTCCATTTCTTCTACTTACGGTTTCATTCTCATTTTGATGTAACAAGGTTTCACCATTCTCGTTTAGTTCTGGTTCGTCCTTTCCGCGTATGTTATTTACATCTGGGCTCCTTCGTTTGTCGTTTCCTTGTTGTGGTTGCCTTCTGCCTCGTTTGTATTGCGCAGAGAGTTTTTGTTTTGTCGCTCATTCAGACCATTCAAATATAGGTTCTCTTTAGCTGTGTCAGACTTACTATGCCTTTCAATTTCCCGCCCATTTAAAGAAAAAGAAAACTTATTAGTGAACTGCGCTTTTTAAATGGTCTCTCATCGGAAGTGTTTTTCGTCTCATTGCAACCTCCAAAGTTATCGCGTTGCGATTTGTTGGTATTATGCAATGATGATTCTTCCTTCGCGTTTCTCTTCCAACCTGGTGGTTTCTTTCACTGGGCCTTCGTGCGTTTGTGACTCTTCGTCCGCATTGCGAAATGGACTTTCCGTCGATTGTAAATAAGGATTCTGGCGAAAAGCATTTTGTAAATATCTCTGGCCTCCTCCGCATATCTAAGAATTATATATATATATATAATCATAGAAAAATATATATATATATATATATATATATATATATATATATCATATATATAATAGATAGATATATAATATATATATATATTCTTCCTCAGGTTTGGTTCCCAAAACAAATGCAAAATTTTTTCCGAAAAGCATTTTGTAAATATCTCTGGCCTCCTCCCGCATATCTAAGAATTATATATATATATATATTATATATATATATATATATATATATATATAATATATATATATATATATATATTTTCTTCCTCAGGTTGGAAAAAACAAATGCAAAATTTTTTTCCCAAAAGTCTTTGTCTTTCCCGACAGTAGTAACAATAATCCACCTCCTATATGTACTATGTATGCGTGTATCTATGTGTGTATGTATGTATGTACATACTTACATATGTTTACATATACACGTGTATTTCAGGGACCGGGAAAAAAGTACGTATGATTGTAATTTTTTTTAATAATTGCCTTGTCAAGGCCAAGGTATGAAGGGCCTTGGTCAAGGACCTACCGTTTTGCGTTAAATGAGGGCCCAGTATAGAATAGGTACCGTTACTGGGTGACATTTTAGCCACCATCAATTACGACCTACAACAACTGATTATCATCCAAGCACGATTCACTGCTTACATCAACAGTGCGACCGGTGCATTTCGAGGACCAGAAAAAGCATATGATGAGGATAATTTGGAAAGGAATGTACCAGAGGTCAAATGCGACACACGCATTTATATGAACTGTCTTACAAGCTGTCTTAAGTAAAACTTCGTAGATTGCTACGGAGACTTGACAGACGTTTGTCGCGTCAAGCTCTCTACTCCGGAATATAAAAGATGCCACGTCTTCACGGCTTTGCCCTTAATCAATGTCTTTAAATATTCACATCCACTCGAGACACAAACATTGGTTGTGCATACCAAGCAAGGTCGACAGGATACGTACTACTAAGAACGTACGGTGGGCTTTGATGAAAGCGATCAGAAATTTCATTATATTTGATATATACTTGCTTCTGTGGAAATGTTAAACAGGTTTCCATCAACCTCACGATCGAGCTTTAATCTACATTTCGATGGTAAGATCTGAAAATATCTTACAAAGAACGCTTTTCTAAAGACCATTGTTGATAGAGTAGATAAAACGTTTAGTTAGACAAAAATCTTCATTTAACGGATTTTTTCTGACCAGTTGAACAAACCATTTGATGCTGAATAGGCAAATGAATGAGAAAATTAGAGGAAAAGAGCAAACTGTGCTGATCTTATCATACACTTATGCTTAATGGACGAACATCAACTGAACTACAGTGCCTACCACACGGTAAATCTTATCAGGATAGGAATAGTATGTCCAATAACTATCGTTGAAAAAGACCGGTTATCATAGAAAATACAATCAGGTTATTGAGCTTCATACATGCCATTTATTATGCATAGATGGAAAAGGAAACTATATCTGAGGATAATTTTTAAATCTACTCATAAAACTTATTAAACAACATATCCATCATAGAAGAAACGGTCTACCTACATATGATCACAGAGCCTAATTTAGAAGAGTTTTTATATGTGTATAATACATATATATATAGTAGAGGAAAAGAGCAAACTGTGCTGATCTTATCATACACTTATGCTTAATGGACGAACATCAACTGAACTACAGTGCCTACCACCCCCCCCCCCCCGTTAAATCTTATCAGGATAGGAATAGTATGTCCAATAACTATCGTTGAAAAAGACCGGTTATCATAGAAAATACAATCAGGTTATTGAGCTTCATACATGCCATTTATTATGCATAGATGGAAAAGGAAACTATATCTGAGGATAATTTTTAAATCTACTCATAAAACTTATTAAACAACATATCCATCATAGAAGAAACGGTCTACCTACATATGATCACAGAGCCTAATTTAGAAGAGTTTTATATGTGTATAATACATATATATATATATATATATATATATATATATATATATATATATATATATATATATATATATATATAGGGAGAGAGAGTATGGTCTAGAAATTGTATATATCCAATTCGTAAGTTCTGAAAAAAGGAAAATTATTGTTTTTCTATAAGGTTGCCTTTATACTGTGTTACAGTAGAGTCCTCTCTCTATTCGCCGCCAAGGTCCAGTCCGATGTATATCATCCAGACCTTTTTAATCTCGGTGGCATGGTTCTAGTCTGCGCCACCCGAGTTCGAAACCGAATCCGGGTACTGAATGTCCGAATCCGCGTTTGCGTCCGAACGTCGGAATCGTTTCTGAATTTTTTGTGTGCTACATTGCGCTAAACGTCCAGGCCTGAGACTTCTGTTACGACCAAGTATCTACTCAAAGTTATGTGAGTTAACGCAAATAATCGTCTAAATGAATATAACATGTAACTGGTGCTTCAGAAGTCAGGTTTACTTGGGTGCTTAAATAATTATCTAAAAACAAATCTTAGAAATGTTTTCCACTTCACACTTTCACGTGAAGAAAATGTCAACAGAATCACTTCCATCAACACTCCCATCTTTCCAGCACAAAATAGCGGTGTACAGGCGTTTATCTCGCTGAGTGATCGTCATTCATGTTTTTAAAGCAATTATTTCGTGGAAGCCGAAAGCAGCGCGTCAGCCGTCAAGTGACTTCCTGGCGAATTCCTCCCACTACTCCAGGTCCAGGAGTGACTGGGGCCCTGGGGGTTATCCAGAGAACCTGTAGTACCCTGCCACGGTGACGGTCAGGAAAACGCACCAGGAGCCTGCCGACATTCATGAAGGACTCACTTGCCTGGTATGTACGTACATACACTTACTTGCCTGGTATGTACGTACATACCATCGCCTTCCTCAAGGTCCTGCTTCCAGGAACTGATTGTAGCTGCCTGGGGCAATACCGGGAGTAAAACGAAGTTAAAGGCTGCCAGGATAACATCTCTCGCTTATTGTATTACGGCAGAAAAACACTCCATATGAGAGACAAGATTTTTACTAAAGTCCGTAGATCAGAGAGGCATTCATTAACGGATATCAAAAGGCCGAAAAACATTCTTAGATTTCACATACAGAGGAGGATACCACTCTAGTACCTTTTTTCATTTAGAAGAAACATTCACGACTCTACTTTCTACTCTGTATGTCTGAAAGCATTCTTTACGTACATATTCCAAATTTCAAAAAAGAATTTTTTAAGCATACTGTACCGCAGAAACACAATAATTTTCAAAATTTATATTGAGGAAAATGCTCATTACCGCCATTCATATGACCTGGAAGCATTCTTCGCTTCAATTTACACAACAAATTCGTTCTTTTCTTTACTTCCACTAAAATTTTATTTCTTATATATATATATATGATATGTGTGTTGCTATTTATGCTTATTTTCTCACTTATGCGATTTCTATTGAGGTTAATGGCATTTTTTGCAGATAGTATCTTTTTCTTCAAAATTTGAATCAGTTTCTTTTTCTCTTCAAGCAAGATGGATTCAAACTCTTAATAAATAAATTTTTTTTAAAGTATTTACGAATAATGCCATTAACTTCATTCGAAATATATACATACATACACACACACACACACACACACACACCACACACACATATATATCTTATATTTTATATATATATATATATATATATATATATATATATATATATATATATATATATATATATATATATATATATACATATATGTATATATACATTGTTCAGGATTTTAAGCCAGAACCAAGGAAAAGTAAGACTTCTCTATACCCAGATTCATTCTCTCTAAACTGCTCTTTGCTCACATGGGCTGCTCTGGATTTACTCTCCACAGAGGGCTTTGGATGAAGGTGTGACCTAACCAGGTGAGATTTTAATAGGACGGGGCCATAGCAGCTCTCTTAGAACTTCTTCAGATACTCAGATTTTCTCAGGCCCTGCAGACTCCACTTCACCCCTTCTGCTCCCCTGGCCCCTCTGGGGGATCGCACAAGTGTTCTTATATCTCAATAGTGCACGGAAATATCAGCAGATAAGAAGACTACCAAATCCAGGATTTCCAGGTACTGTGAGATGTAAATTTAGTGCAGTCAAGGAATCGTTTTGCCTCTTGTCTGTATTTCATTTTCATTCTTCCAAGGCGACTTTTCCCCCTTCTTTCTTCAGCCTCTCACTCCCCCAATCTTGGTTCAATGCTGTGATTAATTCCCTTGTGATGCTAGTAAACATCCCCTAGTTAATTCAAGTAACGTAATAGTCCTTTCTGTGTAAACTCCCACTCATTTTATGCCCCTTGAGTGGGTTGTAATATTTCATGCTAAGAGCAAGTACGTAGTGTGTAACGTTCCACATGTGTTTCTCACCTTAGTACTGATGCTAGAATGCAATCTCTTTGCAGACAAACACTGTGCCCGATTGTGGGAGAAATTGGGAACTCTTTGGAATAAGGTTTGCTTTGAAATAACCTGTTTAGCGCAAATTCTGATCTCCGTGTCTGGTTCATTTCCCAGCCATGTGTTTTCAGCTGACCGACAATCAACCACCTCATTAGCTCCTAGACCTACCCGTAACTTAATGTAAATATAGTTGATTTAAAACTAAAGTCCAGAGTTTATGTAAATTCCTCCTTTTCCAGTAATATTGGCCTTCTGACGTAGATTTTTTTTTTTTTTTTTTTTTTTTTTGTGATAACTCTCATCCCTCCAGTTAAGGCCATTTTTAAGAGTGTTAGACTACATTTTCAAGGAGGGAATGAGCAGGCAATGACAAAATGGTGACCATTCCCAGTCTTGTGTGAAAAGTAATTTTCATTTCCAGTCATAGCGATAGTTAAACTGGTATCACAAAAGAAACTAATCTGGATTCCTTTTAGTACTTTTTTTTTTTTTTGAGCGTAGCAAAAAACAAGGTTTCCCAATTCCCCACAAAAGCACGTAGGTAAATCTTATTTTCTAGTTATTTGTGCAGAACTAGGTATTCTGTTAGGGGTGTATAAAATCTGACTGCCATTAAGAATAGCAATAGGAAGATATTAAAACCACGTACATGTCGATAGATTAGAGAGAGAGAAATTTAACCTTAAGCTTCTTTTTTTATGTCTATTGCATGAAGCTTATAGGTATTTAGGGAGTAAATACAAAACGAAAATAAGTGCCATATTTCGTGAATTACAAGTGTAAATCAATGACGCGTCATGAAGAGATTTTATATAGCACGTTGTTCATTATGTCTGAGCTCTCTCTCTCTCTCTCTCTCTCTCTCTCTCTCTCTCTCAGGTCTAGACAGGATAGGAGAATTTAAATCCCTGGTCATGTGTCTAATCAAGCCTTATCCATTGCCCCGTTTATGAACAAAAGGACAGAAGAGTAAATAAGTAAAAAAGAAAAACTAAGTGTTAGCATAAATTCATTTAACGTTAGAATAAGGAAAATCAACGGTGAGGGGTTTTTTTTCTGTGCAGAGAGAAATAATAACGGCAAATACTTATTGCTTTCCACAAAGGGCACATGGTTTTCCCTCTCCCTAAATTCCCCTAATGCGGCCTTGAAAAGCCAGGTGTCATCCCCCCTTCCCCCCCCCACCCCCCACCCCCCTCTGTCTAGCCAACCTGCGTGGGGGCCAATTCTCAGGGGATTTAATAGGCGGAATTGGAAGGTCTTAGGTTCATGAGAGGAAGCAGGGTTTATAAAAGGTATGATATGGAGTTCTGTGGAATCTGTGATTAAACAGCAGTGAGAGAATTTTTATTCTGGTTCTTCCTCTTCCCTTTAGTTTTTACGATGCTAGCATAAAAATACGAATTCTGAGCATAGTCAGGCAGGTTGGAAGGTTAAGACAGACAAAGGGTTTGCATTGTTAAAAAGAAAAAACTTTTTTATCCCCTTTTCGTCTTCGTCCTCGAGACGATAAGAAACAACCATACATACATTTTTTTATTAACTGCATGGACCACTTTTTTTCACGTTGAGTTTTCCATGAATGTGTGATAACAAATCCTTTATTTGTTGTTATTTTCAACCCAGTTGAACTGGCATTTACAGATCCCATTAAAAAGCAGTAATTGCGTTGAGGTTTCCGTGTTTACAAAATTCATTTGCTACACCACGACTTTTCATGTTGAGTTTTGCCTGGATTCGTGGCAAGATTCGTTTTTTTTTTTTTTATTTACAGGCCAGTACTCGCGTTGAGGTTTCCACGTTTACAAAAATGATTGCTAAATCCATTATCAGCGTTGAGTCTTCCGCCGAACTGTAAATTACAGAGATTTTACGGGGTGAGTTTTCCGCCGTGCTACGCGCCAGTAGTGACTATTTATTTACAGGGATTTTACGGACATATTGCCGAGTATCGGCGTTGAGTATTTCCACTTGTACATAATATAAATCTGCATGACCGTTACAGCTTAGTTGCACTGTTATTTACCGGGATCTAACTTGATTTACAACAGCATTCGCATGAATTTCCGCACCTGCAATACCCATTTACAATTCGTTTACTATTATATATTTCCACGTTGCCTACATGAGTTTTCTGCACCGGAGTAAATTTTGTTTACAGTCTGTTAGACTACCCTTTCCCACACTAATTGCATGCGGCATTTACAATTTGTTGTACTGTTGTTTCCCACGTCATCTGCTTGAGATTTCCACGCTACATGAAGGACATTCTCGGCATTGAGTATTCCGCATACCCCTGGCAACATTTGCAGTTTTGCGACTGTCTTCCTATTATTCTCAGGCTAGACTACTAGGGTTCTATCGCTGAGAAGATAGCCATTAACACAGCACTGGAGGATGCTAATGCTAAGGTCACACATTCACATATCAACGCATGCACGCCCACGCATGAGCGGAAATTGGTAGTTGGCAACAGCTTACGTCAGTAAACCGTAAATGTAAAGTAAACCGTAAATGTAACGTAAAACATACGTAAAATCGTATACGTACGGTGACGGGTCGTCCGGGCTCTAAGCTCCGCCCACTAGGGCGCCGTAGCCCGCTCCAGTTTTGAAATGTTCAAAACAAGTCGTGGGTGGTCACGCCAAATGTCACCTAACGTAGCTCCAGACATTCCACGTGGGACCCACGGTGACTACTGCAGGGTAAGTGCTAGGGTCAGCTGCATTGTTCGCCGTCGTTATTTTCTTTCTGCCGCGAAGGACGTGGGCCTCCTAATTTCGCTGTAGCCTACAGGGAAACCGATTCGCACATTTACAACCCTGTGCGACATGGCAACGCTGCAGCGTGGTATAAAAGGTCAGGTCGACACTCAATACAACAACAACAACCCTCAGGTCAGCTGTTGTTTCCGTCTCCCGAGACCAGCAGTTTCCTCCAAGTACTCTCCACAACGCCCTTCAAGATACCGAACCTCTTAAAACGACCAAGGAAGGGACCATCAATGTCACATCTTGCAGGACCTTCTTTCGGCCCTGAGAAGACTCCTACAGCCACTCCTGCAGACACTCAGGTCGAGGAAATGTCATCTTCCACCTACAGGAGTCAGAGTTGGATGAGATACAGAGTGATGACAGCGACACGGAGGACGACTGATGGACAGGGAGAAGTGGATATTGAACATATTCTACTTCCTCAAGCCACACATCGTCCGTCAGAAGAAGCTCAAGATGTTGGGACTGCCAATGGTATGTATATTATAATGTCTGACTTAAATATACAATATTTTACAGTACATGCAGAATTCTACCAAAGTGAATTTACAACCTGGATTTTCATAATGCTATATTTTTACATTCTCTCATACATGTTCCATCACGTCCGAACTTGCTTTCTTTGCGCGTACATTTGCGGCGCAATTTACGGTGCTGGCTCTACGTCCGTTAGCCCGTGTCCTGTTTACCAGCTGTTCAAGGTCATTTCACCGCGATGATGCCCACGATCCACATACGTGGGCATACGCCGTCGTGATACGTGAATGTGTGACCCCAGCATAAGGCCTTCACCGAAGCCGGAAGAGTCGTGGGGCTGGAGGGTGAAAATCTGATATATTTGGTGAACAATAAAATGAGAGAAACTGCAGAGAGAGCCTACCAGGCAGCCTAAAGGGAGAAGGAGAGAGAAGCATAATCCATAAAGGTAAGGTAGCGAAGGAAATTTGACTGACAATTTGCCTAGTAGTTCTTTTTTATCTTTTAAGGTCAACCTTGTTTTTTCCTATAAAAACACACTAAAAGGAATGTTAATAAAAATAGTCCCAGAGAAAGCAACAACATAATATATAAAATTCCATGTATGGACTGCCCCTCCTTTTATGTCAGGCAATCTAGCAAGAGCTTAGAAGTAAGACTCAAACAGCAAAAATATTCTGTCAAAACTGGGCAAACATCTAATGCAATATTCATTCATTTAAGTAAAAACAACCACCAGATAAATTGGATTGGTAGTTCAGTAATTGCAAGATCTAAAGATGTCTTACCCCGAAATCTTATAGAATCTGCCCCTATACAACTTATTTCCTATTGTAATTTTAATATTAGTCGTGGCCTGTTTCATTTAGACCCTTGTATTTGTAACATGTTTAAGAATGACCTCAAAGATACAATAACAGATTTAAATAGGCGATTGTTTAGGGCCCCCCTGAGTAGTCTGGAAAATTTAAGTTTCCCAAGCCACCCTGGGGCCCCCGATGAAAAGTTTAAATTTCCCTTTGCTTGCTAGATTTGATCCTGTCATGAAGCAGCACATTGAGCGTGTTGAGAGTGGCCAGTTCAGTCATTCCAGCTATCTTGGAAATGTCATCCAAAATAAACTTATTGCCTCAATCAGTGGGAAAATAATGGACACAGTGGTGACTGAGATTAAACAGTTCAAATATTATTCAGTCATTTTGGACTGTACTCCCGATGTAAGCCACCAAGAACAGATGTCAGTCACCATAAGGACTGTTAAAATGGACAAAGCACCAGAAATCAAAGAACATTTTACGGGATTTCTTATAGCTTCTGAAACAACAGGTCTTGGTTTGTCACAATTGATTTTGAAGACCCTAATGGAGTTGAATATTCCCTTTGATGATTGCAAAGGACAATCATATGATAATGGTGCCAACACGAAAGGGAGGAACAAAGAAGTTCCAGCCAGACTTCTGGATAAGAACCCTCGTGCACTGCACTTTATGTTCCATGGGGTGTACATTCCCTAACCTGATGCAGCAACAGCTTCAACAGATGCCATCAGCAATTTCAGCAATGTACAGAAACTGTACAGCCTTTTTTCAGCATCACCACAAAGATGGACAATCCTAAGGGAACATGTCACCTACCTACCCATCTATCTAGGGCCCCCCAAACAGCATCTTGCTTAGGGCCCCCACAAAGCTAGAAACGGCCCTGATACAAATTAGTTGCCTTATAGATATTTTCTTTGAATATGTATGTTTAATATGTTTTGTAAATAGGATTTTGTTAACCGAAAGTTTGAATGTGGTTAGTTGCTGCCCTGTATAACCTTTAATTGTCTTATCCCTGTGTCTGACCAGTTGGACTTAATCTTTTTGTAAACTTCTGAAATTGTACCCATATTTATGTTCTTTGGGAAGGTTACTAATTCTCCAGGTGTGTTGGATTCTAGGTACTAATCTCCTTATAATCCCTATATGTCACTTATACGACCCTTCCTTGTCCTCTTAGTTTCTCATGCTTGTCAGTCTACTAAGTAAAGGACGTTGAGTCGAAAGATCTTGCAGTTACGCCAGTGTTTCACTTTCCTTCGTGGCTTATACCTTTATTTATGCATTTATCACGTTCCAAACTTTCGTGATTCAGTTATATATATATATATATATATATATATATATATATATATATATATATATATATATATATATATATATATATATATACATACATACATATATGTTACAGAGGTTCTAACCTCGGCACAAATTCTCAAAGGAAAAAACAAAAAACTAATACCAAGTCTCCAAGTCTACCATCTCTCTCACACTCATCTCTCTCTCTCTCTCTCTCTCTCTCTCTCTCTCTAAAACGTAGGTAAGAAGTATAGGAAACCATTGTATCAAACTAAAGTTTATTAAAAAAGCCAACAAAAGAAAATGAATATGATTCAATTTTAATGAATGAGATAATCATAAGACATCAGATCATTAATTGAGTCATCTCCCCCCACTAAAGGTACTATATATGCCTCTAAGTCTATTAATTAAGCAAACTCACAAACACAAGTCCCAAAACTCACACATAATAGTCTGTGACATGTCAAGTTCCCAGTTTACTTGCGATCTCTCACTGATTCATCTAGAGAGACACACACAAAAAAAAAAGACATTTTTAGAAATATGCACAGGGAATGATAACTGTGGAATTTTCCCCACATTACTCACAAATAAAAAATAAAGGAATAAAACTGCAGAAAAATGTAAGAATAAAATGCAGCAAATACAAAAGACCCAATCCATGCACATATCACAAATATAAAATAAAAGATCACTGTAATATATATATATATATATATATATATATATATATATATATATATATATATATATATATATATGTATATATATGTTATATATATATATATATATATATATATATATATATATATATATATAATATATATATATATATGTTGTGACAAATACAACAAAATTCAAATGGGCCCTGTAAATAGTGTTTGTTTCGTGCTCACCTTACTAGCAATCGGCAGGAGTCCGAGACTGGGACTACTTTTGTTCCAAGGGCCTTACAAAAGAATAATCATAATTGTTTCAGAAATCAAAATCTATCTTTTACTCGTTCCGCCCATCAGACCAACTTTACGTACGTACTTCCCGCACAGAGCACGCCCATAAACAACTTCCGTTGCGAGAAGCTTCTGTGACATTTTTCAGGAACATCTCAGGAGAAGCTAAGTCAACAAGATGTTATCAACGTGTGTATTTCTTTGTCTCCATGCGAGCCTGCTCTAAGAGCTGATTGCATATGCACTGACAAGTGTCTTATTAAGCTCTGACACCTTCGATAGAAGACAGAACAAGGATCTTGTTTTTCATAAATTCCCAAAGGGTGACGACACGAAAAAGAAGTGGATCCACCTTTGCAAACGAAAAGATCCTATTAACGTTGAACAGCACAAATATGTAGTCTGGTGTGCGGCAAATTTCTCGAAATCATTTGCTCGACAGTAAATTCCTCGAAAGCAATTGCTCGAAAAATAATTTCTCGAACTATCAATTCCTCGAAAACCAATATTGTTGAGAATACTAATGACAATTTAAGGAATAGATATCGACTTTCGAGTAATATGCCTTTCGAGAAAAATACTTTTGAAAAACAATTTTTAGTTTACATCAGTAAAAAGTTTAAAAAAAGTAAAAGGTGGTTATTGAGCAAATTGTATTAAAATACAATAAAGATTACAATTTTGTTTATTGAACAAATTTTACTTAGAATAATGGCAGGCACGTTTTCATTATCATTGTTCATTTTCATATGTTTAAAAAATATTTTGGCAAATAAAACTTTTGTTTTCATAAGTAAAAAGGTTAAAAAAAGTAAAAAATAAAAATGTGTATTATTGCCAAAATTTACTCAATAAAAATGAAATATTATATGATGGATGGATGGCAAGCATTTAACTGGTGTTCGAAACTGTTGTGCCACCACTCGACTGCGTTGTTTGTCTGGCATTCCTTCTATGACATGCTCAAAACAGTTCCATAATTCATGTTTAAAGAAAGGAACACGTCTACGGTTGCTTCTTTTGAAGTGTCTTCAAAAGAATGTGTCGAGATTGTTCTGGGTTGCAAAAATTAATATACGACCACTGTGGGACCAGAGCCAAAAGCAAGGAATAAATATTCTTTGATGGTTTTTGTAAACTCTTCCGGGATGATAAGATCGTGGCAGCATTAGGCAAAGTAGGGCCAGCATTTTCTTTGCTCGTATATTGCGTATAGTTCTTTTCATATTTGCTACTGGAGGAAGCTTCACCGCCACAGCACCACTTACTCCCATCGATGCGCATAATACAGTAGAATGTGGTGTATCTCGACTGTTTATTGCATGCCATTTCACTTTCTCTTGGATTTTAGCATCATCTTTTAGCACCGGCTCCTGCATGGTTGTGATCTCCACATCGCTTTTGGATGTTATCTCGCATTTCCAATATATCTTGTTCACAGACCTGTCCCTGATATATAGATATCCGTCCAAACATATTTTCTTTTTCCCTTTTCGCTCTCCACTTATGTTAATTCCATCTTGAGGGTTCGATACTTCCGGAAAAACTAAATTAGGAAAAATACAATCATAAGGATTAAACTCGAAAAGAAATATATTTCATTTAACATTCTGTCAACAGTGCTCGTTGACAGACCTGGTAATGATTGTTTGGAATACTAATGATCGTTTCAAAAATAGATATTGGCTTTCGAGAAATATGCCTTTCGAGAAACTGATAGTTCGAGAAATTATTTTTCGAGCAAATGTTTTCGAGGAATTTACTGTCAAGCAAATGATTTCGAAAAATTTGCCTGTATTCATGTAGTCTACATTTTGAGGCAGATGCATAAGAAAGAAATCTGATGTACCAATTACTGGGCAAACCAGTGCCCCTAAGTAAAATAAGAATTAAGACTGGATCAGTTCCAACGCTGTATTTCCCTGCGACCGAAGATTCATTTGCATTGCAAAGTAAGAAATGACTAGCTTTGACTGTTTGGTAAAACGTGAGACTTTGAGACATGCATACATTTCATTCTGTAGTGATAAGAATTATATAAATTTTTTCTATATTGGAGGAGGACTGAGTAGTTTGGAAACAAAGGACACACACGTGGTTTAGTACTGAACCGTTATATAACAGTTACAGTCTATGTTGCCTGCATACCTTTAGATTTTATGAACCTTTCCTTTATAACACCCTTTTTCCTAATGTTAAAAATGATATTATTGTTTTACCAGATGTATCGAGAATGATGAGAGCGGAAAAGAGGCCAGTAACGACTTCTGGATGAAATCCTCGGACAAGAATACAAAATTACTAGGAAAATTTGTGTACAGAATGTGGAATCGGTACCAAAAGCAGAAGATTTGCAACGGTACATACAGCAACTGAAGAAGGAGAAGGATGATATTAAACATCAATGGGAAGAAGAAAGGTAAAGTGGAAACTAGAGAAAGAGCTGTGGGAAACTAAAGAGAGAGGGTGGGAAAATGAGAGAGCTAAATGGGAAAATGAAAGAGCCAAATGGTTGGATGATAGAGTCAAGTGGGAGAAAGAAAAGATGAGTTGGGCAAAAGAAAAGACAGCAATGTACCTAAAGTTTCATGGCACATATACATCTGCAACTGCTGCAATTAAAAATAGTTTTCCAAAAATTTTCTCCTCTAATCAAGTTGCATGTATCATTTCTTGAAGTAGTATTAATCACTGGAAAGACGAAGAAATCAGTAAAGCACTAACTTTAAGAAGTTTAAGCCCTAAAGCTTATACGTTTTTAAGGGAGCAGTGGAAATATCCTTTTCCTTCTCTTCCCACTTTATATCGGTGGGCAAGAAAATTTTCTGTAGAACCTGGTACTTTGAACTCCGTGATTAACTTATTAAGACACAAATCCGAGGCAATGACGAAAATTGAGCAGGTATGTATAATTTCATTTGACGAAACAGTACAGCAAATATGTGGAGTTATGATAAAGGTACAGATACTTTGTATGCGCCTAAATCTAAAGTGCAGTGTGTGATGATAATATACTATGATTTTGATACAGAAATCTAAGAATCTACTTTTTGAGTTAATTATTAAGGTTGAAAAGTCTGGATATCCTATTCTAGGTATGGTTACCGACTTGGGGCCAACAAATGTTAAATTATGGAATTCACTAGGTATTGATGTGGATAACTCGTCATTTATTAATCCAATGGACAACAGCAGAGAAATACATGTGTTTGCAGATGCTCCACACCTACTATGAGATTCAGGGCCTCTGTAACACGGTTTTTTGAACTTTGCTCCCTATCAAAGCATCGGATGTAGCTGAAAGTTGACATATGTATATTTTACAACCACACAAATTTTGTCAGCATTATCAATAACCTTAACTCGATAGTTTAAATCTTTTTAGAGTAAAAATTATCTAGCCGACGCCATGGCCAATGATTATGAGCCAAGTCAAAAAACATTCATTACGTAAGCAAGGTAAACACCATCTGACGAAATGTTGCCCTGCCCATCCACCAGACAGAAACTCATTCACCTCGTTCCATCGGCTCTGAAACCCATAGCAGTCAAGAATGGCTAACAGGATTTGGAATTGTCCCCATGGTTGCAAAACTGCATTTGTCATAAGACTTGCAACTTTATACATTCAAGAGAAAGCTCGTGGCCATACTTACTATAGCCTGAATAGGCAATTATTCAGTTTCTAGTTTAAATCCAATGTTTATGGTCTGATTTGTATTTAGCATAACGTGATTATAATACTTGTAATGTCATTCAGGATTTTGAACATTTCCATTAACTATTCACTATGCCACCAAGAGAGAGAGAAAGAGAGAGATTGTATGTAAACAGTCTTTATATAACTATTTTTGTTAAAAAAAGATTTTTATCCAAAGTAAATACAAGCTTATATGTGCTAAAATCTCCAGGAGACCAACAGATCATCCGATATAATTTTTTTTCTTCTTCTTTAGGCCGTACGACCGTGTTGGATATGTTCTGGGCATGACTGCAGGTGCAGTGAGGGTCACCGTCAACCATGCCTCCAGTTCCGTTCCTTCACCATCGTCAGGATCACAAGCGCCGCCTGTCTTTGATAATTTTACGATTGGTACAATTCGCCGCTGTATCCACAAAGTTTGCTGAGAAGCATCATTTTACTGTTGGTTCCTTAACAAATGACCTCAAAACAGCTGGCATTATTCCGGAAATGACATCATGGGCTTCAGTACTTCGACTCTTGCATTCTGTGGGATTCAAGTATAAAACTTCCCAACGTAAGATGTATGTAAGGAAGGAATCTCTGGAAATTGCATGCTGCCGGATAACTGCTCTCCATGATTTACGACGCCAGCAGGAGGAGGGGAGAGTGGTCGTTAACGTAGATGAAGCCTGGTTTATGACAAGGATGGCCCACAACAGGGAGTGGGGTAGACACTAAGCAGGATGTCACCAGCCCCACTTACAGTCGTCAGGTTCCTCCTGGAGAAGGTGAGCGTGTTTTGGTGGTGGCAGCTGGCACAAATGAGGGCTTTATAGATGGTTCATACCTGTGCTACCTGGCCAAGACCAATCAGGGAGACTACCATGGCGAGATGAAAGCTAAGTTGTTCAAACAGTGACTAACGACGCAACTTCTGCCATCCCTTCCCGAGCCATCAGTTCGCTTGATAATGCACCATATCATAGCACACTGATCGAGGAGAGTTGATGCCCCACATCAGCAACCAAAAAGGCAGATCTCGTGAGGTAATTATAATGACTTCCATCCTATATATATATTATATATATATAGATATAATTTATAAATTATATATATATATATATATTTAATAAATTGTTCGAAGAGTCAATTAACCTATTTTAATGGGAACTTTATCAAATTGCACTTTATTGCTTGTACTACATGTAACAATTTATGATCTCTCTTTAAGGTATTAATGTTCTGTTATGTTCTCTCATCAGGTGGCTAGAACAGCGCAGGATATCGTTCCGACCTTCTGCCATATGCTCAGAGTTGCTGCTTATTTGCCAAAAGAATCGGCCGGACCGAAGGTATGAGATTGACAACACCAACTGTGAATGGGGCCATGAGGTTGTGCGTTTGTCCACCCCACACCCCGAGCTCAATGCAATTGAACAGGTGTGGGGGGTCATGAGACATGTACGTTCCTCCCTCCGTCGATTTACTCGATCAGACCTGCAGGACAGGTTGGAGGAAGCCAGGCTTTCTGTTACCCTGGAAGCATATTTCCCAAGTCTGGAAGAGTTTAGGGATGGGGAAAATTAGGACCAATCAAAGCGTGTGGAGCTTATCCATGACGTCACAAGCCATGCCTTTTAGCTCCCTCCTCGATCCCATATCCATTACCGCCCCCAGTCACGATGCCGAAAAAATACTTTCTTCTCAACTTCGCAGTTTATGGTTTGTATGACATATACATTTTAGTCATATATCAAAACATAATGCAACACTAATTTAACAACAATATAATCTTTAAATGAGATAGACCGTGAAATATATTATGCGTTATTGGTTTCTCCCTCTTGGTAAATATTATTTTCACATCGCAAATTCCTAAATTATATATGTGAAAATGCATGTTTAAAGCCATTTATACAGAGTTGTGATAACTAATGGGATGAAAAAAACAATATACAAGATGGTAAAAATGATGGTATCTGACCTGTTTGTTGGGGAAAATAGAGAGGATGTAAGCTTACACTATGGATTTTATGGGCATATGCTATTTCTTAGTAGTCCACATTACTGGGCATTGTATAAAAGCAATATACTGGTCATTACTAGGCCATGAACAGGAATCAGACTGATATACTCCCTACTATTTACAGGGACAGTATTAGCTTCATTCATTAAATTATTTCAAGAGCTAGTGTGCTCTTAAGGAAACTTAAGAAAACCTACGGTATTGTTGTTTTGGTGATCTAAGTTAGCCTACTGGAACCAAATATAGTTACATGACAAACTCATCTTGTCAGCAGCTAATCTGAATACAGTTGTTTTTCAAGGTGCTTTTGATAAGCTTTTCATAAAACTTTCCAGATGCCCTTGCCTGATTGGTCCTTGTCACTCATTGTGTACAAATATATAAAAAGTTTTTATTGAAAATTTTTTGCTTTTGATTTTTCTTTTCATACATTGTGTACAATCAAATAAATTGTGATAATATAATTCAGTACTGAATATTTTTAGCAAGCCCTTAAGTGATTTATGCTTAAAATTCATTGTGTACAAAGAAATCACTGATTATTTAATATTCTTAGCAAACCTTTCGTACTTGTCATTCATTGTGTGCAAAGAATCCTTAGTATGTAATACTTTTAGCAATTATAGGAGTACAGACTACTACCTATTTACGAAGTTATAGTAGAATTTTTACTAAGCTGAACTAAAGCAGAATTGATGCATAAATTTATCAGAATTGCGATATGCTTTAAATTAAATATGTTTTACTTTTTTTCCAACTCTCTTTCAACAGAAAATTTTATACAAAGATTCAACATGTATTAATCAAAGCTAGGGATAACGGTAGTATATGATTCATCCAAGCTCACACTCAATGGCCAAATGTATGCCTTAAATTAAGTGCATATTTTTTTTTTTTTTTACATATAGGTTTTTGGCAATATGCCAAGCGCTGGGGCAACTAAGGCCATTCAGTGCTGAAACGGAAATATACAGTAAAAGGTTTGAAAGGTTTAACAAGAGGAAAACCTCAAAGCAGTTGCGCTATGAAGCAGTTGTTAGGAAAGGGTGGACAATAACGTGGACGAATGAGAATATGAACGAAAGTAACAGTAAAATGAATGAAAGTAGTTGCAGCTAGGCGCCGAAGGGATACTGCAAAGAACCTTAAGTACTGTCTACATTGCACCGAACGAGGTGTACTGACGGCACTATCCCCCTACGGGGTGCATAAATTTGTCATCAAAACTGTATCCTCCACATTTCTTTTAAGCATTAGGCAATTATTATTTTTGTTCTGTACATAATACCTTTTTATAGCCTGAAACAACAGGCAGCAACGCCTGAAAAACGTTCCATGCTCCATGCTTTTAAAATTGCCACTTTCAAAGTCCAAGATTTAATTCATCTTGATGGAAGTCGAAGTGCCGCGAAATTCTTGGCCTCCTGTTTGTAGTCTGCAGTGATAATTACAGGTAACATACTATCATTTTTACCATACCATCAATTTTACCATCTTGTATATAGTTTGATTCATCCCATGTGGTATCGCAACTCTTTCTAAATGGCATTAAAGACGCATTTTCAAGTAAATGATTTCGCAACTCGCGATGTAAATATTATTTATCCACTAAATATCGAATTTGTGAGCAGGAATTAAGAGGCACTGAACACTATTACCAAGTGGGAGGAGCCAATAACGCTTAATATATTTCATGGAGTATCTCATTTGAAGAATATATTGTTTGTTGAATTAGTGTTGAAGTATATTTGTTTATATCTGACTAAAATTTATAGGTCATACAAGCCGTAAATTGTGAAATGGGGATGTTTTTCTTCGGTATTGTGACTGGCAGTAATGGCTATGAAACAGAGTGTAGCTAAAAGGCGTGGCTTGTGACGTCATGGATCAGCTCCACGTACTTTGATTAGTCCCAATTTTCCCCATCCCCAAACTCTTCCAGACTTGGGAAATATGCACCCCGGAAGGTGGAAGTGTGGACAGAAGCAGTTCGACAATCAGTCATTTCTAGGAGTATTGGGAGTCGGACAATATCCGAGACACAGTAGAACCAGTCATCATAAGCATGTCCAGTGACAATGAGGACGGGGAAATAGCTAAGATGATAATGCAATGAAGGAATGATACCATACTTTATCTTTAGCTTCAAGATCGGCAATAACATACCCAGTTGCCATAATTTGTTAGCTTAATGAAATAACCTATCATCTAATGTTAAACTTAATTTCTGAGGAGGCCATGGCTTATTGCACAGTGAAAAAACATGACAAAGACTTTATGAATGGCGGAACGATACAGAGATGTGGGTGGGGTATCTGTCCTAGCGTAGTAATACTACTGTAGTAGTAGTGCCGCAACAGTAGTGATAGCAGTAATATACATGAATTAAAAGTTTAGGCCAACTGTTGGGATCCTTGAGGGCATTAGGACTTCTTACAACTACTTGAGAAATGAGTTTTTATAGCCAGAAGTTAAATTTTCTAATCCAACAATGCCCATGATAGCCTTCAGTGTTATCCTGAATTATAACGAGGCCAAAGTGGGTGGAGCCTCATGAAGTCATCATTCTGACGATACTTACTGGTGAAGGTTTAAAGCCAAAATACAGTACCGTCTATTTTTTTTTTTAATAAAAATTGTTTGACATTGGATATAGCAGTTATCAAATCAAGCTTGTCAACTATGTTTTTGAAAATTACCAACTATTCCCTACATCTTGTCAATCTGATTGACCTATAAAGTAGACTAATTTCTTAGGACACTTATTTTGGGAGTTAGACTAATAATCGAAGTGTTTTTTGTATTTATTAACATATTTTGTTGGTTTGTTCATTATGACAATTATCAGTGGAAAGGTTTCAGAGTTCATAAAGGTGTACTGCTTTGTTTGTATTTAAATTTACATGTCCTTATTGCCATAGCTATGGCCTTCGTTACGTATAGCCAATCATCCATCGAGAAAGAGGGAAGAAATGCTGTCATAAGTTACGTAACGAGTGAGTTCGAAACCTTTTCTCCGAGTAAGTTAGCCCGTCTTCAAAAAAAAAGTAACTTTTACATTATAAGTACCAAATTTATACAACCTGCGTAAGGCAGAATACAGTCAAAATTTGTGTAGAATGTGTATTCTGAATAAGCGTTATATTTATGAAATGTACAGAAAAAGTTATTGCGAAAAAACAGTGTTACAGAGGCCCTGAATCTCATAGTAGTAAAGCTTATTAGAAACAATTTTCTTGACCATGGATTTATATTGCCGGATGGTACGTACGCTCACAATGGTCCAGTTAGAGAGCTAATAAAGAGGAGCAAAAGTGATCTTCGTACAGCATACAAACTTTTCGAAAAACATATCAATGTTATAGGCATGCAGCGAATGAGTTAAACTTGCTGTGAAGTTGCTGTCCGAAACTACCTATAAATCTATTGATCACTTCGGCAACCAAGGTCAATTTGAAGACAAGGGCTGGAAAAGCACAAGCCAGTTCATTCGACTTGTTGATCAGTGCTTTGATTAGTTTAATTCTCGAGTGACAATAGATAGAAAATCATCAGGAAATGCTTACGGACTAAACCTGGAAACGCAAGACAAAATCTTGCAAGACATGAGTAAAACTGCTAGAGAAATGAAAGTGATGAAAAATAAAATGCTCTATCCTTTTCAGAAAGGTTTGCAGATATCCTGCTCGATTTGTCTAACTTGCTTAAAATGGTAAAAGAAAAATTTGATATGAAGTATATTCTAACTTACAGACTAAATCAGGATGGATTGGAGCACTTTTTTGGTTGCATAAGGCAAATAGGAGAGTGCTGTCAGCACCCGTCACCAGTTGCATTTAAACATCGTCTTTTAGGAAAAGACAGCACACTGCAATAGTGGAAATGTAATATCCGGCTCACTTTCCCACATCCCTGACAAGCAAGACGATGGAAATTCTCTTCAGAAAGAGCTCAGCTTATCAGCAATTTTACTTTGCTTAACAGAATTGGATAAGGATGACCAATCAGATAATTTCAAAGACCAGGAAGTCGAAGAACAAACATTGGAAGATGCCATAGAACAGGAAGAAGAAGGTTTGCGATATGTGGGCGGTTTCATTGTTCGCAAGTTTCCACAATATGAATATTTAGGAGCAAAAGTGACAAAGGGAGCTGACACATGGATTGGTGCCATAAGCATTAGAGAGGGAAGATTAATGAAACCTAGTGACGAGTTTCTTGAACATTTAAAGTGAATCGATGAGATGTTCGACTCTCACCATGGGGGGGAAAAATGTTTAACGGAAGGAAAAGGAGGAATCATTAAATTAGCGGATATCATTAGCAGTCACATCCAATTCTAGAAATATATTTATATTATTGCTTAGAATGTTCTTTAGAACTTCCTAATGATTATTTGTTCTAACAAAATAAAATAGTTTTTTTTATCTGACTTATCTTCCTTAACAAAAGATATTATTTGATTACGAAAAAAAGACGACAGCAAAGGTAGGTCGTCTATAAATTTCAATGTTATTTAGCGAAAATGTTCTGATGATCTCTTATTAATATTCGTTTTAATATAATAGAGTGAAAAATCTTTATCTAGCTATTACTTGAATTATCGATTAGCTTAGAGTATTTAATAAAAAGAAAAAAAAAAGAGAAACTAAAAGGCAGGAACTACCCCAGATAAGCTGCGCATGACCAGATCTCCTATACTCTCTAGACATATATATATATATATATATATATATATATATATATATATATATATATATATATATATATATATATATATATATATATACATATGTATGTATGTGTGTGTTTATTGCACACGCTACTTAACATACCAAATATAGTACATAACAGTCCGAAATAAGGCGAAGATAATACTCACGGCTTGAGCTAAATACGAAAGTAAGAGTATCCAGCAGGTTGCCATAACGAACATCAGTACCAAGTGAAGTCTGGAGTCGGTGGCGTAGTTTTCGTGCGAACCGGTACCATCACCTGTTCTACAAATCGATGATAACGGAAGGTTAGACAGAATACTGGATACGGTGACAACGGGCGTCCTTTGAACAACTTCTCTCTCTCTCTTTCTCTCTCTCTCTCTCAATACATGTCCATCGGAGCTTTCCTAAAAGAATACTGTTAAGGTTTCAAGCAGACCTTTATGAGTTTGCATTTCGGAAAACTTAATTTGGCAAAGATAGAAAGATCTGACAAGACTAGAAAAGGCTGGGGTAATCATACCTGTGGACGTATCGTATCGGACTGCTGAAAATGAAGATTAAAGACAAGCATGATAGTCTATGACCACTTGTCGGTACTTATCGCTCAAAATCTGTAGCAGCCATATGTGCACTTCGCCAGTGACGTGCTTTGGGTTTATGTTCCTTATTCTACTTCTCTATTGCTTTTATTCATAATTCATTAATTGCTTTACATATATCTCGCATCAGTAGTTGATCTCTCTCTCTCTCTCTCTCTCTCTCTCTCTCTCTCCAGACTTGTGACACCAGCTTAATAGACACATAAAATATCTCTACAGACACACATACACACAAAAACAAGGAAAGTGAAGACAGCTTACCCTAACACTTCTTGACTGGTACCGCGCTATCACGAGAACGAAGTAACTCCTCTTGTTCCAGTGAGGAAAAGGTCAATTCTACCTTAGCCCAGGAAAATCTAGATCCCCTCTAGTCATTAATTAGACGCCGTGATGAGGATTCATTTTCGTTTCTTGGTTCCTTTCCTGGTTGAGGGAAGCAGATACTGAATGACTGCTGGTAGAAAGTCAGGTTACAAAATTGCGCTGTAATAGTGCAAAAATACTTCAGGAGATTTTCATTGAAAAACGGATTGATAAAGGCCCACATTTATAATAATATCGAAAAAGGTTCTGTAGTTTTCTGTTGAAAAAATTAATCTTTCACGATCATCCAATCGGAAAGAGGAGAGGTTAGGTGGACGATTCTTTAATAAGCTGACAAATGTCAGTTATTATTTTGAATCTTGTTAAACATAATGCTAACTGTAGAGACGGTATTATCGAATATCATGTAGTACAGAAGTTGGTGTCAGTAACTAAGTCAGATTGTAAAGTTCTCCATTTAGATCTTTCTGTTTCTGTTAACGACACCAGACAAGTATATCACATACCTAGCACATACTCAGTGGCATTTACAACTTAGAAAAGGTTAACAAACTTCAACACATATTGGAACAGCAGGCTGGAGATGTTAAAAATGGATCTCCACACGAGATTGTGCGTGTGTGACTACGTGATTTTAAGTCGGAACCTATCTACTTAGATCAATATTTCTAATTTACGTAAGACATCCATTTTAGAATTAAAACAAAATCGCCTTAACATGAAAATACAGTGGTAAACTTACTAAGAAAATCTTTCCTCATTCTAGACGAAAACTTTTCTCGAGAGAAGCAATATTAGTTACGCTGATAAAAAAAATGTCCATATCAACCCAAACTTCGTGAAGTACTCCCACTTTCTTTCAGCATCAGTATATTCTGATTTTCAAATCCGTACTATGCTTCAGTTGCTGAGACCTTCGGTTCTCGAACGTTGAGCCGAGTTTCTCTTATGACTCCAAGTACCTCTGTTCTGTTCCTGGGTATAAACAGTTTGTGGACGTTTCCGTTCAAAGGTCATTCATTCCATTTTTCCCTTAAACTTTATGCATCTGTCTCCATTCATAGCACTACTTTGATACCAACAAAGATGTCCATCAAATAAAATATTTATGTATTTTAGCGATAATTGTACGACAATTTCGTTAGATGTCATTTCACTCATATACGTACTCACTGTCTTCATATTGCGAGTGTACTTGTATGGGCATTTAGTCGCCATAAAGATGTCCTCTCGAACATTTTGGAAATAGCCCGTCTTTCCGTTCAGCATCAATCTCACGGGCGGAAAATCTGAAATTATTGGCGTTTCTAGTAACTGAAGATTCCTCCAAATTCATGAAACGAAAAAGAAAAAAAAGCAGATCTATCCATGTGTAAACACCTGTGGCATATAATATGTTGTTATGTTACCCGTGGACAAATGAGACACGACACAGTTTCACTCTACTTAATTTTTTTTTTTTTTTTTTTTCAACCCGAGTTTGCACAGCGCATACATCTGGATATTGGAAAGTGTGAGTCAACAACGGTGTCCACCTGCTACGGAATAAGTCTCTTAATGGAATGACTGCGTAGGATACTGGCAAGAAAATGTAATGTTCCAACGTTGTTTGGCAGTTTTAGCTCCATCAACAGGGGGACAGTTTAGGGTAATTGCCATTAGCCTCTGCACCAAAACAAGGCAACCTCACCTACATTTGGTTTTGTTATGTAACAGTTTGACGTCACTAAAAATATATATTCATAGGGAGTACCTGCCTAAATGACGCCTAAAATTCGATGAAGATAAAGTACCTAGTTGAAAACTATCCTATGGAGATATTCGATAGGAATTCGTGCACTGAAAGCATTCACGTTAATGTCAAGGAAGGTGCCTCAACCGAGCTTGATCAAATGTCGGAGTACTTCTAAATATAGCTGAAAGGTCGCTTTATACATTATAAATTAGACAGTTTTACGCAGCTGCCATCGCCAGCTTACGAGATAACTAACTACGCTGATATAATTTTCCTGCTCGTATGTTTCCATGTCGATAACGTCAGCGTACACGATACGATTCTTCCGAAGATAGACTGCCTGTGTAATGCTAAGGTCACACATTCACGTATCAACGCACGCACGGCCACGCATGAGCGGAAATTGGTAGTTGGCAACAGCTCACGTCAGTAAACCGTAAATGTAACGTAAAACACACGTAAAATCGTAAATGTACGGCGACGTGTCGTCCGGGTGCTAAGCTCCGCCCACTAGGGCGCCGTAGCCCACTCCAGTTTTGAAATGTTCAAAACAAGTCGTGGGTGGTCACGCCAAATGTCACCTGACGTAGCTCCAGGCATTGCACGTGGGATCCACGGTGACTGCTGCGGGGTAGGCGCTAGGGTCACCTGCATTGTTCGCCGTCGTTGTTTTCTTTCCGCCGCGAAGCACGTGGGCCTCCTAATTGCGCTGCAGCCTACGGCGAAACCGATTCACACATTTACAACCCTGTACGACATGGCAACGCTGTAGCGTGTATATAGGTCAGGTCGGCGCCCTCGGGTCATCTGTTAGGAAATCAACTTGAAAATATGGCCACAGGATTATCCCAAGACCTGACGGTCTCAGTTATTTCTTTCATTGACAATGGCGGATTTTGGAATAATCCTTTAGCACTGGCTCCTAATACGATTTCCACTTTCTCCTGACTTTTGACCGCTATCTCAATCAAACAATGAATTGGAATCTGTCAGAGGGATACAGGGTAATCCCAGGCTCTATTCCCAAGGTAGTATTCCAGCTTCCGGTACGGACAAATCTCAACCAGAAATCAACAACCGGTCATTTTCGTCACAGATTCCGGCATCTACCGCCTATACGTCGTCTGTCACACCTGTTATGATTAGCAACGCAGGAACAGTAGAGGAGTTGGGGCCTGGTGTTATTGGTAAGGTTTCCTTTAGGCCATGAATAATCCCGGGTTGGACGAATACTTATATGGACCCATGCAGTGCGAACCATTTGTGTGGGAGCAGGACTAATGGCTTCATAGCCCAGGGGCTGTTTCTCTGTGTCTCAGGTGGCTGATCACGATTCAGAATATGGAGAGGTTTCAATAAAAGGCGAGTGGGAAATGGATAACGAATATAAAAATACTGGGGAAATTTCTGACGAAGACAATTGTTAGGATGTCTAGTAGTCCTTTTTGAAATAACCTTTACTGCTACAAAAGACTTCACTTGTAGACAGCAAACGTATAGTATAATCTGCTAGAATAACTTTCACACACACACACACACACAACAACACACACACACACACACACACACACACACACACACACACGAACACTTTCCCGGTAACACGGTATTCTCAGATTATGGAAGTGTCGAAGATATTTATTTCTTCTGAATAGCAGTCTTACAATAATGGTGTAACAAATAATGTAAATATCTAAGAGGAATTCCTATATACATCTAAAAAATATTATCTTGAATAGGTAGAATTCCTATTTATTTTTAAGAATGTTTAATAAGTTATTAGATGTTATTCTATATCGCTTAAATATAAATCGCCCATAGTCAACAGTTTTATAAGTCTAAGTGTATGTCTGAATGGTAAAATCGAAGCAAGACTATTATAGTGCTAATCTTATATAAGAGCTCCCAAAGCGTTCATAAATCATAATTCCTAAAACTACGTATTGTATTCCTTGTCGACTGGTTACTTGGTTATTGCTATAAATATCATTCAGAAATGGTGTTAATATATAATAAGTGATGTGCTCATTTACAACCATTATTCTAATTGCGTCTACTGAAATGTTTTTGTTGTACAATTAGAAAGTATATATCTTGGTAAATCTCTCTCTCTCTCTCTCTCTCTCTCAATGATAATAAATCTCGATTTTGTGTGCATATAATTTTCAACTGTAATATTCAGCTGTGTTGTAGATGTCTTTCGCTGATTCAAACAGAATAAAAATTAAAAAAAAATTAAAAACTGTAGTAATGTGCTCATACCCTGGCAACAGCACAGCCCACAACGGTGGGCGTGGTCTTGACGTGAAGTTGATCGGCGTAAGTTCCAGGTAGACGTCCGACCTTGCTTTCTTTGCGCGTACATTTGCGGCGCAATTTACGTCGCTGGCTTTACGTCCGGTAGCCCGTGTCCCGTTTACCAGCTGTTCAAGGTCATTTCACCGCGATGATGCCCAAGATCCACATACGTGGGCATACGCCGTCGTGATACGTGAATGTGTGACCCCAGCATTTAGTTCAAGTTCATGCTTTAATTAGTCATTATTTTCTCCGTCTATGGTTTGTCCTCATGTATTCGAGTAATTTCTGACATAAAATTTCTTTGTGTTCCACACAAGAGAGTCAGCATCACCACATTACCAATTTTGTTTCTTACTGTTATATATTGCACACCTAAAAAGTAAGCTGAACGTACACATCAAGGTCTAAAGACCTTGGTACACATCACATCATTCTGAAATTATCGCAAGCTTTCATCAAGAGTCATTTACTCTCTTGAATATTCTCATCGATGTTTACATCAAATTTTGTTTTCAATGTCTGTATACCTAAGAAGTTCCAGGTGCTCAGGCAGTCATCTGAGATCCAAGGGCAACATTTTCTCTTTTAATGGCGGTCCCACCCTGGTTGGAGCTGTGTGCTCTACGAATCCGATTCAGCTGTCATTTCAGCTGTTCATTTCATCATGCCAGTCCATGCCTCGGCATCGAAGGATAATTCAGAAGGTACGTAAATATGTATGTTATAGCTGGTTATATCTTGCACATCATCCCCTTATCTCTACCTATCATTTTATTTCCATTCCTGTGCATTGCAAATAAACTGTACTGTTGTGCGAGTTTTCTTTTTGCATTCTTTTGCCCTTTTTCCAATTGATGGTGCGGAATTCCTGACACTAAAAGAAATTACAAAGAACCTGCCAATCCTAGTCAGAATCGCAACAGCAAGTTCGTTTGTCAAAAATGTGTTTTCAGGTTATTCCAGTATCGACCGCTACCTTCATTCCGTTGAAAAGTGTTCATCTTACCGGCTCAAGCAATATTAATTCTTCAGGACTGTCTGAGGCAAATACTGAGGGTATGACACTGCCAGACTTACGATATCATAGGGGCGCCATAAGATCAAAATCAAAAGGACTGTTTTATCTTAAATCTTTGTAACGAGAGCATGACTTGACATTTAGTATACAAGCAAATAAAGAAAGGCCAATGGGTTAGGTAACTGGACCTTACATAAATAAACAAATTATCGTAAGCAAATGCCTTATCTATTTGAATATATAAATACAAAATATATACATACATATGTATGTACACATACACATACAGTATATATATATATATATAGTATATATAGTATATGTATATATATATATATATATAGTATATGGATGGATAACCGAATAAAAAATTTGGAACGTGATGAATTTATAGTATAAATAAAGGCAAAAGCCACGAAGGAAAGTGAAACGATGGAGTACCCTATTGTTTCACATTCCTTCGTGGCTTTTGCCTTTATTTATACAAAATACATTAAATATAGACATACTTATATATAATATACTACATACAGTAATACATGCATAGGCAGTCTTGGCCTTCTATATTGACACCAATATATCTTCAACTATTCTTATTGTTTCCAGAATAAAATCCAAACTGCGACTGAATGACAAACATTTTTTGATAGGATTTCTTCCTAGACACCATTTCTACCAAGGCAAGAAAGAAAGGCTTAACAAAAATATTCCCGTTTAATCCAGCTTTTCTTTTTAAGGTCATTTGCCGGAATGTCTACTGTCATTATGAAATAAAAAAAGAAGTTGTTCATTTGGCAATTTTGCTTCATACTCATTCAAGTCTCTCTCTCTCTCTCTCTCTCTCTCTCTCTCTCTCTCTCTCTCTCTCTCTCTCTCTCTGGGCGTTTTACTAACTTTTACTTCATTCCTATTCGAATGCCAGTCTCCTCTCTCTCTCTCTCTCTCTCGCTAAAAGATGTCAACGTTGCTTCCAATCGAGCCTCTGTTGGTTTGCTGTGTCGCATATTTGTATCTTATTTTCGGATGTATGGCTCTACCTTTGCTAGGAGTACATGGAATCGGTGGCTATGATGGAATGCACTTACACTCATTCTCATATAGTGGTTTCTATAATCCTGTTCATAGGCATATTGTAGTTAGGTACTATTGTTGTATGGCTGCCGTAAACATCTCTCCTAAAAGCCAATCTTTGCACCCCTCTCTCGTCTTTTTCTTTATACATACGCAAATTATTATGCAGCACAACAGTTTTCCTGAGCAGTACTAGCTGCTATGTTCCCGGCGATCACGCCCGCTCGTCTGGACAGGCCTATTTATAGAAATAGCATTTAGAACATCCACGTGAAACACTTTCCTTTCTCAAAACTACGATCTGTATGGAATTGTGTATCTTATAATTGTTCGCCTTTTAAATCCACAAAATAGGGTAACATTAATAGATTTAGAAAAAAAATTGCAGGCACTTGGATTAGTTTTCCATGGAACTTATCAGTGTAAGAATATAATTCGTTAAACAAAAGTTTGTTTGCAGAAGAGAAGGATGTAGGTATAGAACCAAGGACGAGAAAAGAACAACAAACTACAGAGTTAGACAAGAAGAGATGTAGTAAATTAAAGGTGAAAGAATTCTGATATTTCTCCTGTTGGTGACTGAATATAAGCTGGGAAACAGGGTCATTGAACGGAATAGTTGTCGTTGGTGCCCCAAGCGAGAGAAGGATTAACTGTTACTTACCCTACTACTTGAAATTAAGTGTTACTTCTCTCCGTTCATTTATCCATCTTCGCTACAAATTGCTTGTCCAATTCAGCAGAATAAACTGAGCTATGGAAAGTGAAGGGACTGTGAGCAAATACTGAGCCTTGTCTAGCAGAACGAGTATAAGGATATAGCTGATAGGCTACGCTTAAAGACTAACATTCCCCGAGTCTGATTATCTGACTATGATTACTTTTCATTATCAAGTACTAATGTGTGTTATATAATGGTATCATCAAAGCGCATCTTTCAACAAAGAAGTCTTCATATTCTTAAGAACGCCTTCCCAATCAATCTTAGCTTTTAAGGTAATGATGATATGAATATTAAAAACATTTTGGTATGAACTTGGGGTTCTCGTCATGTCCAGTTTTACCAAAGGATACATGAATTTTAAAAAATACAGTCGAGCCACTTGCATAGGTGTAACTGCGGGGGGTGGGAGGGGGCACGGGGGACACGTGCCCTAACCCCCCCCCCCCATTTGAAACTAATGAAGCTTGTAGTAAAACCCTGAGCTTAATTTTCATATTACTATTATTATTATTATTATTATTATTATTTATTATTATTATTTGTTTATCAGAGTCCTCCAATTCGATTGGTTGGTATTTATAGTGTGGGGTTCCGGGTTGCATCCTGCCTCCTTAGGAGTCCATCACTTTTCTTACTATGTGCGCTGTTTCTAGGATCACACTCTACTGCATGAGTCCTGGAGCTACTTCAGCCTCTAGTTTTTCTAGATTCCTTTTCAGGGATCTTGGGATCGTGCCTAGTGCTCCTATGATTATGGGTACGATTTCCACTGGCATATCCCATATCCTTCTTATTTCTATTTTCAGATCTTGATACTTATCCATTTTTTCCCTCTCTTTCTCTTCAACTCTGGTGTCCCATGGTATTGCGACATCAATGAGTGATACTTTCTTCTTGACTTTGTCAATCAACGTCACGTCTGGTCTATTTGCACGTATCACCCTATCCGTTCTGATACCATAGTCCCAGAGGATCTTTGCCTGATCGTTTTCTATGACTCCCTCAGGTTGGTGCTCGTACCACTTATTACTGCAAGGTAGCTGGTGATTGTTGCACAGACTCCAGTGGAGGGCTTTTGCCACTGAATCATGCCTCTTTTTGTACTGGTTCTGTGCAAGTGCCGGGGATTCGCTTGCTATGTGGTTTATGGTTTCATTTTTCATATTGCACTTCCTACATATGGGAGAGATGTTATTTCCGTCTATCGTTCTTTGAACATATCTGGTTCTTAGGGCCTGATCTTGTGCCGCTGTTATCATTCCTTCAGTTTCCTTCTTTAGCTCTCCCCTCTGTAGCCATTGCCATGTGTCATCGCTGACTAGTTCTTTAGTATGTCTCATGTATTGTCCGTGCATTGGCTTGTTGTGCCAGTCCTCTGTTCTGTCTGTCATTCTCCTGTCTGTATATTTTTGGGTCTTCGTCTACTTTCATTAGTCCTTCTTCCCATCCACTCTTTAGCCACTCGTCTTCACTGGTTTTCATATATTGCCCCAGTGCTCTGTTCTCGATGTTGACTGTCCTCCTTCCTTTCGTGTTATGTATAGTCTGTCCGTATTTGCTCTTGGGTGTAGTGCTTTGTGTATCGTCATATGTTTCCTGGTTTTCTGATCTATGCTGTGGAGTTCTGCCTTCGTCCATTCCACTATTCCTGCGCTGTATCTGATTACTGGCACTGCCCATGTGTTTATGGCTTTTATCATATTTCCGGCGTTGAGTTTTGACTTGAGTATCACCTTGAGTCTCTGCATGTATTCTTTCCTGATCGTGTCCTTCATCTCTTGGTGTTTTATATCCCCTCCTTCCATTATTCCCAGGTATTTGTATCCTGTCTCATCTATGTGTTTGATGTTGCTCCCATCTGGTAGCTTTATCCCTTCAGTTCTCGTTACTTTACCTTTTTGTATGTTGACTAAGGCACATTTTTCTATTCCAAACTCCATCCTGGTGTCCCCAGATACAATCCTTACAGTCTGGATTAGGGGATCTATTTCCTTGACGCTCTTACCATACAGCTTGACGTCGTCCATGAACATCAGATGGTTGATTCTGTTGCCTCTTTTCTTGAGTTGGTACCCGGCATCCATCTTCTGTAGTACTTTTGTCATGGGAATCATGGCTACTACGAAGAGTAGTGGGGACAGTGAGTCGCCCTGGCAGATCCCTCTCCTGATATTAACCTCTGCTAGTCTTATTCCAGAGCTTGTAAGTATTGTATTCCAGTTGCGCATTGCATTTTTGAGGAAGCTGATGGTGTTTTCCTCTGCCCCATATATTTTCAGGCATTCTATTAGCCATGTGTGTGGTATCATGTCGAAGGCTTTCTTATAGTCTATCCATGCCATGCTTAGGTTGGTTTTCCTTCTTCTACTGTTCTTCATTACCATTTTGTCTATTATTATTATTATTATTATTATTATTATTATTATTATTATTATTTTATTTATTATTATTATTATTATTATTATTATTATTAATGCTTAAGTTTTATATATCAAGTAGTTTGGCTGTTTTTTTATGAAGAAACCAATTGTAATGGAATCTTATTATATACTTTAACGGAAGTCATTAATTGTAGCAATTAAATGTCTTAATCTCTTTTCATCTCACTGTTTAAACATATCATAGATATAATGATTAATTCCAATATATTTTTTTTCTTTTCTTTTTTACAATAAGCAAGCGTTAATTATGATTCTCTTAATTATATTTTGATTACATACCAGGTGGTTTTATCTCATTGCCAAACCATTAGATAAAATATGTAATTTGGAATTACAAGTATGGTTAAAGGTTCATAATTTTCATTGAAAAAATATTTTAGCAAGTTTGAGTTATATAACAACGTGATTCACAAACTTATATGTTTAAATATTTTAAGACAACTTTAATATATTTCCATATGACTTTAAAAAAAAGAATGAGTATTATCATTTCTGCATTTCCAGTGGCCCCCTATTAATAGAATCCTATATAGTTATGCCTATGGTCACTTGTTAAAAATGTTCTGATTTCGACTACGTCAACAGAGCATAATGGCCCACGATTGTGCTCAGTCTCAACTTTTCCTTATGGTCAGTCCATTGGAAAAATACAATATTTTTTATCATAGTTCAGCACAAATTGTCCAGAAGCACTAATTCTCTCGTCATGATTTTTGCTAACTATACATACTGCCCTGTTATTTTGGAATTTGCAGTATAAACAATTAAGAAATTCCTTACATAAACTCCGGCAATTATAAATCATTATACTGCCCTCTTCCTTTCGACAGATATTCAAAAGAATATCTACTACCTGATAACTAAATTGTAGTTTTAATTATTTGCATCAATGATGTACTTCTTTTGTTCCCAAAAACTTGAAACTGGCATACGATCTGGTAGGCCTAACAAAGACTAAAGACACAAAGATTACTCACATCGTAAGAAATCAAAGTGGATCATTCAGACGAATTTCAAAAGCTCTGCAGAAGGAAGTGACAGCAACTTTCGGCAAAAGAATATCCTTGTCTCTTAAACTTTTTTTCAATCTTGCATTCGGAGCTGAGAAGGATTTCGGCATGATTGTTTTACAGGAGGCTGGCCTTGTGCCAGAACGGATGATGACATCTCCGACGAGAAAAGTTTAAGGCGTCTGTTATACACCTTGAATTCCAAAGCCAATGTGTTCTTAGTTGACCCTGAAACCGTCGTCGTCAACGCTCTGCACGTCTCATATTCGAATGTGGCGAACGGAGCGTGTTCTTCAGAGCTAAAATCGAGTTAGAAAAGCGCCAAAGGACGCTATCGTCAGGATGATTCATTCCTTGGATTAGAGACCAGTTTCAGAGCTTTGTTCCATCGTTGCGTTACGTATCTGTAAACGCCAACTATCTGGGAATTAAATTCAGCCTGAACTTTGGAAAGGGATAATTGGTTTGCTCTCTGTCTCTCTCTCTCTCTCACACACACACACACATGTACTCCCAGTTATTTACAAGATTTCCCCACTTTTCCCCTAAAGGCATGTCCAGACGAGCTGGCCTGATCGGCGGGCAAGCATGTATGTCATCGGGCTCAAAAACTGGGCAAACCAGCGTATATGTTGAGCGAAATCACCAGTCGGTTCCCGGTGATCTGAGGCAAGTACTGGAGGTACTACCACAATGCCAGACTTACTATCATAGTGGCCGCATAATATAAAAGTTTAAAAAGACTGTTTTATCATAGATCTTGGTAACTTGAGCATGACTTGGCATTTACTAGTATAGGAGCCATTAAAGAGAAGCCAATGGATTACGTAACTCGATCTTACATAAACAAATTAGCGTAAGAAAAATTATATATACACATACAGAATATATATACATATGTAACCGAATAAAAAAATTTGAAACGTGATGAATTCATAGTATAAATAAATGCAAAAGCCACGAAGGGAAGTGAAACAATGGAGTAGCCCATTGTTTTATTTTCCTTTGTGGCTTTTGGTTTTATTTATGCATATATATATATGTATATATATATATATATATATATAGATATATATATATATATGTGTGTGTGTGTGTGTGTGTGTGTGTGTGTGTGTGTGTGTGTGTGCATACACCAATACACGCATATGCAGTAGTGGCTCTCCATACTGACACCATGTCTTCAACTATTTTTATTGTTCCCAGAATAAAATCAAAACTATACTGAATGACAAAAATTTTTTGATAGGACTTCTTCCTAGAGACAATTTCTACCAAGACAAGAATGAAAGGCCTAACAAAATTATTCCTGTTTCATCCAACTTTTCTTCAAGGACATTTGCCCAAAATGTCTACTGTCATTATGAATTAAAAAAAGAAGCTGTTCATTTGTCAATTATATAATCCTCTCTCTCTCTCTCTCTCTCTCTAGTTATTGTTTCTTTTATATCTTCGAATTCCTCTCTCTCTCTCTCTCTCTCTCTCTCTCTCTCTCTCTCTCTCTCTCTCTCTCTCTCTCGCTAAAAAATGTCAGCGTTGTTTCCAATCGAGCCTCTGTTGTTTTCTGTGTCGCCTGTTTTATCTTGTTTCCGGATGTATGGCTCTACCTTTGGTGGGAGTGTATGAAATCGATGGCCATGATGGAATGTATTTACACTCATTCTCATATAGTGGTTTCTATAATCCTGTTCATAGGCATATTGTAGTTACGTAATATTGTTGTATTGCTCCAGCCAACATTTCTCCTATTTAGCCAGTCTTTGCACCACACTGTCGTCTTTTTCTTTAAACATACGCAAATTATTATGCAGCACAACAGCTTCTTTTCTGAGCAATACTAGCCACCAAGTATTTCGTACGACACTCGGCGGTGTACTGGCATCATTGCCGTCAGTCGGGCAAGTCCGCCCATTCACCAACTCTGCCGTGTGGACAACACTCACCGGTAAGCCCTGCAGAATTTGCCCACCAACCGCGCTCCCTGGAGATCACGCCCGGTCGTCTGGACAAGCCTTAAGGCGTAGAAAGCAAAGGGCATTTACAGTGATTAAAAGTTATACACTCTCTTACTCACGTTGAGTTAAGACGTCAACAAGTACGGTGTTTACAGAACAAATATCAAAACCCATCATATCTGTCATGTCTTCTGCAAATGAGGTGTCTTTGGAGGAGGCGTAATCATTGTTATTGCTTGTATTTTGCTTATTCTATTTTTTCAAGTTATACGTAGTTGATCATATTTCATTTTATGTAAAATGGTTGTGTACTTCATTAAAATTCTCTCTCTCTCTCTCTCTCTCTCTCTCTCTCTCTCTCTCTCTCTCTCTCTCTCGTGTATATACACACATTCAAACATTACTATCTGAAGTGGTCGTGCAGCAGCCTTATCCAAAAACCACATGAGCCCTACCATAAACAAAAACATTATTGACAGGTGCATAAGCTATGCTTTCATACATTAAATATAAACAAGGTTTAACGCTTGTTTAGGCGAATATTTCTGAAAATTAAAGAAAAAAGCATTCTGAGCACAAAAATGTTTTATAAACATGCATTTTGAGGCAAGTAAGATGAAGCGAGTAGTTTGGGAAATGGGGGTGGGGGGAGGCGGGGGACTAAGGCTGATGATGCGCACTAGGCAACTGGATTGCTAGCCTTTTAATTATGATTTTCTCTTGCAAGCTATTGAAAAATGTAACATTACAGTCCCTTTAACTAATAAACCACCTGTGAACAGGCTTCAAGTAATTCATTTTAATGGTTACTTGGCAGCATTTATTTGTGATCGTTGAATTCTAGCCCAAAGTGTCCTGCCGTCTCGTTACGGAATTGTTGAATCAGGAGTTAGGACTAGGCCTACGCCTATGCTGAATGAGTGATAGTGACAGTAATCATGATAACAAGGGAATGCAGCTATGGAGAACCCTGACTTTGAATAATGTCAGCTTTTTTACCACTTTCGAATGAATGAAGTTAATTTTCCAAAATGTCCCAATTCCTTTTAATCTGACAGGGATGAAAATGTTTGTGATGAATACTTTTAATGAATAGGCCTATCTTTGATGGAGGGGAGATTCTATTAGGCTTGCATTGTTCTTTTCTTTATCAGAGTCTAGTGTTCAGTACATTTGAATGCCCAAACACCAAAATTACACGCATAAACAAACATATACAAAGCATAACAGTTCATAACCCACCAAGCGCAAGAGATCGTTCCTAGACGAATTCAGTAACCTCCTCGACTCCGTTAGCCGATAACAAAAATATACCGATTTGTGGTGACTTCAACCTGCTTCTACTAGTAGCTGATAGCGACGACAAATATGTCAAAGAATTTAGTTACTTGAAAAACGCGACACCGTTATTGAACCATTCCATTGACCTAGTAGTGATAGAGAACAAAAACAACGAGCTTGTGAGCGACAAACTAGTTGAGCCCGAATGCAGTAACGCCCGGAGAAATTTGATCAGGGTTCGGGGGCACTTATCCATATCACCCAAACTCTCTACCCCAAAATTGAAGGCGACCTAGCTGCACCTAGGAAAGTTGTACCACCATACTACAGATTTAAATACTGCTTTATTTTTAGATATTTCAAATTTAGCAACGTTAATTTTGTTATAAAAAATTTTAGTTAATGATTCAAATATCACAATGGTATATGAATTAGAGTAGCCTCTTGACCTTTCCAGAAAATATACCGGTAGCAGAAGAAATAATTTCCTGTTAATTTTCTGAATTTGGCAAGACCATTCAATCGATGTTGTCCCACTTGTTGCTCTTCTATATCTCTTTACTAGATTGAGGGTCTAAAAGCTCCTCTCAGCAGATGCAGAAGAAACTAAGGCAAAGGTGCTATAGTGTATTTGTAACAGCCTTCTAGTTACTGCATAATTTTCAGAACACCTTTCTAAAATCTCGCACGCTGACAATGGGGGGGAGTCCTTGTCAACTCTATCCCACCTTCCTGTTTTTTTTTTTTTTTTTTTTCTATCTCTCTCCGTTTTTTTCCTCTCTTTCCTGTCTTCTTTTTTTTTTAACACCTCAACTTAAGAGAGCAGGGGTGAAAGGCAAATGGCCCCAACCCCTCTGCGAGCGTTACTGCCTGAATGCTGGTATCTCCCAAATACACAAGTTATTATAGTTACATTTAGTGTAAATATCTGGAAAGGCTTTACGCTGAAAAAACTATCACCTTCAGAAACAAAACCAACTCTAAAGCCGATGAAGTATTTATAGAGCATAAAGAAAGAGAAGGAAGCAAAGTACAGGTGTAATTTGAGGAATACCTTCACAGGCGACCAAGTATGTGTAAGCAGTTTTAGTGTCTATAACAAAAGCATATTGGTACAAACTACTCTGGTAAATGTCCAGAAGTAACGAGGCAACAAACAGTTAAAACAAAATGCCAAATGGTTCAATAGTGAATTACGTGAAGCTAAAAAAAAAAAGTAGAACTATGGAAAGAAAAAGAAAAATGGAAGACTAAGTTACAGATCGAAAAACCAAGAAAATATATTGCAATAAAATGTTTAGTGTAATGAAAAATCACCTGGAAAAAATCTTCGACAATTTTGCCGGAATAGTGGAACAGGAAAAAAAAAAGTTCAACCCGATGTAGCTAGTAACTATAAAAACCTGGCCGCTAACTTGGCGATTCGCGAACTACTTTGAAGAAAAACATTAATAGTCTGTCATCGTTTAGAGAAGGAGGACCCTCCAAATCCCCCAGTGATTACAAAAAGAAATTGCAAATTCAGTACATCTAAAATTTAAAAATATTGAGCAAAGCAAAGAAAAGAAAAAAACCAGTGAAAATGGCCAGTTTCCCATATGATTTAAACTAGGGGGGAAAACAAAATCTATCAGTTGCGGGAGCTGTATTTTGATAGTCAAAATGAGTTTAGCACAGGCATCCTTCCCAAATAGCGAAAAGCTTGCTTGTATTAAGCCGACCTATAAAGGATAAGGCGATAAACAAAATCTAAGCTTCTATAGACCAATATCGAACTTGCCCTATTCTTCAAAACTTTTGGAAAAAGTAGATCAGGAACAAACGTTATAACACTTGAAACAACTTAGCATTACACCCAATAATCAGAGCGTGCAGAAAACACTCGGCAGATTGCAAATTGTGAGCAATTATAAATGCCATGGTAAAAATTAAAGCAAATTGAAAATGTGGCATCTTGTTATGGTCGACCTAAGTGCAGCATTCGACACAGTTTACTACAATCTGCCGCTTGAAGACCTGAGAGCATTATGCACCGAAGATGAACAGAAATGGTATAAAAGCTACTTGGAAAACAGGAAGGTTACACCGATTATATCAAATGTGAAATCAAAGGAAAGACCTAACAAAACGAGTGCACAAAGGAAGCGTAGCGTTCTGGGTCCACTGGTGTATATAGTTCTTTTAAATTCTCAAATATTTGCTACATTTTCAGTATGTAATATTGAAGGAAAACAAACGAAAAATAAATATACATAACATAATAAAGAAGTAATTATAGGCAAGCAAGTATATAATAGCTAAAATATATATCATTGCAACATATGTCGGTTATGAGAAGACAACTTACAAGGTGGCTTCTTACTGAGAATCTGAAGTGATGGTTACCAATGGACTGTTGGTAGGAGGTCACAAGTTTCACAGGTTCATCAAGTCTAGGTTAGCCAAAGTTGAGCGGCTATAACACAAATAACTCCATACAAGAAAATGCATATATAATATCAACCTATTATAAAGTCACAACTGAATATATTGTATACGTCTCAGCAAAAAAAAAAAAACACAATTTAACGACCCCATCAACAATAACTGAACAATCCACTAAAATATCACGAAACAAATTCACTTCACAAATAACCAATTTATATTCAACCACACTAAATCCAAAATTTGAATAGCCTACATGTAGTGGTAGGTGGCCGGCGGCAATCACAGATAAATGAGGGCTAAGGTTGAAGGAAAATAAACAAGGATAGTGGAGGGATAGAAATAACTCCAACTCACCTCTCTAAACAACTACCAAACTAGATGGCGCTGCGATTACCTGACCAAAAACAAACAATAAATGGCACTACTATTACCTGGCACCTGCTATTTGGCATTTACACAATTAAACTATCTAGAATTCTAAATAAGCACAAGGTTAAGTATAAACTGTATGCTGATGATACTCAGTTTTTTTTTTTTTTTTTTTTTTTTTTTAGAAGAAGAAAATTGCAAGTACAAAATAGAGCAGCCAGAGTAATGAAAGGACTGCGTTCCCGTAATAGAATAACTCCAGCACTACATTGGCTCCCAGTAAATGCAAGAATAGAATATCAAATGCTTCTTACAGTCTTTAAAGTACTAAAATACGGTGAACTAACATACCTGAGAAACTCTAAGCTTTAGACCTGAAATGAATATTGCAATCAGACATGCAAGTGAAGCATGTAGGCTATTTGAACCTAGAACAAACAAATATTATGTCAGGCAAGAGAGCAGTTTTGTACATTGTGCACCAAATCTACAACAAAATACCGCCTAAAGTGAAGATCTTACAAGAAGAAAGCAAGTTTTAAAAAGAACTAAAGACTCTCCTATTCTGCAGGAGCTATGATACTGACGAGAAAACACCTAAAACACAATTATAAATTATAAGCACCTATTTTGAAAACGTGCGTGGGCTAGCGAGTGAAGTCTGTACATAAAACCATACAAAGTGAACTAGTGGACCACTGACAGAGAGAGAGATTTGGGTGATGCATGCATTTTTCCCCTTTGTTCAGTATCTAGAGAATGCATTAGATTTGAAGGTATCTTATAAATAGTTTTCGATCCAGGATGTAAACGCGGAAGTCGGCCATGTTTTAGGGCAGGTGTGTTGAGCCAAAGCGACGCACACAATCAAGATAAAAACGTTTTTTTTTTAAATTTGCAGTTATATTGCATCTCTTAATCCTTTGGATATGGTGAACACTTGCAGTGTGTTTGAGTGACACAATAAGTCAAACAGAGACGGCAAATTATATTATTCAGTCCCTGCTGTTGTGAGAAATCAAGGAGATAAAACTCAAGGATTATTGAAAGAATGAGAGCACCGTGGATTTCCAGGATAAAGAGGGCTAATTTTCAACCATCTGCTCAGATCCTTTCAAGAGTGATGAGGTTGTTAATTGTTTGTGTAATAAGTAATAATGGAGAATAAATAAAGAAGCCTAAGGCATAGATATTTCACAAAGTACTTCATTAACAGCCAGAGCGTTTTCTGTCAAATGATAGATGATTTAGAGCCGCTAGGAAGTTATTTTGGCCAAATCTTTATGGCTTGAAGTAGTGGATAGTTGTTTAACAAAATGCATACCACCATATTTGGTTTCTACAACGAAATTCCGAAACGTCACACTCAGGAAGAGCGTTTCAGGACGACATAAGCAAATGCAGAAAACAACTCCCATTATTCGATTTTAAGTTATAATAACATTTATTTTATCTATAGCCAATTCATTCTGTGTCAACATGTCACACTTTCAACATTTGTGGCACTTTGGGGTAATGGCTACTTCAGTTTTGAAATCACAACTTCATCCATTTTATACTACATCAGATAAAATAAAAACGAGCTTGTCCGTTATTGAAAAGGCTTAGTGAGCAGATGTGTAGGTTACTGGTTTTCTCAACAAATCTCGTCTTTTAAACATGTAAACTTGAAAGCATTTTAGAACTACTTAATCGGATCCCAGAAAAGAACTTCTATTACTCTAGTCAAAGTAAAAAATATTCGTGCTGTGTGTGTGTGTAACAAACCTTGATTTAATATAAGTTTTCATGGAACCAAATGGAGGAGTAGATTTAATGAAAGTTTTATCGAACCAAATGGCTCCTCCATCTGGCATATTTATTTTACAAAGTAAAATAAATTCTTTATTAGAAAAAAAACACATGTAAAACTTGGTAACATTTATGATTGTCTTGTAAAAGAGGCCTTCAACGGGTATAAATAGTCATTTTTAACTCTTCGTAAAAGCCTCCAGAGACAGGCCTTGATATGTAGTGGCTTACATCATTAACCAAATAGTTCACGATATCTGGATACGTAACTTCAGGCAGCCACATCAGAACTCCATTGTGCAGGTGTCAACGTGTATGGGTCTTTCTTTACAAGTTTTAGTTTATTTTTGTATAGATCTTTCACGCGCTGCAGGCTGCACACACTCAATGTAATCAATCTTCTGTTTGTGAATTGTCCTTGCTTGCCAGTTTTCGTGATATGGTTCATAATTCCTTAGAATAACGAAATTTTACATTTTCTTTGTTTACAATGCTTGGTCTAAAGATGCTGTGACGTCATAGAAAAACTATTCACATCGGCCTAATTGTTGACTTCCTTTTTTTGCATAGCAGTGGAGTTCACGAACCTGAGTAATCTAGAATTTGAACTTTTGCAAAACCCATGATTAAATATCATATTTGCATATTCCACATCACTGGAACAGCAACTAAAGCGTTGTCTCCAGTTTCTTACTCTCAAAACCAGGGGCGTCATTTGGGGGGGGTGCCCCTGTGGGGGGACTCCCCCCAAGCTTCAACTTGGCCCCCTCACCCCCAAGCCCCAAGAAGTAACAGCCTGTTTTCTTTTTAAATGCGCAATCATAAATATATGAAATTTATCGGAAATATTACGTTTCTTGATCCTTGTCTGTTTACTATGATAGATTAACATCAGCCGTGCATCTGATGACTAGCCCAGTCCCTTGCGACATTCCTGATTGGCTGTTGACAAGCCAATCACAAGGTTAGAAACTCTCAGTCTCTCGAGAGAGTTCACATAGACAGGATGTATGTTACACCTCTCCTGAGGGATGTCTTTCAAAGACTGAGAGTTTCAATTTTCCAGCCTTATGACTGGCTAATCAGAAGCGTCGTAGGGACTGGCCTAGACTTCAGATGCACGGTTGATGTGAATGTACTATAGCTAGCAGTGATGATGAGATAAACAAACAGTAGTGTGAGTATATAATTTCTGCTGAAATACGTTGCTCATATGGCTTCAAAAACACATAAAATGGCTCAAAATAAAAAAATATAAAACCAGCTGATTAGGCTCGCTTCGCTCGTTGCACCCGAACAAAAAATCTGACACGACGCCCTGCCGAAAATGAATCAGGAATTTAACACTTGTAACCAGAGCAGCTCACTTATCTCGGCGGAAAAGTGAGACTTTTTAGAGTAAATAAGTTACCCTATCAGCACCATGTGCCTCCCCTTTTATCCTACACCCCGTATGCGCCAGCTTACTTCTCCGTTTAATGATAACGGTTATTTTCAAAATTCACCTTACCGACAACCAAAGCCTTAAAATGTATAGGTTCATGGACATTTTCTGCTCAGAATTCCGTTTTCTTTCATTTCCTTACATATTTACATAAACGTGTTACACCCTGTATATTAGACCAACAAACAACCAAAATTCGGATACCTGGTTTAATCTATAACTAGTTTGCACTAGATTCATACGCAAAAGAAATCTATAAAGAGGATGTGTATCTAGTCACTCATGCATGAATATGAGACTTCGTACATACTATGTCACATGAGTAATTTGTTGTTTGAAAACCATTGATATTTCCAAAGCTCCGGTCAATCTCTGATGTCACGAATGTAAATGAACTCGCAACAAAAAATATTGGAAAGTCTTCGTAAACTGTATCTCTCATCAGTGGCGGATTTAAGGGGGAGGGGCCACCTGGTCACGTGCCCCTCCCCATCCCCATGGATATAATAATAGATCATTATTAGTGGAAAAATTTGCTTAGTTAATTATTATTTCAACAATAACAACTGCATCATAACAAAAACAATAACAACTAAAACTGTGGAGCTATGCATGTGTGCATACATATATAAATATTGAAATATACAGTATGTCTGTACAATTTACACACACACACATACATACATGTACGTGATATATATATATATATATATATATATATATATAGATATATATATATATATATATATATATATATGAGACAATCTTATGTGCCCCCTCCATGAAACCTTTCTAGATCCGCTACTGTCTCTCATCCTGACGGTGTAGACTGTAGAATGTCTTTGCTCTCAGAGCAGTGGAAGTGAAAGGGAGGAAAGTTTTCAAGATTAGATAAGAAAACATTTCAGTTTCACGTTTATCTTTCGTCACAGTCCGACAGTCCATTCTTCTCAGTCCCTCTCATTGCGCATCTGGAGAATGTCAAATGCCGAGCAGAAAAGATCGATTTTGCCCAGGTAGTACTGGTGACGTTTGGATATCGAGCAGACCTGTGTTAAATATTTGAAGAAGACATCTTTTATTTACTGTGACATTTAAACTTGGTAGGATAAACTGTTATCTCACAGGTGATTTTTACTCCTTCACATTTATCAAGCCACAGATGTCGTTTAATATCGAATTCTCTATAATTTGGAGATAACTTTGCGCGCAAAGGAAATTCTAATCATAAGTAGATTTCTTTAGGTAGACAACGAATATCATTTTGATCTACTCTTCTCTAAGAATCCCGTGTAATTGTGGCGTCATTAAGTGAAAATGGGCCTGAAGATATAACAAACTTGTTATTCCTTGACAATTAGATGGTAAAACGTATAGAACCTTCTGAAAAATAACTAAACGTGAATCTCTTGGTGCTAAAACAATATATTCAAGATGTATCCATGTTTAAATCGACTATGTTGCATCATCATAATGATATGCTGTGGAGTTACAAACTGGTGTTATATGAAAAACGTTGCTAAATATAAACGAATCATATTACTGCATAAGGTCTGAAAATTGCATCGTAGCACTCTTGTGGCCTTCAAAGAGAGAGTCTTAATTTTTCATACCATTCATTTTCATTATTTTTTTTATACAGAAGATCTCTGATACCGCTAGCTCAGGGAAATCCAAGAAAATTAATACGTTGCCCCGAGTTGTAGTATTAAATCTCTCTCTCTCACTCTCTCTCTCTCTCTCTCTCTCTCTCTCTCTTATCAACGAAAGATCTCAAGGAGACTCAAATGTCCTTTGCTTAACCCGCTGACAAATATCTCCACTCAAATGAATCGCTATGTCTTCTTAGTATTTGAAGAGAAAAGATTTGAATAGCATCATTATTGACATTCCACTTATCTCACGTTTCATAATGTTCGCCTATATTGGACGATCGCTGAAGACAGTTTTAAAATTCACCATACTATACTCTGCTTTCGTATTTCCAAGAAACTTGTGGAACGGTGGGACAATTTTCAAATTCTTCTTGCCCAAGGAAGGACAGTCGACTCCTTTGTGAAAGTTGCTTGTCAGTTGCCTATTCTTGAATTTATGCTAATGCCGAGAATAATGTTCTCAGACGTTGCATTGTTCAACAGAAATTACTGAAGAATCAAAACAAGAACATTAATTAGTCAAATGAGTTTTTATGAGCTAGCTAGTATTACAGCTGATTGAAAATTAGCGAAAGTACTGATTATCTCAAGCTTTAGCAACAACAGTACAATGAACCCAATTCTATAAATACACTTCCCGCCACTCGCGTCACCACAGTCAACAGTTAGTCTTTGGTGTTCTCAGGCATTACAGATTTCTCCCGTTGTTGTTGAAGACGCGCTATTTCTTTCGTTGAAAAATGGTGACTGTAGAGGTTGAATATTGGTGAGTTATAGTTAAAGTGACCAGTTATGTAGAGAATGCTTAAAAAAAAACTTTTACTTCTGTTTGTAACTATAGCTATACAGTCGTAGCTAGATTCATTGTGACGCGGCACAGATTTCGTCGTTAATCAATAGCTAGATGATTCTGGTTAGAAATCTCATGCTATCTTGTATGATCGACGATATCCTAAAGCGATCCTGTCTGTATGTTATACAATGTGGATATATTTGCATCAAGTGCTTGTGACTCATTATCACGGGATCTACCTCCGATGAGGATGTCTAGTAGGTTGTTATGTGTGGACCTTCTGACATTTTCCATGACGTCATTATTTTTATTTTGATGAATCTTTCGCAAGTTTTACGCTTTAGTGGTGTTCTTCCCACCAACTGCAGATTTTACTTAAATATACAGTACTAAATATCCTTTGTTAACCTTTAGTGACATAGGTAAGCCTATTAGTTCACGGCCGATGTTTGCATTGAAACCTTGTACCATACTTTTTCTTAATTTAAAAAATCTGTAATAGTTTTAACTTGTATTGTAAAGGGTGGAGTGATTTCTGTACTTGGTGCTCCGTACATGGCTTAGGAGAGAGCCATGTAATATGTCTTTTTTTAATTCCTGACTATCGAATCTCGCCGGGTCCTGGCCGCAGAGTGAGGGTCCCATTTTATTTGTCAGCATTAATCCTAACTCTCATAATCATCATAGGCATCATTCTAAAGAAAACTGGAAACCCTTTAAACTTTGTTGATTTGAGAATGCAGTTGAAGTTGACTTATTGTTATTCATGATAGTAAAAAATAACTAAACTAATTCTCAATACCCTATATTGTATCGAATTGGGGGGTGGGGGGACAATAATTTAACAGCAAGTAACTCTGTGATGGGTAATACTTAGCACAACTAATGTCAAATTTATACGAATTTAAGTGTTGCTGGGAACCCCGTAAGCTACACATAATACAGTACCATACAGAACAGCGTAATGCAACTGTTTAAGCAAACTTAATTGGTGCTACTTTGGCTTGTTCCCTTCGCGTCACCTACTCCGAAGTGCTAGTACTAAACGGCAGAAAGTCCTTGGGACGCCATGTTTAGTACTAGCCCCTGAGGATCGAAGTATTATATACACCCATCCCTAAAGTGTGATCAACAAAATTATATTAAACGACACCTTCGTGTGGCTGTCTATTAAATATTTACCATATGGTGTTTAGCACTTGCACTCCTGAGTAGGCGACGCTTAGATAACAAGCCAAAGGAGCACCCACTCAATTTTTGTTGTGCACCTATTCAGAAACATTATCCTACACCGTTAACATTGCCACGGTACTATTCATCTAGTGCCATGAAAAGTTTGGACATAGTCGTTTGTCAAGAAGAGCAATATATCCCCTTCTCAAATATTGGCCATAAAGATTAATATCCATTTCTGGATTTTCATTCAATTCCTACGCTCACAAAACCTGACACTAAATCCGCCATATCATCATGACATTGAACTCCTCTAGCCCGCCACCCAGGCTGGTTGAGATAACCTAAAGTCCGTTTTACTAGTAGTCCTAAGTATCGTACCACCCTATCTTTTTGTCTTCCTGATGGCACTTGTTTGTAATTATTGTCATTAGAAACTGCAACCTTGCATATCCAGAAATGATAGGCTGAACTAATAATTTACCTGAAATAAAATCAGTGGTTTTTAACATCAATTTTTAGCCTGAACTTCTTATTGATCACAGATTTCTTAATAAAATTCTAACATTTGCGTACAAATAACAAGTAATGCTGACAATCAAATTGCGACTTACTGAAATGTGTAAATTAATAGGCTTAATGGCAACAAGACTATTGTCGTTAGTTACCAAGAGCTTGTAACTTAAAAATACATAGTAGTTCGGACAGAGTACTCTTGTCAAGCATTTTCTGCTAGCCATTCACAGGGTATTAAACAACGCTTAGCTGTATGCCAGGTGGCATGGGCTAGTAGTAGTAAAGAGATGTAAATTATAAATTGCAACCTACAAAAGTATGCTTATTTTTTTTTTTTTATTAAAAACCAGTGCTTTAGAAAAGGAAAAGCTTGGAAGCAGAACTAGGGTTTAAGGAAATCTTCATACACCGGAATAGTAGGCCCAATTCTAATAAGTATTGCTTGAAGGTAAATTCTGTGGTGAACAGTAATTAAGTAACAGGAAAAAAGTAACAATTTTGGCTAGGAAAAAAAGTCTATATTTGGTGACAGGTAATAAAGTCACACGGGAAAATGCACACTATTTCTTGTGGGTCTTTATCTTGGTATTTAGTCTTTAGTTTATTTTTTAGTTATCCCCAATGGGCTTGTACGAAACACGCCGCATAGGTGAACATGGGTTAAAATTTACCCTTGGGATACACTATCTAGAAAAGGTTAATGTGACCTTTTTTTACCATACCATGTTTTAAACAATTTGTGTTCAGATCAGTTTTTGTACCAACCCCTCACGCATTCTGAAATCAATGCTACAACCATGAAAGCCGATTTTATCATTAGATACTTTTCCAGATCGATCCAACCAAGTTTTTTTTATCTACGCGGTGCGAAGAATGAAGGCTTATACTATTGTAAAGTTACTCACTCACTCCGCGTATGTTTAATGAATCTCTCTCTCTCTCTCTCTCTCTCTCTCTCTCTCTCTCTCTCTCTCTCTCTCTCTCTCTCTCTCTCTCTCTCTCTCTCTCTCAATCACGGTGGCCTTGAAAGACGAGCTATATAGTCAATTTTGCTCCGAATAGTAAAGTTGTGGAATTAGTCTAGTTACACTACAAGAACATTTGTAACGTAAGCCAGTGTAGCAAATATGGTATAGGACCATAGTCGACAGAAATTTGGCTTGTTTTGATGGAGGGATTTTTGTGATTTTAGCTGGCTTCTTGCCAGAATGGGCTGCTGCTCCCGGAGCTACACGTAAATTTTCAGTAGTCACAGTATCGACATTTAAACTCGTACACAATCCTGTAGTTGGTTAGTGCCGTCAGTGCACCGCATGTAGCATTACTTAAGGTTCTTTGCAGCGTGCCTTCGGCCCCTAGCTGCAACACCTTTCGTTCCTTTTACTCTACTTCCTTTTATATTCTCTATCTTGCATCTTATTTTCCACCCTCTTCTAACAACTGATTCATATTGCAACCGCGAGGTTTTCCTTTCAGTTATCCTAGTGCTTGGCTTTTGGCCTAAATTCATTCCAATTCATATACACAAGCATAGTGAAACATGCGGTCATATACTTGCTTATTTTTCATTTCAAGGTACGTACATTCACCTTAGTCTACACTTTGTGCATTTTTTTTTCTTGGCGACCTGACGCGCTTCACTTCTTAGTGTATCTTAGTTTTACTTTATTTTCCTATTTGCGTCTCTTCTGTTTTCTCTAGTTTTTCTCGCCCTAAGGTGCTTTCCTGTCAGTTCTGAGATCTTGGCTTTCTGCGTTTCCCAACTAGGGTTGCAATTGCCTTGTAGTAAACCACAGCCCTCTTAACTAAATGGTAACTAATTAACTACTTACTGGTGTATTTGTTTATGTAATATACATATGTATCAAGAATGATAGATTGATTGATTGGTTTATGCAAATTTGGCGCAAAGCCAAGCACTGAGGAATTATCAACAATTCAGTGCTTTAGACAGTGAAAAGAGGGAGTTGGTGTGTTTTGAACAGAAAGTTTACATCAATGTATATTATAAATTTATAGTTTTTAATATTTAGAAAGTATTTGTAGCTTCTAGTGTAAGAAATGCCTTGTCAGATACCCAGTTAACTATATAAATACGGGTGTGTTCATGTACTGTGGATACATACAGAATATGAGCATATGCATATCTGTGTAAATTGTATTTTATTTTCATATATATAAATTTTATGGTATAGTTATGTTTTTATAAAGCAATTGTAGGTTCTGGTATTAGAAACACCTTGTCATCTTTGGCAATAGGCTATCTAATAAATTTATAACGTTCATGTTCTCGGTTGACCGGGTTAAATTTTTTACCATGACGTACTTTATGCAATGCACAGCGCGTGTATGTGTATGTGTGTATATATATATATATATATATATATTATGTGTGTGTGCATATATGTATATATATATATATATATATATATATTATATATATATATACTATATATATTATATATACATGTACATATACACGCTGTGCGTTGCATAAAGTACGTCATGGTAAATATTTTAGCCCGAACAGGCTGATAATACTTCCGCATCAATTTTGCCGTTAAGGCTCAAGTTACACGAATTGAAATATACAGTATCAAATTTCTAGCTCAAAAAATACACACATACTATATATGTGTATATTATGTATGTGTGTTATATATATATATATATATATATATATATATTAATATATGTATATATAATATATATACACATCTATGTTTGTATATTTTGAGCTAGAAATTTGATAGCTGATTGAAATTCGTGTAACTTGAGCCTTAATGGTAAAATTAATACGGAAATATTATCAGCCTGTTCGGTTTAATAAGTTTTTATTGTTTGTGTTTGTTTCCAATATATTTTTTTCTTTAATATCAAAATTATTTCAGTGGTTCCTGAGGGTACGAAGGCCGCTTTAGGGAGCTTTCCAGAGTTATCGAGGAAAAAGTTCCCCAAGCGGAAATCCATGGCACCATTGGCCGTAAAAGTAAGCATTTTGTCACTTGTAGATAACAACCAGATTTATTGCGCCGACAAGAAACAGCAGACCAGAATAACGACAGATTACCGAGACCCAGTTTATAGGAGACGAATAGAGCTGACTTGTTGCACGTTACATATGAATTCGCTGAAAGCAGATTTTCGAGGAAACGACTTACTGCTCATTTGCGATAGCTAAATTAGCTGTGCAAGTTTATTAGAAGGTTTGGTCAAATTGTGGTTATTTGACTTTCTGGCTTTGAAAATTTTCAAGTTATCTAAACATGCTTTTGAGAACAGCAGATTTTGTGTTTCCTTGAAAATCCTTGATTCATTGTGCAATGGAGCAATTTCGAAAAGGTAAACCAGGCCCTACGAAGACTTATGGAACATTTGGAAACTTCTCAACATCTGGGTTATAGCAGTAAGTAGGACTATAGTCTATAGATCTTGGAAGCATTTGAACAACTGTTAAAAGAAAAAAAAAAAAAAAGCAGTTAGCCCCCACCCCTTCCTTATAATAATTCGCAGGTTTTAAACCATGGCTACTAGCAAACTACCTGTAAATGGTTGTGTTTCCTCCTGTAACCGATTTGAGGTTTCACTTTCACAGTGTGGTCGGTCATACGCTACGTGTACGCTGAACTTTTATTTTTATAATGTAAGTTAGTCCGGAAACCACATCTTCACTACGGAGTGAATTTAAAGTTCTCTTACTTTGCTATCTAGAATGATTGATTTGTACAATTTTTTAATAGTGTGTGCTTGAACCGCCTCTCTCTCTCTCTCTCTCTCTCTCTCTCTCTCTCTCTCTCTCTCTCTCTCTCTCTCTCTCTCTCCTGTCGAGAAGCGCTTATTAGAGTTTTTCACTCCGTGAAAGTTTCAAATTACGATCACTAATTTGCTATATTTTTCAGTTTACCTGTATGGTTTTACATATGAAGTTCTGCATTTAGTTTCGCAATACATTATCGTTTAGTTAAATATAAACTTGAAACTGCAATGTGTATTTTCGTTGTAGCTGATACTTTTATGGGGGGAGTCTAAGCCTAAAAGTGTAAATGCTGTAAATATAAGTTTAAACTTATGAATGTGGTCATGATTGCTCAGGTGTTGTCCTTGTTCTCTTTCGCAGCATCCTTCGAGGTGAAGGTTGATGGTAACTTAATCCATTCCAAACTGGACAGCAAAAGCTTTCCAGATTATGAAGAGGTGGCCAGCATCGTTTCTGATGTGGCTGCTGGTGGAGAATCTCGTCTTGTGACCAAAACCAAATCAAGTACTTGTTCCATTTTGTAATTTAAGGTGAGCTACTTCAACTTTTTTCCGCAGAGCCATGTTGTGCTACTTGACTATAACGAGAACTTACCCATATTAGTTGTAAGGTGTGCATTAACCAAAATTACTGATTTATTATTCAGATTTCTAGCAAGGACTCGTGGTTACAGTGTGATAAATCAGTGGAGAACTTTTCTAAATGTATCTCCAGGTTAGCTTATAAGGATCTCAGTGTTCACATTCCTTTTTCATTTTTGTCTGACTTGTTTTCCAGATAAGGTGACGGGAGCATTTGGGACCTTCACGTGTCAGATGGGTCATCTTTAGAGGCAGTGATAAGGAATTACTTATGACTGTATGGTTTATTCTTTGTTAAAGTCAATTTCAGGTTTTGAAGATAAACTATTGGAAGTCAGAACAATGGCTTCCTACCTTCAACTTCGTAACATGTGATTTTTAATGGTCATTAATGGTTTTCATATACTGTCATTTTCTTTCTTTTATAAAACAGGATGAAATTTATTAAGCGAAAAGATGTAAAACCCACTAGCCTCCTCCTAAAGGATCTGTAAATTTCTCAAAAACTTTTTTTATTGGCCCTTGAAGTATGAAGGGACTGGATCAAACATCTAGGGTGTGTTCAGTTCTTGAAGTTTTAATAACAGGGGCTTTTAAAAAGAATTCTGGGACTTTATTGATGACATTTTGTGATCATAAATGTTAAGAATCTTCAGGGTTGTTTCATTTCAGCTTATTCATTACCGGAAAAAAAAGTTAAGTATAGTATCTTAGTTTTACCAGACCACTGAGCTGATTAACAGCTCTCCTAGGGCTGGCCCGAAGGATTAGATATTTTTACGTGGCTAGGAACCAATTGGTCACCTAGCAACGGGACCTACAGCTTACTGTGGGATCCGAACCACACTATATTGAGAAATGAATTTCTATCACCAGATATAAATTCCTCTGATTCCGCGTTGGCCGAGCCGGGATACGAACTTCGGGCCACCGGATGCATAACCAATTCATGTAATTGGGATTCTATTAACCTAGTTCTAGTTCACAAATGTGTGAACGTACCGTTAAAGTCGACAATATACTAAGAACCTGTATTCATCAAACCAGGCAATGCGTTTAAAAAATTTTGTGGCTGGCATAGTCGGGAATACTTTTTTTACCAATTAAAAGTATATGGGTGAGAAATCAAACTCACTAATGTTAGAGTAAAACTTGTGTATGAATGTAACTTATTGAAGTTACCCCACTTGATTACTTTTCTGTTTTGAATATACGAGAGAAGTTTGTTTTTTGTTATATAAGCTACGGGTCTTCTTGGAAGAAAGCCATCCTCCTTCCTAGACGGTCAACCAGAGTTGTGCGCTTTATTTATGCCTTCTTTCTCCATATTTAAAGTATAATCACAACATCATGACCACTGCAACAACAGGTTATGCCCCCAGCACAAGTCTTTTATTTGATGGTGATGAAAGCAAGTACGAATTGCGGCAGGTAAAATTTTTAGGCCTCCTTAGACTTCGGAAGTTAGCCAGCGTGATCTCCGAACGTGATGATGACAAAGTTGATGCAGTAAGGAAGGAATTCTGATTTTTTTGCAGAATTTGTTCAGTCTTTGAATGACAGAAGTCTATCTTTGATTATTTATTCGTGATGCTAAGGATAATGGCCGAAAGGCATTAACAATTTTGGAAGAGCATTATTTATCCAAGTGTAAGCCTAGGATTATTTCTTTTGCATACTGATCTAACCTCCTTGATGAAGGCTATATGATAAGGACCGAAACGGCAGCTATGTCTTTAAAAAAGGCACGAGAAGTAATCAGTGATAGCCTATTGATTGCTATGATTTTCAAAGGACTACCATCTGAATTCAAGCCCTTTACTTCAGTGATAGCCCAGAAGGATAAACAATTGACTCAGGGAATTCAAGACAGCCTTGCGAAGTTTTGAACAACAGTGTTCAAGTAAGTAGCCTGATTTGTTTTAAATGTGGTAAACCAGGACATAAAGCTGTTAATTGCTTTTCAAAGAATGAGAGGTATTGTGAAAAATTGTAAAAGTTATTCTCAAGACACAAAGTGGTGTAGAAAAAAAAAAGGACACTAAAATCTGTGATCATTCGAAGAGTCAGTCTGGAAATAGGCCTAATTCTAACCATTCAATTGCATTTAAAGTATTAAGTGTAAAGAAAGATGTAAACAGTGTTCACAAGATGAAAATATATGTTGGTAGACTATGGTGCCACTACCCACATAATAAATGATACATCAAGGTTTATTTCTTTTGACGAAAATTTTGATCCTGAGAATCATGTAATTGAGTTAGATGATGGAGGTAAAGTAAATAATAATGCTTTAAATAGGGGAACTGCATGTATTTCTTTGATAGATTCTTATGGAATTACACAAAATGGAATACTTAAAAGTACATTGTATGTTCTATCATTTAAGCAAGACATTTTTTCTGTGCAAGCTGCTTCCGACAAAGGTGCCTCAATTAAATTCAATAAGAATTCTGCTAAATTAGTTAATAAAGATGGTGTTGAATTTGATATAGAGAAACATGGACAATTGTATTTTTACATAATGAAAATTCTTTGATATAGAGAAACATGGACAATTGTATTTTTTACATAATGAAAATTCTTTGAAGAATGCATCTTATACTTTAAAGGAATGGCATAAGATACTAGGTCATTGTAATGTGAGAAACATCATTAAACCTAATGTAGTTGAAGGTATGAGTAACCACTGGTTCCATGCAACGTAAAAATACCATACAAACAAAATAAAGTATGAGTTTTTCTGACAAATCTAAATTTGATTATGGTATTTGCACTAAAGATAAAATAAGGAGCCAGACAAGAGACAAAATTCTCTTTTAGGTCTTGTACATTGTGATTCTGCTGATCCTATTGCTCTACTGCTAAAGATGGTTTTCATTATGTTCTTGGTTTTATTGATGATTATTCCGGTGTAATTATGGTATATTTTCTAAAACGAGTATACCTTGCATGCTACTGAAAATTTTTTGGCAGATTGTTCACCATTTGGGTCTGTTAAACGTATCAGAAGTGATAATGATGCAGAATTCATTTTTAAAGTATTTGTGTCTCTTCTCATAAAGCATGAAAAATCTGCACCTTATTCACCACATCAAAACGGAACTATTGAAAGAGCTTGGCGTTCAATTTTGAAATGTCCAGATGTATGTTTTAAGTCTAAATTACCAAAATATTTGTGGACATGCTGTAATGTGTACTTTTTATATTCGTAACAGATGTTATAATGACAGACTTAAAAAGACTCTTTTGGAGTGTTTACTGGTCAGAAACCAAATATAAGTAATATGCATCTCTTTAGTACAGTATGTTATGCTTATGTGCAGAATAAAAAGAAACTAGATGCCAGAAGTAAGAAAGACATTTTTGTTGGATATGATAAGGGTAGTCCATCTTAATCTTGTTTATTTTCCTGAATATGATGAAATTCAAAAAGTGAGATGTGTAAGATTTACCAGTAATATTGTAGAAGCGCTTCAGTGGTGTGGTTGGTATGGTCTTACCTGCCACCTCGGTGGTCGCGAGTTCGATTCTCGGGCATTCCACTGGGGTTTCAGAGATGTGTATATCTGGTGATAGAAGTTCACTCTCGACGTGATTCGGAAGTCACGTAAAACTGTTGGTCCCGTTGCAGAATAACCAATGGTTCCATACGATGTGAAAAACCATACAAACAAAACAAGTAATATTGAAGAGGTAAGTAAGCCTGTTGATATAACATATGATGTCATTTTGAGAGAAACGCCTGAGCCTGTAGTGCTCGATGAAAATGATAAAACAACAGGGATAATGATAATAAAGACGCTAATGATCAAAATCATTTACCTACTTTTTGTAGAAGAGAGTGTTGATGAAATAGCAGAAACAAATTCTGGTAGGTATCTAAGTAGAAAAGACAGTAAACCTAGGTCTAAATGATTTTATAGTTGGTGATAACGTTGACGATGTTTTAGATTACACAATTTATTATTATTGTACATTAACTGATATTCCTAAGACTTACCAAGAAGCTGTAACCTCCAAAAATTTTCCTCTGGCAAAAATCAATGGAAGATGAGATGACTGCTTTAAGGGAGAATGACACTTTAATTAGTTCCTTTATCAGAAGGTAGGAAGTCAGTGGGGGTCGCTGGGTTTTTAGTGTTAAAACTTGATCCAGATGGTAATGAGAAAGGTAAGGCTCATTTTGTTGCAAAAGGCTGTTCTCAGTTACCTATCGAATATCATGAGACCTTTTCTCTTACAGCAAGCATCACATCTTTCCGCACTTTAATGCAATTAGCTGTTCAGTATGATTTATATGTTCCCCAAATGGATGTTAAAACTGCCTTTTTTAATGCACCAATTGATTGTGAAAAATTAGTAGGAAAGTTGAGAAAGTCAAAATTGGTATAGTTTGCTGTATTCCTATCTGATTGAACAGAATTTTTCTTAGTCTCTGTGTATATACAAGACACGGTGGAGATGAAATTACTGTTATCATTATTTGGGTTGATGATATAATTGCTTCAGACTCGATGTCTACTCGTGTTGATATAAAGAAATGCTTGAATCATAGATTTCAAATAAATTTAGTTGAAATTTCATGTTTTCTAGGTATAACGTTTATATGTGATGGTGATTCAATTAAAATGAATCAAAGTATATGGAAAATATGTTATCATAATTTAAGATGTAAGATTGTAAGCCAAGGTCAACCCCATGTGAAGCTGGTATAAATAAGTTTGCTGATGAAGATGTTGACCTAGCTGAGGCTAGATTGTACAGAAAAATAGTTGGCAGTTTGATCTATATTATGACAGCAACTAGACCTGATCTCAGTTATATAGTAAATAAGTTGTCACAGTACATGGCAAACCTTATTTTCACTCATTTAACCATGGCAAAGCATGTATTGAGAGATACCTGAAGGGTACCACCGATCTATGTTTGACTTTTAAGCAATCAAATAATTTATGATTAATTGGCTTTTGTGATGCTGATTGGGGTAATTCTGATGATCGCCATACCATCACAGGATATGGTGTTGGACTGTCCGAAAATAGGTCTCTGATATGTTGGAAGAGTAAAAAGCAACAGACTGTTGCCCTGTCTACGTGTGAAGCTGGATATATGGCATTGGCAGTTGCAGTCAGGAAGCTAATTTTTTTTTTTTTAATTGTTGAAGGGTATGATGGGATGTGATTTATTCAGCAAAGTTACTCTTTATTGTGACAATCAGGGTGCTCTTGCACTTGCTAGCAATCCTGTGTACGGCATCAGAGGTCCAAACACATTGATATAAGATATCATTTTATAAGATCAGAAGTACAGAATGGTATTGTAAATCTTGAGCATGTTCCATCAGAACAGAACGTATCTTATGTATTTACTTAAGCCAGTGGCTAGAATTAAGCTCAGAGCTTTTTCCAGTGCTTTAATCGGTACGTAATTGTGATTTTCAGAATGGCGTGCAGTGCTGTAATACTTTGCTATTTTTATTTTTGCAGGCTTTGAAGTTGTGTGATGTTGAGTGTTGGTTAAATCAGCGCTTCATGCTGTTTGTACTGAATATGTTATCCGTTTATTTCTGTTCAAAATAAGTTTTAAGAGGGGTGTTAGAGAGTAAAACTTGTGTATGAATATAAATTATTGAAGTTCTCCCACTTGTTTACGTTTTCTGTTTTTTTTATATCCGAGAGAAGTTTGTTTTTGTTAAATAAACGACGGGTCTTCTTGGAAGCAAGCGATCTTCCCGCCTAGGCGTTAAACTAAAGTTCTGCGCCCTGTTTATGCCTTCTTTCTCCATATTTGAAGTATAATTACCATCATCATGGCCTCTACGACAACAACTAATTACAAGTGAAATTTGATTAACACTAACCATAAGCTTGGAAGAATTAGTCTCGCCGATGAAAAATTACCTAAAATGAAACTAATCACATTTCATGTTCCTGAAGGGATAAATGGTTTTGTCGAGTCTGACACGTTACAAATCCTTAGACTCTGCCAGCTTGGGCCTTCGACCTCAGGAGGCTGATGGTACCACGATTTATATAGCCGACCACAATTTTCACAAAATTAAAATATGTAAATTTAACAAAATACATGAACTGAAAGGCGGACTCGCGCTAGCGGACAACTTAATAAAGGAAATAAACTTTAAAACAATTGACAATGAGTTCCCAAATGCACTCGAGGACAAGGCAGGGAAGTTTATAAAAAAAAAAAAAAAATAGAAAAAATCCCATGACATAAGTCTCCAGGATCCTTCCAGTCTAAGTTTCACACAGAAAATCCTTATTTGTGCAACATTTCTCCAATATTGACAGTTACATGAACTACATTACTTCATGTCCAAAATCGAATTCACCGCTTAAATCTATGGAGGGATATTTATTAAATCGCATCTCAAAGTGTAACAAAGGCAATTATCCCTATGTTTACATCAGTGAATTGTCGCTTCGACCGGTTTAGGTGACTTCACAAAATCACATGCTAAATCAGGAATCTTGCCCAAAAAGACTCAAAGCTCAGGAGGCGTTTCTTCCTTATATTACAGGCTCTCATTCCTCTGCCTCAAACGAGTAAGATTGCACAGTGGCTCCTAAGGGTCGGACCATCAAAGTTTCATTAGGTATAATTTTAAGCAATTCCTGCTTCTCTGACATTCTTTATTAGATGTCTGCTTACGAAAAAATAAACATTTTTTTTTTTTTTTACAAGAGCTCCTCCACATAAAAAGAAAAAAAAAAAAACAAGACAGATAACGCCATTGATAAAGTTCAGTAACAAAAACGAAAAAATATAGAAGAAATCTTTGAAATCGAGGGAACCGAGATGGAGAAATGAAGTAACAGCTTTAACAAGAACATAAATCATTGTTTGAATGAAGAGAATGTGATTACATATTGAAATGACTGTTTGTATGTTGACAATACCTCGAGATACGAAATTAATCCGTTCTGAGGCGGCCTTCGTATCATGAGTTTTAGTATCTTGAACCGCATTTTACATGTAAAATGCCTAATCCGTTCCAAGCCCTACAAAAACACCCCAGTAAATTATATTTCCAGGCCTACAACACATGTTCTAGGGTTACGACGCCGATCCGACGGAAGAAATATGACTCCAAAAAGGCAAAATACTGTACATACTTGAGTAATATTCAACTGCATGTAATGTTCAACCCCATTTTTACTGCATATATTAGTACTTTAGCATATGTCCCTTAGCAATAAGCCTATAGCGGTTGCTACTGTAGCCTGGTCTATGATTCTGACATCTAACCCTAAGAAGCTAAAAGCTTAGAATAGGCCAGTAAAATGTATAAATAATCAGTATGTACTCAATTCAAATAATTATTAATCAATCATTAACTATAATACACAAACAAACAAAAAAAACCTTCCAATCTTTTGTTTACATTCAATCTTACGAGTACCGAACGATCGCCAAGCAATCACTTTAACTAGCACACAGTAAGCCATAAATTTTCATTAGTATATCTCTTCAACTAATGAAACTATCAAACAGTATAATAACCATTCATTTCTATTCTTTATTCTATCTTTACCTGATGGAGATACCGAGTTACTGACAGGTATAATGAAACATATACATAATATTAAAACGGAAGAAGAATTCTAGAAAATACATATTTGTTGGCTTCGATGATAGCAGTCTGATTTATTTTATATTTTATGATATCTAATTCACAATTTTTTTTATTAAATGTATTGCATGTACTCATTCAAATAATTATTAAGTAACCATTAACTATAATAAACAATCAAACAAACAAACAAAAAAAGCTTCCAAACTTCTGTTTACAGCCAGCACTTACGAGTACCGAACGGTCGCCAAGCAATCACTTTTTCCTAGCACACAGTAAGCCATAAAATTTCTATTCTAATGTTTTTTTTTATTAAATTTACAGCATCCTTTTACCAATAGAATACATGGAGCACAAGGGGTAGATGCTGACCAATAGGAGAGCAGGATCTTATGGGGTGACTAGCATCAGGAACCAATGGGAGAGTGGAAGGATGGTGGCGAATTTACTCAGTTGGCGACGCGCGAGTTTTAAAATTGTTCTCGGTGGTCCGGGCGAATCTCGGGACTTTACAGCAACAACCTTTCATAACTTGAACTATTTTCGTATATAGAGCCAAAAAAATCTTCGTATTTGCTTTCATATCTTGAGTTTTTCGTAAGTTGAGCCTTTCGTATGTCAAGGTACCACTGTAGTACCTACCAAAACCAGTGGGGGAGGAGCCAGCATATGTGGTCTGTAATGAAGGTGAATATTATATGGATACATTATTCCAGCGTATAGTAGCGAGGAAAAATGATGTGCTAACAATCCACCTATATTATTTTTTATGTCTAAAGAATGAAGTATCAAACTGAAATACGTTCGTTTGTTGAATCATTGTGACCTTACTAGGTTACTTAGCTTCAAACGATTGTCAAGATGAAAGAGATTACATTGCCCAAATATGACAACACAAGCTTTATCCTCATGACGGTAAGTGGTAAGACTTGAAAGGTGTAAGGGATTTAATGCAAACCTCATTCAGTGCAATGTAGGCATTACTTAAGTTCTTTGCAGCATCCCTTCGGCCCATAGCTGCAACTACTTTCATTCCTTTTACTGTACCTCCATTCATATTCTTTCTTCAGTCTTACTGTCCACCCTCTCCTAACAATTGTTTCATAGTGCAACAGTGAGGTTTTCTTCCTGTTACTCCTTTCAACCCTTTTACTGTCAATTTCCGTTTCGGCACTGAATGCCCTTAGTTGCCCTAGTGCATAGGAGGCAAACAGTCTTGTTCTGCTAGGATTCATCTCCATGGGAATGTCTAGACTCCACTTCTGTCTTTATGCACATTGTCATGAGTTGGCCATAATATCTGCAGATTTTCCTAAGCTCATTGTTGAAGTTAGACATGTCAATAGATGCAAGAAGCTCCCTATTTCAGCCACCACATCGCCTTCAGCTGCCAAGGAATATTTCCTCCAGGAATTTTCTGAAGACTTGAAGTCAGTGCCTCTCAAGCCCATGGTTGGATCTCCCATGAGGATTCATCTCAAGGATGGTGCTGTTCCCTCCGCCCTTCACACCCCAAGACAGATTCCTCTTACTTTCAGGGACCAGGTCAAGGAGGCACTTGACTCTATGGTATTCCAGGGAATACTCAAGCCCACTGGAGATGACCTTTCAGAATGGTATCACCCTCTTGTTGTCGTCGCCAAGGACATCACAGGAGTATGCATCACCATCGACCTATCCAAGCTGAATAGCCAAGTTTCCCGCCCAGCCCACCCTTCACCCACACCCTTCACTGCTACTCATAATGTGGACCCGAAAGCTTGGTTTTTCATGACAGCTGATGCCCTCTGTGGGTACTGGCAAACGGAACTTGCCAAAGAGGATCAGCATTTGACTACCTTTATTACGCTGTATGGTCGGTTCAAATGCTGCAGAGGACGGATGGGCTTTGCAGCTACCGGAGATACATTCTGCCTGTGGGGTGATATGGCCCTTCAAGGGGTCAAAACCTGTGTGAAGGTCGCCGATGACATCCTTCTCCATGACAAGGATTACCAGTCACACCTTTACCATATCCACAAGATGCTCACCAGTTGCCACAAGTTTGAGATTACCCTCAACAAACACACAAGTTTGTGGTTGCTGCACCTACCATTAAGTTCTGCGGATACATGCTCTCAAGAAAATGTCAGTGCCATCAGGGATTTCCCGACTCCAGCTAACCTGACCTACCTCAGATCATTCATGGACCCGGTCAACCAATTGGCAGAGTTCACCCCTGACATTGTCGCTACAGCCCAACCTCTATGCCCTCTGATGAGTCCCAAGAGAACATTTGTTTGGACCCCTGATCATGATGTGTTTCAACGCATCAAATTAGCACTTCTGTCCACCTGTTCTCGCTGCCTTTGACCCAGACCTGCCTGTTGTCCTCCAAACAGACGCCTCATACCTTAATGGTATTGGATATGCCCTTCTGCAGGACCATGGTAGTGGACGCCTGCGTTTAGTTCAGTGTGGCTCTCGATTCCTTACCGACACAGAGGCACGATATGCCACTATTGAGCTCAAGATGCTGGCCATGGTCTGGGCAATGTCAAAATGTAGGCTGTATATCACTAGCCTACAGAATTTTACTCTGATGACAAATCACCACCCTCTCATACATATTTTGAACCATCACTCGCTGGACGCCATTGAGAATCCTCACCACCAGTGTCTGAAGAAGACAATTTCGCCCTATTTGTTTGTTCACAGCTGTGTGGCCTGCTGGCAAGTCTGAACATTCCTGATACTTTGTCTTGAGCCCCAGTTAGCCACCCTGCACCACAGGACGAAATTGCAGGTGCCCCTTCCACCACCCATCTGTCACTTCTTCAGTAAAGTCTCCAGCTCTAGTTGCTGACAGCACTCTTCAGGACCTATGAGATCCAGCAAGAGCAGACCCTGTCTACACTTGCCTACTTGACTGTGTCACCTCAGGATTTCTCTCCAACAGATATGATCTGCCTAACTCCTTACTCTCATACTGAAAGATACGGGACGAGCTCTATGCTGATGGTGACCTCGTTTTGCATGAAGCAGGAGTTATAGTTCCCGCCGCCCTCCACTGCCGCACATTGTCCCACCTACATGACAGTTATCGGGGCGTGGAATCCACTAAGCACCGGGCAAGACAGGCTGTCTTCTGGCTTGGTATCAACTCAGACGTTGTCAACACAATTGGAGCTTGTGAGTCATGCCAGGTATTGCATCCAACCCAGCAACAGGAACCATTAATGAATGATGAGAACCCTATGAGGGCCTTTGAGTCTGTCTCAGCAGATTTCTTTGCAGTCACAGGAAAAGGCTACCTTGTCATATTTGACCAACTCTCAGGATGGCCTGTTGTTGTCCTATGCAAAGGTGATACTACTGCTTCTAATATAATCAGGATCTTCTGCCACTACTTCTGGGAAGTTGATGTACCTCTTCACCTCAGGACTGATGGAGGACCAGTTCACCACCAATGAGTTCCCAGACTTCATGGAGCGATGGGTAGTCCAACATGCGGTGACCTCCCTATATTATCCATAATTGAACAGTCATGCAGAGGCTGCCATGAAGTCAATCAAGCATCTCATCTTGACAACGGTACCCCCTGGCAACATTGATTGTGAAGAGTTTCTTTGAGGTCTCTTAGAGCTTCAGAATACTCCCAATTTCACAGGATGCTCCCCCGCCCAGATCCTGTATGGCCAAAATCTTAGGTCATGCATCCCTGCACACCCAGAGTCCTTTTCAAAGGAGTGGTAGGTCAAGACCAAGGACTGTGATTGCCATGCTGCCACCTGTGCTGAGCAGGTTAAGACCCGGTACAATCAGCATTCCCGCCCCCTACCCAAGTTGACTATTGGACAGCATGTACAGATCCAGGACCCAACACCTCACCACTGGGACAAGGTCAAGGTAGTCATAAGTTTTGACAAATCAAGGGATTATGAAATTTGTCTCCCTAGTGGTCGTATCTGGTGGTGAAACTGTCATTTTCTTTGCCCAGTGCCACCCCTAGTGTTGACCCATCCCCTCTTTCCGCTTGGACCAGAAAAAGCAGTTGTTAGTTGATATTCCCCCATTGTCCCCACGTCGTTCTCAAATGCTCGCAGAGAAAGAGTCTGCTCGAGAGTGTACTATGAGGGAGAGGGAGATGTAGGTAAATGAAAGAAACACTCAATACAATATATGAACCTTTACATATATGTATTGCATTCTTTATATTTTGTGTCCATTTATATACCTCCCTATGTATTTAATGTATGTCATTCTCTTATGTATCATGTATGATATTTAATGAATAAATCTCGCCCATGTGGCAGTAATGTTTTGCCAGTACGGCAATGCTCTGTATTCCTTGCTTGCACATAATTTTGCACCTCTGTGATTTTGTTTACTTCCATTAGACATTAAGAACCTACTTTTGATATCTTGGTGTTTCCTATCGTGTCCACTAAGTCCAAGCATTCAACGACTCTGGTGCACAGGTATCTATAATTCAGGAGGATAAAACTCCCTATGGAGTACAGGTTGATAGACATAAGTTTATCACCACTGAGAGCCTCAACCATGTTAAGATTTTCCTGCCTACCGTCTGGTTGAGAGTCACACAACCTCACCGCTCTAAGTTTGTATTCTGGCGGTAGCTACCTATATTCTGGGAGGTTATGACATCTTGCTAGGCCAAGACTTTAAGACTCCTCCCTCCTTTTTACAGTCTGAGGGTCCCTGCCCTTACATAGCTCCCAACAAATTCTATGGTACTCAAAGATCTACCTTTATCCAGGCAGTGCCATGCTCCATCCGTCATGGACATTGAGCCAAGTTCAAATCCTCTTACTACGCCTCAGTGCCAGTGGCAAGGCAGGACTCGAGTCTCCTTCATGGAGCTCCCAGTCCAGGTCACCTTTCCTCATCCGGCTTGGCGTCGCTACCAATGCCAGCAGTCAAGAAAAAGCCGATTCCAGTAGGGATTCCCCAGGACACTCATGACCATAGTGGACCCTCCAACAATGGTGTGGCCTTGCCAACCAGCCTGGAGTCAATGACCCCTGCTTGTAACCCCATAACGAACAAAGTCACCCCCTCCTGCTGTTGTGATGCCAGCAAGAACTAATCAATCAATCCTCCTCTCCCTCTCCATCAGTAGATGACCCATCCCAGAGTAAGGACTCTGCCGAACCCTATTTGGCCAAAGAATTGAATGAACTGAGCCGAGCAGCATTAAGCACGGAGGCAAGTGCCAGTGTTCCGGTTGTTACGGCAGCCAGAGCTGATACCACTCAGGCATCCCTAACGGACTTGGATCTCCCAAGCAACCACCAGGCAACGTCAATCTGACTTCGGAGAGGTTGAAGGAAGAAAGGAAGAGGGCATCTAGGTTCCCAGAAACCTAAGAGAGTCAATAGTATCTCTCCACACTAGTGCCCTGGCACAGTGCTACATTCTTATAGAGGATTCTGGTCTCCCTCCATCCATAAGGGAATGCCAGGTTCTGCTACTTTCACTGCTTTCTTACCCTTTTGTGACTGCTTCTATTTTTGTACTGTCTATATCTTCTCCCTTTAACATTTCCTTTCCTCTCCATCTTCGCCTTTAGACACTCATTTTCAGTGTATGCTCTGCTTAAACAAAACCCTTTCGCCAGGAATTCTGGCCTTATAAACTTGTACTTCATTAAGAACTACTATAGAGACATACACAGCCTTTAAAGGTATGACCCCTTAAAGCTCAAAGGCTTGTCTTAAATTTGCCGCTATCCTTTGGTGTGGAGTTATTACTTCACACAAAGTAGTATTTTTTTCTGAATGGGAGGAGCCACTTTTCTGTCAGATTTGTGTGCTGAGCCATTTTTGAATAATTAAACCAGTCATATGGTGCTAGTCTCAATTCCTCTAAAAAAAGAAATGTAAGATAAGTATTCTCGTTTTAATAGCATTTTTGATAATTTTCTTTTCTATCTGCAGAATAGGCCTATAGTTAGGGCACTGCAGCCATGTCCAGGTTCGTAGCCCAACGTGTCTTACCATCAATTGAATTGTTCTTTAGTTGCTGTAGGTTCGTGTGATGAAATGAAATTTTTATCGGATATGGGAGGTTTGATTAATATAATGACCAAAGTCCCATCATAAAGAGCCGGTTTAACACCTGCACATTCACAAAGAGATGATGTATCACAACACCAACACAAATAATTACTGGAAACGGAAATGTGCATGAATTGTTCAAGAGAGGCTAACTACAAAACATTTTCCCCCGTTTTATTCCCCCTCCCGAAGTTGACGATCATACAACTTGGAGCTCCTGACTCCCAAATTAAGTTGGCCTATAATAGCATGTAAATTATCTAATAGTCCACTTATTTTCAGCTGCTTCGCTCAAATTGACCTGTATGCTATCAACAAGTATCCGGTACCATATATATTCAGGGAAGAAAATTTAAACTCAACTAAAAATGATACAGGCTAATTAAGGCGAAAATTACCGCAGTTTGATGTTTAAAGCCAACTGGTTGTGTCTGTCTCTTAAATTCCCGCCGGCATTCACCACAGCCAGCCTATGTAATGTTTCAATACATTCTATCGATACTGGCTTTGATGGCCATTATTCGGCTAATTTTCTCCCTTGTAATATTTTCATTTTCATTGTTCATGATATCCAGTAGACAGACACTAGCATCATATTACATCCTCACGTCTGTTCAATGTATTTACCATTGCTAATATGATTTATAATGCATCTCTAGCACAGTCGTAAAATCCGGACAACCTGAATACTTACAGGTGCGCTTAGATTGGAGAGTTTTTTCCGAGAGTTGCTCTCAGACAGCTGCTCTATGGAATGTAAACAGGCTGTAGAGTACTCTCCGAGATTTTCTCTCTACTCTCGCGAGTGTTTCTCTTCTCTCGCACGCACTACAGTCTAAACAGTCTAGACAGCACGCTCGTAGAACTAAGTTGTAGCTCTCCACTCTATTCAGTGAATATTCAGATCTGTGAAAGTTTTCGTTTACTCTCGCGAGGGAACATGAGTGCGGGATGAAGCAATTTTTCTTTTCTTTCCCTTGTTTATTTTTCCTTCTTTTCAAATGTAGGATTTTTTTTTTTCGGCGGCTCTTTGTCATCGCCGCATTCTGTTATTTATTTCTTTCTTTTTAGTCATTCTTTGTCTTTGGTCCTCGGGCTGAAATTTTCTTGCTTATACCGGACATTTTAGACTCAAGCACTTCCAGTCCGTTGTTTGTACTGCTTTTGGTAAAAACAGAAATTGTTGCACTTTGTCCTTCAAATGTAAGCAAAAAAAAAAAAACTTTACTTTCTTTATAAGTATATACTTAATGACATGTAATCTTCAGTATTACATATACTATGTAATATTCAGGTAAGAACACGATGCATTTCGGAGATAATGAGAAATGAATGCGGACGCTTCAAAAAGCCCTAGAAAGCTCATTTCATCAAGTGCAGCCTTGGAGGGCTATCAGTTGTCAAGTGCATCTTCTCCTTATAGATTCTCCAAGGGGCTGCACTTGAAGCTGACTTTTCCGTTAAAAAAAAAAAAAAAAGAAAAAAAAACTTGATGACTTCAGGGCTCATACATACGAAGTTCTTATAGCTCGATGTATCTTCCTCAAACAATTCTCTTAATAATTTTGCATGTGCTCCATCTTCTCCCCTTCTGCTTATCCATTTTCGGACCCACATACTTCTTTTCCTTTTCTTTTTCACTTCGTTCATAATTATTAATGCAGCAGCAACACGGCACTTTTGGGACATGTTCTCTCAACCCTCGCTAGTTGTCGACTGGCACTGGTTCCAGTGTAAATAGATGCGCGAGAAATCTTACCCGACTCTCGGACACTTTCTCTCGCGACACTCCCTCACAGCTCTCGGAGAGAAAAACTTGCTGGTAGTGTAAACACGCCGTAGAGGAAGTCGCGCTTGAGTAGCCGTCTCTCGGGAGAGTTTAATCTCCAATCTAAACGCACCTTACTAAACATTCACCACACCCAAACCATCACAAAACTTTAACTGAACCTAAACAATCACTACACATTCACTGAATACTTACACACTAAACATTCATTAAACCCTAAACACCTACTGAATATATATATATATATATATATATATATATATATATATATATATATATATATATATATATATATGTGTGTGTGTGTGTGTGTGTGTGTGTGTGTGTGTGTGTGTGTGTGTGTGTGTGTGTGTGTAAACTGTAGAAAGTGGGCCAGGCCTAATAAGTCTCATGCAGTTTTTTTTATATAGATGTGATGGAATTAATGAAGTGAAATATCCCATACTTCAATAGGAACTTTGAAAATTTACTCCGGCAGTAATTCTTATCCTGAAACATCACAACATTTATTTTTTATTTTTTGCCCTTTACATTTTATGAGGCTCACGAATTTCAGATAATTACCATATTTCTAATATTAATACTGCCTATGATAGGTTTTGAATCATTTCAAGGTGTCCCATCTCTCCCCTCCAATCGTAGGTTACGTCTGCCAGGGGGAAAGCACCCACTAAGATGTTTGGCATTACCATCACAGCATTCTACGATGTGCAGTGTTATTGTAATACAAAATTTACTTGGTGTCTCCAATGTTGGATGCAGATCCTGTCTCGCCCTCCCCCTCTCCACTTGTTGTGGGGTGTCTGTCAGGGGTTAACCACTCACTAAAATGTCTTTCATTACCACCACAGTACTACTCTAGGATGCGCAGTGCTATTGTAGAACAAATTTTATTTGGTATCTCTGATGTTGGATGCAGATCCTGTCTCCCCCTCCCCACTCGTTGTGGGGTGTCTGTCAGGGGGTAACCACCCACTAAAATGTCTGTCTTTACCATCACAGCGTTCTAGGATATGAAATGCTATTGTAGTGTAAATTTTACTTGGTATCTCCAATGTTGGATGCAGAGCTGGTCTCCCCCTCCCCACAAGTTGTGGGGTGTCTGTCAGGGGGTAACCACCCACTAAAATGTCTGTCATTACCACCACAGTATTCTAGAATGTGCAGTACTATTTAGAACAAATTTTACTTGGTATCTCCAGTGTTGGATGCAGATCCTGTCTCCCCCTCCCCACTCGTTGTGGGGTGTCTGTCAGGGGGGTAACATCCCACTAAAATGTCTGGCATTACCATCACAGCATTCTAGTATATGAAGTGGTATTGTAATAGAAATTTTACTTGGTATCTCGATGTTAGATGCAGATCCTGTCTCCCCCTCCCTCTCCCAACTCGTTGTGGGGTGTCTGTCAGGGGGTAACCACCCACTAAAATGTCTGTCATTACCACCGCATTATTCTAGGATGTGCAGTACTGTTGTAGTACAAATTTTACTTGGTATCTCCATGTTGGATGCAGATCCTGTCTCCCCCTACCACCCCCCACACATTGTGGGGTGTCTGACCGGGGGAAACCACCCACTAAAATGCCTGCCAACACCACCACAATACTCTTGGATGTGCAGTGCAATTGTAGTACAAATTACTTGGTATCTCCATGTTGGATGCAGATCCTGTCTCCCCCTACCACCCCCCACTCGTTGTGGGGTGTCTGTCAGGGGGTAAGCACCTACTAAAATGTCTGTCATTACCACCACATTATTTTAGGATGTGCAGTGCTATTGTAGTGTAAATTTTACTCGGTATCTCTCAAGTTGGATCCAGATCCAATTAACGCCCCCTTTTCAGTGCGTCTGTCAAGGGGAACGCACCCTCCAGATTGTCTGTCACTGGTCATTCTATAATCAGTAGAGTCTGCAGATATTTTATATATTAGTTTCATCTGGTATCTCATATACTGGATCTAGACTATTAACGAGCAATTAGTGGTGCTTGTTAAGTAAGCCACCCATGTATTTCCGGCAGACGGTCAGTTTCGCAGTTTACAAGTCTACTCCTAAATACCTGTAGGGGTTAAAGTCGGTATCTCGTTCGTTGTATCTCAATGGTCCGGGCTGCCGCTCTATATCCTTTTTCTCTATATTTTTCCATGACGTAATGCAAAGATGGCATCTGTTGCTCTTTTTCCTGGCATATGAACCCAGACTGTTCTTTACTTATAGATGTTTCCTCCCTTAGCCTTGCCTCTATTATTCTTTCATAAATTTTCCAGGTATAAGCCATCAGTTTTATGCCCCGATAGTTGGCATAATCTTGGATATAGCCTTTATCTTTGTACATGGGGAGTAGCAGGCTGTTTCTCCAGGGGTCAGGTATCTTCTCCTGCTGATAGATCTTATTGAATAAGTCCCATAAGATGTTAATTCCTTCCTCTCCTAAGCACCTCCATACCTCAACTGGCTTTCCATCTGGTCCCACTGCTTTTCCCTTCTTCACTTTACTTAGTGCCCGCCTCGCTTCTCTCCGACTGATCCTGGGGATTTCTCTTTCATTTGCTATTCCCTCCTCATTATGATATTCCTGGGATTTTCTTCATTTGGAAGATTTTCAAAATACTCTCTCCATCTACTTTTAATTTCCTCTTCTGTTGTTAGAACCTTACCATTTCTTTCTTTATTTTGCTTAATGTGTGTGAGGTCTTTTGTTGCTTTGTCTCTAGCTTTGGCTATAGTGTGGATATGTTTCTTTGGCCCTCTGGCATGACGACGTTCTCATACAGATCCTTGAACTTTGCTCTGGCAACTTGTTATTTTGCAACTTTATTTGCTTCTTTAGATGTTTGCTTGTTTTCTTCTGTTCTGTATTGATCATGGTTCTTTTGGGATTCTTTCTTTTTCTTGATCTTGTCTTGTGTGTCTTCATTCCATCACCAGATTTCTTTATCTTTTGGTGGACCTTTGCCTGATGTTTTGCCTAAAATTTCCTCCCCATGTCTTAGAACCACTTTGCTGTTAAACTCCCACCAATCATTTACATCATCTTCCAACTTTATTTCTCTCAGAACATTCTCCTTAAACCAATATGTCAACTCCACATTTTCTGCCTTCTCTAGCTCCCACTATTTGATCTAAGGGTTACCATTCCTCTTTCCCTTTGTCCCTTTTCGGATTGAAAAGTCCGCAACCACTAGCTTATGTTGTTGGCTAACATCCTCTCCATATATCACTTTACAATCCTTTACCTCCTTAAGGTGTTGTCTCCTACAGAGCAGAAAATCAATTTGGCTCTATCTTTCACCACTTCTATGTTACATAAACTTTCTTCAGGAAGAAAGCATTAATTAGTGACAAATATCAAAATGCTACTGCAAAGTACATTATACCTTCGCCTTCTTTGTTCCTCTCCCCTATTCCTAGTCTTCCATGGAATTGAAATCATTCTTCTGTCTGTATACGTTCTGTACCTATGTCCATTTAAGTCTCCACCCAATACAAGTTGAATAATACAACTCTCTTCTACTGGGACTGATGTTAATACATCATCCAACTTCTGCCAAGTGACCTCTCTTCATTATCACATCCAACTTGTGTGGCATAAGCATATATCTCATTTAGGAGTTCTTCTGATAACATTAATTTAATCTCCATTATCTGACTACTAGTTCTTTTAACTTCCACCAGTTTCCTTTAGTTCTCTGTTTACAATGATGCCTACTCCACTTCTACCATTCTCATCTGTCCGACTATACATGAGCTTACACATCCTCTTCCTATTTCCTTTGCTTTATTCTCTTTTCACTTTGTTTCCTGCACACACAATATTCTCTCATATTCATCTTCGTCACCTCTGTACTTTTTCCTGTCATACTACCCAATAATTTTAATGTCCCAATTCTAATCAATTGAGCTTGTTCCTTCATATATATATATATATATACACACACACACACACACACATACACACACACACACATATATATATATATATATATCTATATTATATATATATATTCTATATATATATATATATATATATATATATATATATATATATATATAAACTCAATGTATGGATTGATGCGAATTCTTTCATGTGCGTAGGATAAACGACTGCATGCTCACCTTTGCAAAAATTGAAATTACAAATATAAGTTACCATGTCAAAAAAAAGTATGTAGAAATCACCACTTACAATTCTCGTCGAGGCATTACGCAAGCTTTAGAAAAATCAGCTGGAAAGGTATACCATCAAGTGGCATCAAGTCAACTGTTTCTGTAGGGTTTCACTGGCTAGTGGCGACTTTGAGAGTTCGCATCCCGCAGCTGTACGAAGAGTAATTCAGACAAAAAGCCAAAGAAAGAGAGGGTCAGAGAGCGAAATGGTAACTGTAGATATCGAATACTGGTAGGTGTCCTGCAGTCAAAGCCTATTTCCCAACTAAATTGTTTAGCCTACCGGTAATGGTTACAAGTCTTGAGGACGAGTAGCTTAAGCCTGTGATGGACAAACTGTTCAGAATTGGGGACGGTCTACTACAGCGTACCCCTATTACTATTTAGCCTTTTTTTTATTTTTAGGTCGGCCTTGTAGTGGATATTCTGTCTAAACTATCATTTTGAATAACCAACCACTGCTCATGATTATTTATGGGTAGGCCACCTTATGGAAGGTTACCCTAGTAGGTAGTAGGTAGGCTAGTGAAGTCAAGAGTACAACTTGCCTACTGCACCCATTTAGGTTTGATAGGGAGCTTTAATTTACATTCACAGTGGGTTCTGTGTTTGGTACCAACCTTGGGGATGACTGTAAAATAGTAAAACTGATGTAACCATTTGGTTAGCAAATGACCAATCCAGGCCTCCCTTCCTAACCTAACGTAGGGTACCAAGTCCATACTTACTACCTAGTAGTATAGTTTGTTCTTACACGATATACAAACCCTTGGTTCTTTAGGTATTTCTACAGAAGCAGTCTGCACGGACTGTAAGGAACATAACCGTGGATACGACATCCACTAGCGATTGGGGCGTTCAATGTATTACGCTGTGTTTAGTACTGGCACCGGGGGGGTTAATTACAGTCGTCCGAATAAATATTACTTAAAATTCTTGTTCAGTAGGTAAAACTGCATAGAAAAACCGCAACTGCCATAGTCTAGGCCACCGCAGGTAAGTACCCTAGATCTACCGTCCTTTACATAAGAAATTACTTTCAGTGTAGGCTGTAATTATGGCCATGAAATTCTTGAACAAGGTGGTTAGGCAGTAACTACCATCTGGTGGGCAGGTAGGCCTGGATGTAAACACTCCACTTTGCTTTCGGGCGTCTTCCAATGAAAACGCATTTGTTCCGATACGTAATACTACAAACCATCGGTCCTTTAACAATAGGAAGTAGCTAGCGGCAGCTGGAACGGTCGTAAGCTTCGAACAAGGGGAGAACGGTAGTTAACTGCTTGTCCGACAGTCGCGCAGGTAAACAAATCACTTTTGCTTTCGGCCGCGGGTGTGAAGGACGTGTTCGTCATCGCTCTCTGCCCGCTTCATCGTCGTATGCTTTGTTTATATTGTGTTTTCTACTAATGGTTTGTTTGACTTGAAAATGAAACTAAGTACACTGTTTTCATTTTCATTACTTAATTATGAACCAACATGGAGCTATCGCCGTAGATGCGGCGATTTCCTCTCTTTTCATGAATTGAACACTTGAATTATGTCTCGGTGCGAGGGCGGGCGCGCTCGCGCCGAGTCATGTATTTTGGGCGAAAGTGTGTAATTGAAAAATGTAAGTACTTTTTTCATTAAGTTTTTGCCCTGTGGGTTCGTTACCGAGAGCGTGATTGCGCTCGGCACGAGCCTTTTATTTGGTATGATAAAATGCAATGAAAGTGGATTCGCAATTGCAGTATTCTTTTCATTTTCATTTATTTATTTGCATAAATTTAATTGTTCCGATACGTAATACAAACCATCGGTCCTTTAACAATAGGAAGTAGCTAGCGGCAGCTGGAACGGTCGTAAGCTTCGAACAAGGGGAGAACGGTAGTTAACTGCTTGTCCGACAGTCGCGCGCCGCGCGACTGGGAGGTAAACAAATCACTTTTGCTTTCGGCCGCGGGTGTGAAGGACGTGTTCGTCATCGCTCTCTGCCCGCTTCATCGTCGTATGCTTTGTTTATATTGTGTTTTCTACTAATGGTTTGTTTGACTTGAAAATGAAACTGTAAGTACACAGTTTTCATTTTCATTACTTAATTATGAACCAACATGGAGTTATCGCCGTAGATGCGGCGATTTCCTCTCTTTTCATGAATTGAACCCTTGAATTATGTCTCGGTGCCGAGGGCGGGCGCGCTCACGCCGAGTCATGTATTTTGGGCGAAAGTGTGTAATTGAAAAATGTAAGTACTCTTTTCATTATATTTTTGCCCTGTGCGTTCGTTACCGAGAGTGTGATTGCGCTCGGCACGAGCCTTTTAATTTTGTATAATAGAATGCAATGAAAGTGGATTCGCAATTGCAATATTCTTTTCATTTTCATTTATTTATTTGCATGAAATTTAATTTGGATCAATTTTCGTTCTTACCCGGGAATTGATCCTTACGATTTTTTTATGTGAAAGTGAAATCGCAAGTGCAGTATTCGGTTTCATTTTCATATATATTTTATGATAGCATCATTTGTTCCGATACGTAATACAAACCATCGGTCCTTTAACAATAGGAAGTAGCTAGCGGCAGCTGGAACGGTCGTAAGCTTCGAACAAGGGGAGAACGGTAGTTAACTGCTTGTCCGATCGTCGCGCGCCGCGCGACTGGGAGGTAAACAAATCACTTTTGCTTTCGGCCGTGTGTGGATAGGACGTGCTCGTCATCGCTCTGCCCGCTTTGTCGTTTGCTTTGAGTTTTGAGTATATGCCCTCTTTTCCTAGTGTGATTGAGAATTATTGTAAGTACTTTGCATTTCTTTTGTTCATTTATGATGAGTGAGGAAGAAATGGAGATTTCGCCGCGCCCCCCAGTCGCCCGTAGAGTATGTCCCGGGCTGGAGGGGCGTAGATGTGGCGGATTCAGATCATTTGTGGATGTGGATCCACACGAGGTTTGTACTCGTTGTCGGGGGCGAGAGTGCTCCCGCAACGAGCCATGTGTGACTTGTATGCATTGGTCCGAGGCGCAGTGGGTGCTGTACGAGGGCAGGAAGAGACTTAGGCCGCCCAAGAAGTCATCGGAAAGTCCAGTGACTCCTTTGGTAACGGATACTTCGTCCTCTTTCCTGCCCCCCGGCCAGCCCCCACGTTTCGCGCCTTCCCCTGCGGGGGGGGTAGCGGAGTCCTTCTCCTCTCTCGATCCGTCGAGTGTGGAGGAGGGCGCCCGCTACCCGGACGTCCAGTTGTACTCGGGGTCTTCCGTCCGCTCTGGGTGGGGTTCTTCTCTAAGCGCGAGGAAACCCCTCTAACTAACCCGACTGTTGCTTCCGCAGGTGTGCCATCAGCGAAGGACGACCTGGGACAGGTGTGGGAGTCGCTGGGACTGCAGGGAGTGCCTAGCATACAGGGGTTGATTCAGCGGTTGGCGGGGTCGGCAGTGGTCACTCATGGTACGGTAACCACTACTACCACCACAATTACCACACCAGCATATGAGATGCCACCGCACTTGGTGTACACACCCCATGTCATGTCGGTAACACCCACGGCTGCAGTTCAGAGACCAATTCCTGCCGTGCCAAAGAGGACGGTGCCACCGCCACCTGGGTTCTTTGTATTGCCGACCCCGGACTTCCGCTGCCCAAAGAGTACACCCCTGGACCTGCCGCCAGTGCCGAGGATGACGGTAGCTGCCGACAGGACGCCTGGCTCTCCTGTGGTACCTGCCGTGCCTGCCGTACCTGTTGCTGTCCCTGCCGCTCATTCCCTTTCAGATCAGGTTCCTGCTGCTCATTCCCTTTCAGATGTTCCTGCCGTTCCTGCTGTTCCCGGACCTGTTCCTGTTGTTCCTGCTGTTGGTGGTGTGCTGTCACAGTCTCAGGTCTTTCCGGACAGGTGCAGTCGGGCCCTGTTGCTTCGGCAACTGCCCCGGCTCCCTCCTGGATGGAAGACCTGACGTCTGTCCTGCGGAGCCTGGCGAAGAAAAGAAGAGAGGAGGAGGAAGGTGTCGTCGTCGTCTTCTTTCGTCGTCTGCTGCCTCTCCTTCCCCTTCGACTTCTAAGGCTAAACAGCCGAAGAAGAAGAAGGCTGCCTCCTCCCCCCTAAGAAGACTCCTTCGGGATCTTCTAAGGCCGGCTCCCGCTCAGCTCAGCAGTCGGGGAGCTCTTCTGCTGGTCCTCCTGTTCCTTCGGGAACGGGGCCCGTCGCTTCTTCTGCAAAGAAGAAGTCGACGGGGACCAGAGGTGCACCAGCCTCGGCTGGTGCGTCCTCACCTGGTGCTAGCGGTTCTGCCGCTAAACCAGGTTCCGTCTCGGCCGCTTCTCGTTCGCGAGAAGCACCGAGTGGACGCTCTTCCAAGGAAGACCGTCCAGCCAAAGTTTTGACGTCCGAGCTCGCTCGCCGTCAAGACAGCAGCGCGGAGCAGAAGACTGGTCGAGAGTCGTGCACACGACTCTCGCCAGGCCAGTGGACGCTCTCGCAGCGATCAACTGGCTGCTCGGGCTGACGTGACGGTCGCTGACCAGCCACGGGTTGAGGCGAGGAAGGAGTCCCCGCGGCCGCCGGTACCAGCCACGGCTGGTACCAGCGGCTCGACGCGCCGAGAGGACGCTGGCCGGTCTCGACGCGACAGAGAGCCTAGCAGGTCACCCGTCCGCCGCTCCCGATGGGACCGGGCGGAGACGGTGACCAGCGGCAGCTCGCCTGACGCTAGAGATCGGTCTCGACGTTCTTCACGCCGAAAAGTCCAATCGCCCCAGGCGAGCGGCAAGGCTAGGCCTGCTGCTCGACCGTCACCGCGGGTTGACGATCAGCAGCAGCCCTCCACGCACGCTGGTCCTGCCAGCGAGCGAGGGGGGAGCGTCAGGTCTGCCTCTCCCATACCTTCAACCTCCTCGGGCTATACCGGGAGGAGCGAGGTACCGAGGAGCGATCACGAGAGGTGCGCCGCCGTGACCAGCTATGACGCCGTATGGCTCAGGCACGGTTTTAGGACCGACCAGAACATACGCGCAAGTAGTTGGAGGCGACCGTCAGGGGTCTGTCGCTGTTCCTCCTTCTGAAGGAGGAGTATCGCGGGATATGCTCTTGCTGGAGGGACTGGACGGTCCTACTCCACAAGACGCAGTAACTCCCGAGATACAGAGGAACTTTGCAGAGGTCATGAAGCTGATGCGTCTGCATAATGACCTTGCGGAAGGATCGCCGCTACCACCGGCAGAGCCCACGTCCCGGCTCGAATCATTTTGGGGTCCCAAGAGGGAGCCCAAAATGATGGTGGGGTTACCGCGATCAGAGCTTGCAGACTCAGTCCTGGATCAGGTGGAGAATCTCGTCTCAGGACGGGAGGACTTGCTAAAGTCCGGACGTCTTCTAAGCTGCTTCCTCCTCCTCTACAGCGGCAGAGGCGATTCTACGTGCCTTCGGAAGACCCGTACTGCCCGGAACGGTTAACCCGGGGCCCGTTAGCGAGGCTGACTCCAGGTGTGTCCCCTGCAGCAGCTCCTGTCGGAGAACCTGTGGTTCTCGCAGCAGGAGGCACTTGCCCTGGAATCTACCGCTATGGCAGCATTCCAGGCAGTTTCCTGGTTGGATTTGTGGTCCCTCACAATATCCAAAGTTGCGGCCGGCTCCGGGAGTTCTGCTCTCGAAGACGACGCTTCTTTTAGGAGACTGTGCCAGTCTGGAGGAAGAGCAATCTCTTACCTCGCCCATCAGACTGCTAACCTGTGGGCCAACTTGGTTCTTCGACGTAGGGACGCAGTCCTTACCCTTAGTGACCAAGGGGGCCGGGCGTGAGGCGGCACTCGGGCTTCGAAATGGACCTCTTAGGAGTTCCCCAGCTCTCTTTCCTGGAGAGATGGTGGACGCTGCGGTGGAAAGGCGACGCACTGACGACAGTGATCGCTTAGTTCACCAGGCAGTCTCGAAGGTTACTGGGCAATCTCGAGCGACTGCGGCCAAACCAAAGAGCTTGGCTAGCGCTTCCACGGCGGCGAAGACGGTTGCACCGTCCAAGCCCCGTGTGAAGACTCCTGTTGTTTCAACTTCTGCTAGAGGAGGCCGTAACCAGCCCTCCTCCCAGCCCTCCTTCCCCCGAGGAGGTGGTGGAAAGAAGTCGAAACGAGGAGGGAAACGCTAGGGACGGCGTTCCCCCTCACCTGCTGCCGGAAGTGGGGGGGTGTTGCCTGGCGAGCCATTGGGCGACTTGGCAGGCGCTAACGGCGCCGAGAACTGGATAGTAGACGTCCTTCGGGAGGGGTATCTACTACCCTTCGAGTCTCGGCCCCCCCTCATCTCCAAACCGGTCCATCTACAGACCTATGTCCGGGGATCAGCAAAGGACAACGCTCTTCGACAGGAGATCAAGACCATGCTGGCGAAACGAGCTGTAGAAATCGTGGAGGACCAGTCACCGGGCTTTTACAGCCGCCTCTTCCTAGTGGAGAAGGCATCGGGGGGCTGGCGTCCGGTGATAGACCTCTCTCCCCTGAACCGCTTCGTTCGCACGACGCGGTTCACGATGGAGTCGGCACGCTCGGTGCTCGACTCGATCAGGGGGAACGATTTCATGCTTTCAGTGGACTTGAAGGACGCGTATTTTCAAATACCCATCCATCAGTCCTCCAGAAAGTACCTCCGCTTCATCTTCGACGGGACGGTGTACCAATTCAGGGCACTTTGTTTCGGTCTGTCAACCGCCCCACAGGTGTTCACACGAGTGTTCACTCTGGTGTCAGCTTGGGCCCATTCGCACGGGATACGTCTTCTGAGGTATCTCGACGATTGGCTGGTCCTGGCGAGCTCTCGCTCGCAGTTGCTACAGGACAGAGATCGACTCCTCAAGTTTTGTCGCGATCTGGGGATCGTGATAAACTACGAGAAGTCCGATCTCGAACCCAAGCAGAAGATGAAGTACCTGGGTATGCTGATAGACACGGTAGCAGGGCAGGTCTTTCCCGCAGACTTGCGTATTCAGGCAAATTCAGGGAAGGCAGCCGGCCGGTTCCTGTCTCGGCAGGAACAGGCAGCACAGCAATGGCAAGTCGTGATCGGCCATCTGTCGTCACTCGAGAAGTTAGTCCCTCACGGGCGTCTTCACCTGCGGTCTCTCCAGTGGAGGCTAAGGGAGAGTTGGTCTCAGGCCAAGGATCCTCCTTACTTTCCCGTGGCTATCACGGACAGGTGAGGCAGGACCTAGCCTGGTGGCTCGACGACAAGAACCTCTTAAGAGGAGTGCCTATACGCACTCCCCCCCCGGAGATGCTTCTGTTCTCAGACGCATCGACCGAGGGATGGGGCGCACACCTGCAGGAGTTGCTGACTGCAGGTGTGTGGACCATCACGAAAAGCACCTTCACATCAATGTCCTGGAACTCAAGGCGGCATTCAACGCTCTCCAAGAGTTTCAGGACCGCTTGGTGGGACACTCAGTGGTGTTGATGTGCGACAACACCACAGTAGTGGCATATGTCAACAAGCAGGGGGGGCTAGTGTCTCTTCCGCTCCATCAGTTGATGGTGCAGGTGCACGAGTGGGCCACGGCTCACTCGATAGAGCTGTCAGCACGCTACATTCCAGGCAAGAGGAATGTAGTAGCAGACAAGCTCAGCCGTCGGGATCAGTGATAGGGACCGAATGGTCTCTACACCAAGACGTGGCGGAAAGGCTCTTCAACCTATGGGGGCGACCGGTCGTAGACCTGTTCGCCACCCGGCACAACAGAAAACTTCAGGTTTTCTTTCAGCTGTGCCGGACCCATGGGCAGCTGCAGAGGACGCTCTCCAACACCCCTGGGACAACCTCTTCGCCTACGCCTTTCCTCCCTTCTGTCTGATTCGGAAAGTGATCAGTCGAGCCGCTGGTCACTCCCAATCTCAGAATGATCCTGGTGGCTCCCAAACGGCCTCAAGCCGTTTGGTATCCGGACCTGCTGGCTCTTCTTGCGGACGCACCGAGAGAGCTACCCACTTGGCACAACCTTCTAGCCCAGCCACACGTAGAACGGTACCACCAAGCAGTCCAGTCCTTCAACTTCACGGCTGGCTGTTATCCACCATCTCTTGCGAACGAGAGGCTTTTCTCGTAGCGCAGCAACAGAGATGGCTGGACACGTCCGACAGTCCTCTGCAGCTGTGTACCAGGGGAAGTGGGCCGTCTTCTGTGGTTGGTGTCGTAGACAGGGTCTGTCTCCTCTCAGAGCCACTCTTCAGCAGGTAGCGGATTTCCTCGTGTTTCTTCGCCGAGAGAAGCTCCTCTCAGTACCCACAGTTTAAAGGATATAGAGCCGCCCTGGCTCTCGTCCTGAAACTGAGGGGACTGGACATCTCGAATTCGTTCGAGATCTCCTTGCTAATGAGGAGCTTCGAAAGGTCTTGCCCACCCAGGGAACTCAGGCCCCCTGCGTGGGATGTGACTCTCGTCCTTAGGAGTTTGACTCGAAGACCCTTCGAGCCACTCCGAGAGTCGTCAGACAGGGATCTGACCCTCAAGACCCTCTTCTTGCTGGCCCTGGCATCGGCGAAGAGAGTAGGGGAACTACATGGTCTTTCTTATGATGTTAAACTCACCAGAGGCTGGGGATCTGTGACGCTCGATTTCGTCCCGAACTTCGTAGCCAAGACTCAGAATCCGTCGATCCCTGACGACAGGTTCGAGTCTTTCACGATCCCCTCCCTTCTGGACATAAGGAATTACTTTCAGCGTAGCTGGAATACGGCCATTAAATTCTTGAACAAGGTGGTTAGGCAGTAATTACCGTCTGGTAGGCCGGTAGTCCCGCCTGCCTTGTGGGATCTTTAACTTTTATTTTTTGAATAAATATGTATGTATATACTGTGTTTGATATTAATAATAAATTGAATTTGATAATTAATATGCAAACCCACTTTTTGTGATAGCTTTGATAGCCACCTTTCTACTTTGTGTTAAGGGTTGGCGGCAAAGGTATGCCAATATCTTTTTATTACATATTTTTGCCCTTTAACGTTAGGACAAGTTCTTCCAAAATTTATGCCTACGCTTTGGGAATTACTGAGGGGAAATTCGGAGGTTTGTCCTTTGTTTCTTCTGGTAATTCCTCTTCTTCATCCTTTCGCTAGCTATCTGATGAAGGTAGAAGCAGTAAAACAGAAGATTTAATTGATTCAAATGACATTTGCTGTATAAATGATGATGAAATATCCACGTATTTTTCAAGAACACATATTGGACATTATTCTCAGTGGATTTAACTCTATGTTCAACAAGCGTAGTAGACAGATTGGATTGAATACACTTGATGACTTGCACACCAGTGATCATTTTCCAATATTAATTTCCTTAATGCATAATAGTCCTGTAAAACATGTTCATCATTATATAACATTTATAAAGCAGATTGGGAACAATATAAAAAGCACACTAAAAATGTCCCACCATTTGAATATTTCAAAGACCAAAATGAAACTAATAAATTTCTAGTTGGTTTCATTAGAAACGCTGCTGATAAATCAGTACCAAAGACAAAACCCCATCCAACAAAACACAAAGTTCCATGGTGGTCCGGTAGGCTAACAGAATTAATACATGTAAATACAAAACACTCAATAGGGAGACGATTACATAATTTGAATAAAAAATTCACTAAAATAAATACAAAATTTCCAATATTAGAAGGAACTTTGCAAAAAATGACTATATTATTGCAAAAAATGACTATATTATTGCTAGAAATTTATACTTTAAAACCTGTATGTATATAACAAAATATCTGCAAAATTTAAAAAGGAAGTAATTCATGGAAGAATAATTTCATGGAGGAAATACGTATCGGATCTCTCTAATAATACTCCCATACAAAAAAATGGGAAAAGTTCAGAAAAACAAATGGTACCCATGTTAACCACCTAGACATGCAATATTAAAAGATGGGAAGAGAATGCCTAATCCAAAAGAAATAAGCTATATAATAGGAGAAAACTTTGCAAATGTAAGTAGTGATAAGAATTTAGATGAACACTTCCGCACAAAGAAAAATGATATAGAATTAATAAAAATTAATTTTGAAACAAGAAGGTATATATTATAATAGAAAATTTGATGTAGAAGAATTGGAATGTGCTCTCTCGAACAGCAATAAATCTGCTCCTGGAAGTGATAATATTTGTTGTGAGATGATATGCCACTTAGCACCTTTGGTAGAGTCATACTTATTATAATTTTATAATCATTTATGGCCTCAAAATGTATTTCCTGATGAATGGCATAAAGCTATAATAATTCCTATCCCCAAACCGGGAAAGGATCCAAGCAGTGTTAATAATTACTGACCAATATCTCTAACAAGTTGCTTATGCAAATTACTTGAAAAGATGGTAAATGCTCGACTAACATGGCACATTCGAGAAAATAGAATTTTGACTCTCACTCAATTCGGGTCACAATGTAACAGGTCTACATTAGACACACTCTTTTCTAGAAGACCATATACGCAGAGGATTTGAACGAAAACAGATAACTGTAATAACTGTAGCTGTCTTTTTTTGACATTGAAAAGGCTTATGATACTACGTACATGGAGGTATCCTATATTAAAAACTACAAAACAACAACACCCGTGGACATTCACCTAAGTTCATCCAAAACTTTCTGACAAATTGTGGTTTCATACAATCAACTTACCTGTCAGATATATACATAGCTAAGACTCCGTCGTCCCCGACAGAAATTCAAATTTCGCGCCACTCGCTACAGGTAGGTCAGGTGATCTACCGGCCTGCCCTGGGTGGCAGGACTAGGAACCAATCCCGTTTTCTACGCATATATTTTCTGTCGCCGGTGGTATCAACATCGTTGCTGCCTCCTCTTGACTGGAATTCGCTTTTCTAAGCATTGATCATCTTTTTGTGGACTTTTGGTGAAGTACCTGGATCGTTGTTTTGGCATTCGCTACTGTGGACTGGATTTGGACTTGCTTTTTGAATTTTTCTCCAGAATGTCTGATTCAAGTGTTTGTGTTAGAATGTGTGTGAATGTAGGCTGCAAGGTGAGGATACCGAAAGCTTCGGTTGATCCTCACACTGTATGTCGCAAATGTAGGGGTTTTGATTGTTCTATTTCTAACACCTGTCATGAGTGTGAAAGGTTGAATGTTGAGGAATGGAAGACTCTAACTTCTTACTTGAAGAAGTTAGAAAGGGATAGAGTAAGAAGGGCGGCATCTAAGATGGCGGGTAGTTGTACAAGGCCTATTGAGCCTTTAGACAATTCTAACTCTTCTCTTAATTATGATTCTCTATCAGGACCCTCACTGACTGTACATTCAGATTCAGCGTTCGGAAAAATTGCTGAACTGAAGGCTACCATTCTCAGGATGAAAGCCGAAAGGGCTACCATAAAAGGTAAGGATGGTGAAAGTGACTTTAGTGAAGTGAGTGTCCCCAGTGTTGTGGAGGGGGCGTCTGACCGTCTCTGCGACGCTCCCAGGCCTAGACCTCTTCCAAGCTCCCAAGCCCAGAGGAGAAGGAAAGTCGAAAGCCGTACGGAGGTTGTGGAGAATTCCCCCCGGTCAGGCGTCCCCTTCAGCAGGTGCTGTGCTAGACAGCCTGCTCAGGACCGCTATCGAAAAAGCGTCCTCAGAGAGTGCTTCTCTTCGTCCGCTTCTCCCTCTCCTAAACGACGGGTGGTGGAAGGATTCGGACTTGTCCAGGGCCCCTGAAAAGGCACTGGAGAGATCCTGGTTTGGATTCAAGCCCGGAACGCTTTTCGGAAGAAGAACCTCCTTCTATCAAGAAGGCGAAGAGGGTTTCGCCGTTCCATGATCGGGGCAACACGCTTTCGAGGTCTTCCTCTCCCGGTCAAGAAGACGCAGGAGAAGCGTCCAAAAGGATCATTTTGGCGGTACAGGAACAGCTTTCCGCCCTAGTAGGAGTCCTTTCGAAGGATCCTCCTCGTAAGAAAGACGTCAGACTGCCGGTCAAGAAGACTCGTCTTCCTTCTCCCACCAGGAGTGAGGCTCCTGCGAAACGTGAGTCTTTTGAGATCTCAGATAGAGACTCGTGGGGAAGATATGGATCCGCCAGACAAGCGCGTAGCAACAGCTAAGCGCGAGGGCGTCCTACAGAGAGAAGCGTCTCTAAGAGAGAGTCAGACAGCGAGAAACGCATTGCAGACGAGAGGATTCTCCCAGATGGGATACGTCTGACAGATCAGTAGCTTCAGCCGAGCGCGGAGTTACAAACAGGCGTGAGCATTCATCCAAGCGTGAGGCTCAAGAAGAACATCTGTCACGCAAGGAGGGGACTTCAGGAAGACGCGAGTCTTCAACAAGGCACGAGGTCAGTCAGGCAGGCGCGAGACGGTTCAGAGGCGCGAGACACCAGTCAGGCGCGAGGCGCCAGCCAAGCGCGAAGAGTCAGTCAGGCGCGAGACACTAACCAAGCGCGAGGATCTTGCCAGGCGCGAGGCGCCAAGCGCGAGGAATCAGCCAGGCGCGAGACGCCAGACAAGCGCGAGGCGCCAGCCAAGTACGAAGAGCCAGTCGAACATAGGAGCTCTTTACACTCTCTTAGCCCCTCTCCTATTAGGAGTTTGTCCCAGTAGAGAGAATGGTTGGACCAAGAAGACCAGGAACGAGAAGTGGTCTCTCCTGCTGATCCGATTATGGAAGAGGAATCAGAGGACGAGTCTCACAGTAAGGAAGGACTGTCGAACTACAAAGTCTTGACAGCTCTCCTTCTCCAGGAATACGGAGACGCATTGATCCCTGCCGCTCCTCCTTCGCCTCGTTCTCTGTTTTCATGCTCGAAGACTCCGAAATCGTCGGCTTTCGTGAAGATGAGGACCGACGATTCTATGAAGAGAGCTCTGCAATCGCTTGATAACTGGATGCTTACTAAGAAGGAGCTTTGTAAGGACAGTCTTTTGCAATGCTCCCCCACCTAGACTGACCGGCAAGAGAGGGATTTGGTACCAGACTGGGGAGAATATGGGTCTCACTCTCCCTGCTTCAAGCTGAAGCTGACTTTTCCAGTCTGGTAGACGCATCCAGGAGACATAGCCTTCACACGGCTAAAGATTACTTGGGGCCTTTCAGAGTTGGATCATCTCCTCAAGGGACTTTTTCACATTCTAGAAGTCTTTAACTTCCTAGATTGGTCCCTTGGGGTGATGTCCAAGAAGGCTCATGCCCCTGAAGGGCTAGAACCGGATGTTCTCCTTGCAATTCTGTCATGTATTGACAAGGCGGTGCAAGACGGCTCAGGGGAAGTTTCTTCCTTGTTTGGAGCAGGTCTCTTGAAGAAGAGATCTGTGTTTAGCGCTTTCTTGACGAAAGCAGTATCACACTCACAAAGAGCAGCTTTGTTATTCGCCCCCTATGTCTGATTTTTCTGTTCCCGTCACAGTTGTTGGTGAAAGATATTTCCCGATCGCTGACGGAGAAAGCGACTCAAGATCTTCTACTGCAATCGTCCAGGAAGAAGAGACAGTAATGGTGGTGAAAGAAAGTGGCGTCTACTCCTGTTCGGCCCTTTCGAGGCGGCCCTCCAACTAGAGTTACGCTAAAAGGAAAACGACGAGAAGAGAGGTCGAGCCTCGTTCCGCCCCTTTAAAAGGGGAAAGTGAAGTGGCGCTCCTCCAAACACCAGTAGGTGCCAGGCTCCGGGGATTTGCGGAAGCCTGGACTCGCATCGACACAGATCCTTGGTCGATGTCGGTTCTTCAGAAAGGGATATCTCATTCCTTTCCTGGACAATCCTCCCCTGACGTCAACTCCGAGGGAATTGTCCGCCAATTACAAGGACCCTGTGTTGAAAGATACTCTTCAACAAATGGTGGATCAGATGTGGGACAAGAGAGCTATAGAACTTGTGCTGGATCAAAGCTCCCCGGGGTTTTACAATCGTCTTTTTTCTTGGTTGCGAAAGCCTCGGGGGGATGGAGACCAGTTCTGGATGTCAGCGCTCTGAACAAGTTTGTTCAAAAACAGAAGTTCTCCATGGAAACCTCTGCTTCAGTCCTGGCGGCTCTTCGCCAAGGGGATTGGATGGTGTCTCTGGATCTCCAGGACGCATATTTTCACGTCCCGATCCATCCTTCGTCGAAGAAGTACCTCCGTTCATGACGGGGGGAAGGATCTTCCAATTCAGAGCCTTGTGCTTCGGCCTGTCGACGGCGCCTCAGGTTTTCACGAAACCTTTTGAAAAATGTGGCGAGATGGCTTCATCTGAAAGGAATCAGTATATCTCTTTATCTAGACGACTGGCTTATCAGAGCAAAGTCAGAGGAACAGTGTTTGGAGGACCTGAATGTGACACTAAACCTTATAAAGACTTTAGGATTACTCGTGAACCTCGAGAAGTCCCAACTGATCCCCAGCCAGAACTTGGTAAGGTCATCTGGGGATTGGGGATTTTTTTTTTTTCGGATGGATTCTCGGGTTTTCGAGTATTTCCTTCTCAAGAGAGACTAGCAAGAGGTTTAGAAAAAGTCTCTCTCTTCCTAAGGAAGGAACGGACTTCGGCGAGGGAATGGTTGAGCCTTTTAGGGACCCTTTCCTCGCTCGAACAGTTCTTTCACCTAGGAAGACTTCATCTCCGTCCTCTTCAGTTCTTCCTCAGAAGTTCGTGGAACATGAAGACAGGACTACTCTCGGACTTTTTTCCCATTCCAAATCGGATAAAACGACATCTAGAATGGTGGTTACTCCCACTGAGGGAAAACAAAGGTACTTCCCTGGAAATACAGAGCCCAAACCTTGTATGTTTTTCCGACGCGTCGGAAAAGGTTGGGGAGCAACTTTGGGAAAGAGAGAAGTGTCAGGCACTTGGAATGCTCTTCAAGTGTCCTGGCACATAAACTGCAAAGAACTGCTAGCTGTACACCTAGCTCTAAAGAGCTTCGAACCGTTAGTTTGCAACAAATAGTTCAAGTGAATGCGGACAATACAACCGCTCTAGCATACATTCGGAAGCAAGGAGGTACTCACTCGTATGCCCTTTACGAACTCACGAGAGAACTTCTGTTGGTGGACATCCAGAGGAACATCTCTCTCTTGACGAGGTTCGTTCAGGGAGTAAGGAACGTACGAGCGGACAGACTGAGCAGGAGGAACCAGGTCCTTCATACCGAGTGGACCCTCCACTCAGAAAGTTTGCCTCAAGCTCTGGTCTCTTTGGGGAACTCCTCATGTCGACCTCTTTGCCACGTTTCCTCTCGAGGAGACTGGAAGTCTCTGTTCAGTGTAGAAGATCCCAGAGCTCTAGCAGTAGACGCCTTCCTTCTAGATTGGTCTCAGGGTAGACGTTTACGCATTTCCCCCATTCAAGATTCTGGGCAAGTACTCAGGAAGTTTGTGACTTCAAAGGGGACAAGAATGACCCTGATAGCCCCCTTTTGGCCAGCTCAAGAATGGTTTCCAGAGGTACTGGAGTGGATAGTAGACTTCCCCAGATCCCTTCCACAAAGGAGGGATCTTCTCAGACAACCACACTTCGAGAGGTTTCATCAAAAACCTCCCCGCTCTCGCTCTGACTGGCCTTTCGACTATCGAAAGACTTGTCAGAGCGAGAGGCTTTTCTAGTAAAGCAGCAAGCTCGATCGCTAGAGCCCGGAGAACTTCCACTATCCGGGTTTATCAATCCAAGTGGGAAGTTTTTAGAAGGTGGTGTAAGTCAAAGAAGTTGTCCTCCTCCAGTACCCTCTGTAGCAGAAATAGCTGATTTCTGTATTTCTGAGGGAAGAGTCGCAGCTCTCCGTAGCCACGATAAAGGGCTATAGGAGTATGCTATCGGCCGTCTTTAGGAAATAGAGGCCTAGATTTGGGAAACAATAAGGACCTGCATGATCTGATTAGGTCATTTGAGACCAAGAAGTATAGAATGACTTCTCCCCCTAACTGGAATCTAGACGTAGTACTGAAGTTCTTGACTTCAGAGAGATTTGAACCCCTACATTTGGCCTCGTTTCGTGATATAACGAGAAAATGTTTATTCCTTTTGTCACTGGCAACGGCAAAAAGGGTTAGCGAACTGCACGCCCTTAGTGACAAAGTCGGGTTCAAATATAGATCAGCCATCTGTTCTTTCAAGGAATATTCTTAGCGAAGAATGAAAATCCTTCGAAACCCTGGCCGAGAAACTTCGAAGTAAAAGGATTATCGGGGGTCTCGTCGGCAGGGAACCGGAGAGGTCTCTTTGCCCAGTAAGGGCATTAAAGTTTTACTTCAAAGAAAAAGGAACAGTTGGGAGGTTCTAGACAAGGCCTGTGGTGCTCAGTGAAGGATCCATCAAGACCTATGTCTAAGAATGCATTAGCCTTTTTGTCAGGAGCGTAATTATGGACGCTCATAAGGCTTGCACGGACGATTCCTTAAAACTAAACCTAAGAGTAAGAGCTCATGAAGTGGAGAGCAGTGGCAACGTCTCTACTCTTTTCAGAGAAATATGTCGCTGAAGAATATCTTGGAAGCGACATATTGGAGATGTAATTCTGTGTTTGCGGCTCACTATTTGAAGGACGTGCGTGTGACCTATGAAAAATGTTTTTCATTAGGTCCATTTGTGTCTGCGGCATCCACAATCCTGGGTAAACAGGAGCTTTACACAGCCTTAAATATAGATATGTTCTAGACTTTCTTCTGAACAAGTGCAGTTGTCGCACAAGCGTCCAGTCACTTACAGTTGCAGTAAGGAACTCTTGTGATATCTTGTAATAGAAACCTTAAATATAGATATGTTCTAGACTTTCTTCTGAACAAGTGCAGTTGTCGCACAAGCGTCCAGTCACTTCAGTTCAGTAAGGAACTCTTGTGATATCTTGTAATAGAAAATTTTTTTTAAATTATTGTGTACTTGTGCATTGTGGTTTGAGTTACGGTTGTTGCGAAGAGTTGGGGATAACTCTGAGCAATTTTTAATACTAACATGGTGGTTAGGATCAGGTGGTCGGGATTGATTGTTTGCTCCTTAATAAGGTGTGTTCATGTAAGTGGATCAGCACCCATTGACAAAGTCCTTTCAAGGCTCTGCCGAGAGTGGATAAGACCCCTTCGGCAGACCCACAAGAATTCTTGGCCATAGATCACATATCTCGCTAAATTTGTTTCTTGAGGTGATGCAGACTACGGGAAAACACCCACGGAGTTCTACCACTATCAGGTAGGAACCAGGTTTTTAATTTATACCTACAACAGATGTTGTTTACCGTCTATTCTAGTAGTAGCTGTCTCTTACCCTCCACCGAAGGGTGCCAATCAGCTATGTATATATCTGACAGGTAAGTTGATTGTATGAAAATGATATTGTTATAATACAATAAAGTTTCATACATACTTACCTGGCAGATATATACGATTAGGGCCCACCCAGCCTCCCCGCAAGGAGACAGGTGGAAGAGAAAATATATGAGTAGAAAACGGGATTGGTTCCTAGTCCTGCCCACCCAGGGCGGAGGCCGGTAGATCACCTGACCTACCTGTAGCGAGTGCGCGAAATTTGAATTTCTGTCGGGACGACGGAGTCTTAGCTATGTATATATCTGCCAGGTAAGTATGTATGAAACTTTATTGTATTATAACAAATATCATTTTCAAGTGAGAATTGATGATGTATTGTCCAGCAACATTTCCACTTGAAAATGGTGTTCCACAGGGAAGTGTCCTTAGTGGCACACTGTTTACTTTTAGCAATTAATGATATTAGCCCTTGAACGCCGAAGCGGTAAAAAAAAAATTGTCTCCCGTGTGCCGGAGGTGTTTCAGAGTGAGCGTGGAAGCGGAAAAAATATTTTTTTAAAAAAATCACAGCGCTCTTAGTTTTCAAGATTAAGAGTTCATTTTTGGCTCCTTTTTTTTTTCATTGGCTGAAGTTTAGTATGCAACCATCAGAAATGAAAAAAATTATCATTATCATATATAAATAATGCGATATATGATAGCGCAAAAAAAAACAAAATTTCATACAATCAACTTACCTGTCAGATATATACATAGCTAAGACTCCGTCGTCCCCGACAGAAATTCAAATTTCGCGCCACTCGCTACAGGTAGGTCAGGTGATCTACCGGCCTGCCCTGGGCGGCAGGACTAGGAACCATTCCCGTTTTCTACTCATATATTTTCTGTCGCCGTGGTATCAACATCGTTGCTGCCACCTCTTGACTGGAATTCGCTTTTCTAAGCAATTGATCATCTTTTTGTGGACTTTTGGTGACGTACCGTGGATCGTTGTTTTTTGGCATTCGCTACTGTGGACTGGATTTTGGAGCTTGCTTTTGTGATTTTTCTTCAGAATGTCTGATTCAAGTGGTTTGTGTGAGAAATGTGTGTGAATGTAGGCTGCAAGGTGAGGATACCGAAAGCTTCGGTTGATCCTCACACTGTAAGTCGCAAATGTAGGGGTTTTGATTGTTCTATTCTAACACCTGTCATGAGTGTGAGAGGTTGAATGTTGAGGAATGGAAGACTCTAACTTCTTACTTGAAGAAGTTAGAAAGGGATAGAGTCAGAAGGGCTGCATCTAAGATGGCGGGTAGTAGTACAAGGCCTATTGAGCCTTTGGATAATTCTAACTCTTCTCTTAATTATGATTCTGTATCAGGACCCTCACTGGCCGTACATTCAGATTCGGCATCGGAAATTGCTGAACTGAAGGCTACGCTTCACAGGATGAGATCAAAAATGGCTACCATGAAAGGTAAGGACTGTGAAAGTGATTTTAGTGAAGTGAGTGTCCCCAGTGTTGTGGAGGGGGCGTCTGACCGTCTCTGCGACGTTTCTCCCAGGCCTAGACCTCTTCCAAGCTCCCAAGCCCAGAGGAGAAGGAAAGTCGAAAGCCGTACGGAGGTTGTGGAGAATTCCCCCCGGTCAGGCGTCCCTTCAGCAGGTGCTGTATATAGACAGCCTGCTCAGGACCGCTATCGAAAAAAAAGCGTCCTCAGAGAGTGCTTCTCTTCGTCCGCTTCTCCCTCTCCTAAACGAGGGTGGAAGGATTCGGACTTGTCCAGGCCCCTGAAAAGGCACTGGAGAGATCCTGTTTCGGATTCAAGCCCAGAACGCTTTTCGGAAGAAGCGCCTCCTTCTATCAAGAAGGCGAAGAGGGTTTTGCCTTCCCATGCTGGGGGCAACAAGCCTTCGAGGTCTCCCTCTCCCGTTCAAGAAGACGCAGGAGAAGCGTCCAAGAGGATCATTTTGGCGGCAGGAACAGCTGTCCGCTTAGTAGGAGTCCTTTCGAAGGATCCTCCTCGTAAGAAAGACGTCAGACTGCCGGTCAAGAAGACTCGTCTTCCTTCTACCACCGGAGTGAGGCTCCTGTGAGACGTGAGTCTTTTGAGAACTCAGATAGAGACTCGTGGGAAGATTTTGATTCGCCAGGCAAGCGCGTCACGCCAGCCAAGCGCGAGGCGTCCTACAGACGAGAAGCGTCCTCTAAGGTTATAGAGTCAGACAAGCGAGAAACACATTACAGACCAGAGGATTCTCCCAGATGGGATACGTCTGCCAGATCAGCAGCTTCAGCCGAGCGCGAGGTATTAACCAGGCGTGAGCATTCAGCCAAGCGTGAGGCTCCGAGGACAAGCATCTGTCACGCAAGGATGTGGCACCGGGAAGACGCGAGACTTCAACAAGGCACGAAGCGTCAGTCAGACGCGAGACCTTTGAGAGGCGCGAGGCACCAGTCAGGCGCGAGGCGCCAGCCAAGCGCGAAGACTCAGTCAGGCGCGAGACGCCAGCCAAGCGCGAGGATCCTGCCAGGCGCGAGGCGCCAGCCAAGCGCGAGGAGTCAGCCAGGCGCGAGGCGCCAGCCAAGCGCGAGGCTCCAGCCAGGCGCGAGGCGCCAGCCAGGCGCGAGGCGCCAGCCAAGTACGAAGAGCCAGTCAGGCATAGGAGCTCTATACACTCTCTTAGCCCCTCTCCTATTAGGAGTTTGTCTCCAGTAGAGAGAGTGGTTGGGCAGGAAGACCCGGAACGGGAAGTGGCCTCTCCTACTGATCCGATTATGGAAGAGGAATCAGAGGACGAGTCTCACGGTAAAGAAGGACTGTCGAACTACAAAGTTTTGACAGCTCTCCTTCTCCAGGAATACGGAGATGCATTGATCCCTGCCGCTCCTCCTTCGCCTCGTTCACTGTTTTCATGCTCGAAGACTCCGAAAATCGTCGGCTTTCTTGAAGATGAGACGAGCGATTTCTATGAAGAGAGCTCTGCAATCGCTTGGATAAACTGGTGGCTAACTAAGAAAAGAAACTAGTTAGGACAGTCTTTTGCATGCCCTCCCCCTAGACTTACGGGCAAGAGAGGAATTTGGTACCAGACTGGGGAGAATATGGGTCTCACTCTCCCAGCTTCAGCTGAAGTCTGACTTTTCCAGTCTGGTAGACGCTCCAGGAGACACAGCCTTCAACAGGCTAAGATTACTTGGGGACTTTCAGAGTTGGATCATCTCATCAAGGGACTATTTCACATTCTAGAAGTCTTTAACTTTCTAGATTGGTCCCTTGGGGTGATGTCCAGAAGGCTCATGCCCCTGAAGGGCTAGAACCGGATGTACTCCTGGCAATTTTGTCATGTATTGACAAGGCGGTGCAAGACGGCTCAGGGGAAGTTTCTTCCTTATTTGGAGCAGGTCTCTTGAAGAAGAGATCTGTGTTTAGCGCTTTCTTGACGAAAGCAGTGTCACATTCACAAAGAGCAGCTTTGTTATTCGCCCTAGATCTGATTTTCTTTTCCGTCACAGTTGGTGAAGGATATTTTCCCGATCTCTGACGGAGAAGCGACTCAGGATCTTCTCCTGCAATCAGTCCAGGAAATTGGGGAAGAGACCAGTGATGGTGGGAGAAAAGAAAGTGGCGTCTACTCCTGTTCGGCCCTTTCGAGGTGGCCCTCCCACTAGGAGTTAAACGCTAAAAGGAAAACGACCGAGAAGAGAGGTCGAGCCTCGTTCCGCCCCTTTAAAAGGGGAAAGTGAAGTGGCGCTCCTCCAAACACAGTAGGTGCCAGGCTCCGGGATTTGCGGAGGCCTGGACTCACATCGACACAGACCCTTGGTCGATGTCGGTTCTTCAGAAGGGATATCTCATTCCTTTCCTGGACAATCCTCCCCTGACGTCAACTCGAGGGAATTGTCCGCCAATTACAAGGACCCTGTGTTGAAAGATACTCTTCAACAAATGGTGGATCAGATGTGGGACAGAGAGCTATAGAACTTGTGCTGGATCAAAGCTCCCCGGGGTTTTACAATCGTCTTTTCTTGGTTGCGAAAGCCTCGGGGGCTGGAGACCAGTTCTGGATGTCAGCGCTCTGAACAAGTTTTTTGTTCAAAAACAGAAGTTCGCCATGGAAACCTCTGCTTCAGTCCTGGCGGCTCTTCGCCAAGGGGATTGGATGGTGTCTCTGGATCTCCAGGACGCCTATTTTCACGTCCCGATCCATCCTTCGTCGAAGAAGTACCTCCGTTTCATGACGGGGGGAGGATCTTCCAATTCAGAGCCTTGTGCTTCGGCCTGTCGACGGCGCCTCAGGTTTTCACGAACCTTTTGAAAAATGTGGCGAGATGGCTCATCTGAAAGGAATCAGTATATCTCTATACCTAGACGACTGGCTTATCAGAGCAAAGTCAGAGAACAGTGTTTGGAGGACCATGACTGTGACACTAAACCTAATAAAGACTTTAGGATTACTCGTGAACCTCGAGAAGTCCCAACTGATCCCCAGCCAGAACTTGGTCTATCTGGGATTCGGATGGATTCTCGGGGTTTTCGAGTATTTCCTTCTCAAGAGAGACTAGCGAGAGGTTTAGAAAAGTCTCTCTCTTCCTAAGGAAGGAACGGACTTCGGCGAGGGAATGGTTGAGCCTGTTAGGGACCCTTTCCTCGCTCGAGCAGTTCTTTCATCTAGGAAGACTTCATCTCCGTCCTCTTCAGTTCTTCCTCAGAAGTTCGTGGAACATGAAGACAGGACTCCTCGGATTCTTTCCCATTCCAGATCTGATAAAACGACATCTAGAATGGTGGTTACTCCACTGAGGGAAAACAAAGGTACTTCCCTGGAGATACAGAGCCCAAACCTTGTATTGTTTTCCGACGCGTCGGAAAAAGGTTGGGGAGCAAACTTTGGGAAAGAGAGAAGTGTCAGGCACTTGGAATGCTCTTCAAGTGTCCTGGCACATAAACTGCAAAGACTGCTAGCTGTACACCTAGCTCTAAAGAGCTTCGAACCGTTAGTATGCAACAAAATAGTACAAGTGAATGCGGACAATACAACCGCTCTGGCATACATTCGGAAGCAAGGAGGTACTCACTCGTATGCCCTTTACGAACTCACAAGAGATCTGCTGTTTGTGGACTTCCCAAAGGAACATCTCACTCTTGACGAGGTTCGTTCAGGGAGTAAGGAACGTACGAGCGGACAGGCTGAGCAGGAGAACCAGGTCCTTCATACCGAGTGGACCCTCACTCAGAAGTTTTGCCTCAAGCTCTGGTCTCTTTGGGGAACTCCTCATGTCGACCTCTTTGCCACGTTCCTCTCGAGGAGATGGAAGTCTTCTGTTCAGTAGTAGAAGATCCCAGAGCTCTAGCAGTAGACGCCTTCCTACTAGATTGGTCTCAGGTAGACGTTTAGCATTTCCCCCATTCAAGATTCTAGGACAAGTACTCAGGAAGTTTGTGACTTCAAAGTGGACAAGAATGACCCTGATAGCCCCCTTTTGGCCAGCTCAAGAATGGTTTCCAGAGGTACTGGAGTGGATAGTAGACTTCCCCAGATCCCTTCCACAATGGGAGGGATCTTCTCAGACAGCCACACTTCGAGAGGTTTCATCAAAACCTCCCCGCTCTCGCTCTGACTGCCTTTCGACTATCGAAAGACTTGTCAGAGCGAGAGGCTTTTCTAGTAAAGCAGCAAGCTCGATCGCTAGAGCCCGGAGAACTTCCACTATCCGGGTTTACCAATCCAAGTGGGAAGTTTTTAGAAGGTGGTGTAAGTCAAAGAAGTTGTCCTCCTCCAGTACCTCTGTAACAGAAATAGCTGATTTTCTGTTATTTCTAAGGGAAGAATCGCAGCTCTCCGTAGCCACGATAAAGGGCTATAGAAGTATGCTATCGGCCGTATTTAGGAATAGAGGCCTAGATTTGGGGAACAATAAGGATCTGCATGATCTGATTAGGTCGTTTGAGACCAAGAAGTCTAGAATGACTTCTCCCCCTAACTGGAATCTAGACGTAGTGCTGAAGTTCTTGGCTTCAGAGAGATTTGAACCCCTACATTTGGCCTCGTTTCGTGATATAACGAGAAAATGTTATTTCCTTTTGTCTCTGGCAACGGCAAAAAGGGTTAGCAAACTGCACGCCCTTAGTGACAAAGTCGGGTTCAATATAGATTCAGCCATCTGTTCCTTCAAGGAATTATTCTTAGCGAAGAATGAAAATCCATTCGAACCCCTGGCCGAGAAACTTCGAAGTAAAAGGATTATCGGGTCTCGTCGGCAGGGAACCGGAGAGGTCTCTTTGCCCAGTAAGGGCATTAAAGTTTTACTTAAAGAAAAAGGAACAGTTGGGAGGTTCTAGACAAGGCCTGTGGTGCTCAGTGAAGGATCCATCAAGACCTATGTCTAAGAATGCCTTAGCCTTTTTTGTCAGGAACGTAATTATGGACGCTCATAAGGCTTGCACGGATGATTCTTTAAAAACTCCTGAGAGTAAGAGCTCATGAAGTGAGAGCAGTGGCGACGTCTCTCTCTTTTCAGAGAAATATGTCGCTGAAGAATATCTTGGAAGCGACATATTGGAGATGTAATTCTGTGTTTGCGGCTCACTATTTGAAGGACGTGCGTCGTGACCTATGAAAATGTTTATCATTAGGTCCTTTTGTGTCTGCGGCACAATCCTGGGTACAGGAGCTTACAACAATCCTTAAAATTTTTTTTTACTACTTAAGTCTTATAGATGTTCTAGACTTTCTGCTGAACAGGTGCAGTTGCCGCACAAGCGGCCAGTCACTTCAGTTCAGTAAGGAACTCTTGTGATATCTTGTAATAGATAAATTTTTTTGAAATTATTGTGTGCTTGTGCATTGTGTTTTGAGTTACGGTTGTTGCGAAGAGTTGGGGATAACTCTGAGCAATTTTTAATACTAACATGGTGGTTAGGATCAGGTGGTCGGGATTGGTTGTGTGCTCCTTAATAAGGTGTGTGTATGTAAGTGGATCAGCACCCATTGACAAAGTCCTTTCAGGCTCTGCCGAGTAAGTGGAGACCCCACCTTCGGCAGACCCACAAGAATCTTGGCCATAGATCACATATCTCGCTAAAGTTTCTTGAGGTGATGCAGACTACGGGGCAAACACCCACGAAGTCTACCACCTATCAGGTAGGACCAAGGTTTTAATTTATACCTACAACAGATGTTGTTTACCTGTCTATTCCAGTAGTAGCTGTCTCTTACCCTCCACCGAAGGGTGCCAATCAGCTATGTATATATCTGACAGGTAAGTTGATTGTATGAAAATGATATTGTTATAATACAATAAAGTTTCATACATACTTACCTTGGCAGATATATACGATTAGGGCCCACCCAGCCTCCCCCCCCGCATGGAGACAGGTGGAAGAGAAAATATATGAGTAGAAAACGGGAATGGTTCCTAGTCCTGCCGCCCAGGGCAGGCCGGTAAGATCACCTGACCTACCTGTAGCGAGTGGCGCGAAATTTGAATTTCTGTCGGGGACGACGGAGTCTTAGCTATGTATATATCTGCCAGGTAAGTATGTATGAAACTTTATTGTATTATAACAATATCATATTTCATATATAATTGTATTCAAATCACGCTGTGCGCAAAACGGTTAAAGGTAACAAGTTATTTTTTTTTTTGTAATGTACACTAAATTGCAATCATTTTGGTATATAACACATTGTAAAAAGATAAAAGCAACACAGAGAAAATATTATCACAAAATAATGCATGAATTCGTAACGCGCGGATGTAAACAAATATTTTTTTCAAAAATTCACCATAAATCTAAATATTGTCCTAGAGACTTCCAATTTCTTTCAAAATGAAGACAAATGATTGAATATTACTATACTGTAAGAGTATTAGCTTACAATTGCAGTTTTCAACCATATCTGACGAGTTAAAGTTGACCGAATGTTGAATTTTTTTATATATATATTTTTTATATGCAATTATTTTGGAAATAAGAAAAGCTACAACCTTCAAATATTTTTCGTTTTATTCTACATGAAATTGCGCACATTTTCATATATAAAACTCTATGAAATGCCTAATATGAAACGGAGCAAATATTCCAAGAATGGAACGTACGCATTTCGGAGATTTGTGGCGGAGAATCCGTGCGCGGAGGGAAGGAAAGATTTTTTTTAAAATTCACCATAAATCTAAATTTTTATACATTCAACTTACCTGTCAGATATATACATAGCTATTGACTCCGTCGTCCCCGACAGAATTTCGAATTTCGCGCACACGCTACAGGTAAGGTCAGGTGATCCACCACGCTGCCGCTGGGTGGTGGCAGGAATAGGAACCATTCCCGTTTTCCATCAGATTTTTTCTGTCGGTCATACTGGCAACATCGTTGTTGGTATCTCCGGCTGGATTTTGTTTTTGAATTACAATTGATCTTCGTTTGGACCCTTTGGTGACGTATTTGGATCGTTGTACTGGCATACGCTATTTTGTGGACCGTTATTTGGATTTGGCTTGGAATTTTCATCATGGATGTCTGATTTCTGGTAGTGTGGTGAGAATGTGTGTGAATGAAGGTGCAAGGTGAGAATGCCGAAAGCTTCGGTTGATCCCTCACACTGTATGTAGAATATGCAGGAAGTATGAATGCTCTATAGATAACACTTGTCGTGAATGTGAGAGTTTGAGTGCTGAAGGGTGGAAGTCTCTAACTTCTTATTTAAAGAAATTAGAGAAAGACCGGTTAAGGAAGTCATCTTCCAAAACCAAGCCTAGCTCTCTATCTTCAAGTGGTTTGGTGAGTAATATTGTACCCTCCTCTAACATTATGAACGCTCCTTCTAATATTTAAATATTTCAGGACCTTCTCCTAATGCAGATCCTACGGACTCTGCTTCGGAGATCGCAAGCCTTAAAGCAGCGCTTATGAAAATGGAGCGTAAAATGGCTGCCATAGAAGGTAAGCAAAGTGTTAGTGCTGTGGAAAGTGATGTGAATTTCCCCAGTGAAGTGGAGAAGGCGTCTGATTGGCTTCACAACGCTCCCAGGCCTAGACCTCTTTCAAGCTCCCAAGCCCAGAGGAGAAGGAATGTCAAAAGCCTTACGGAGGTTGTGGAGAATCCCCACCAGTCAGACGTCTCTTCGGCAGAATCTGTAACGCCACAGACTGCCAGAGAACGCATTAGAAAAAGCGTTCTACGTGAATGTTTTTCTTCGTCTGAGAATTCCTCACCTAAAAGAGGATGGAGATCAGCGGATCTTTCTCGTCCCCTGAAGAGGATCTGGGAAGAATCAGGGATAAACTCGAGTCGGAACGTTTTTCGGAGGAGGATTCCCCGACGGAGAACAAGAAAGCAAAGTTTTGCCTTCTCCCGCTAAGTCGTGGAGAATGGAGAAAGAATGCTCTCCTTACCACTCATTTTGATCAAAGAGAAGAAACAACTAAAATATTGAAGGATATGCAAGAGTCTATTGCTTCTCTAGTCGGGGTTCTTTCCAGAGATCCTCCAAGAAGAAAGGATATTAATCTTCCGGTAAAGAGGTAAAAAAATCCTTATTATCAACCTCCCAGAAAAGAAGATTCTTCTTCGGATGAGGGGTCTATTTTTCACAGACCCGCTCTTTCGGGGCGCGAGGGGCTAGCCAGGCGCGGAGCCCGAGTCAAACCGTAAGGAGCGTAGCAGGTTGTGAAACGCCAGCTAAGCGCGAGGCGCCAGCCAGGCGCGTAGAGCCAGCCAGGCGCGAAGCGCTAACCAGGCGCAATCCGACATCGGGACATGAAGATTCAGATAAAGACTACTCTTCAGAGCAATATGGTTACGAAGAACAGCCTTTGACAAATAAGAGAAGTTTTTATACATTCAACTTACCTGTCAGATATATACTTAGCTTTAGACTCCGTCGTCCCGACAGAAATTCAAATTTCGCGCCACACGCTACAGGTAGGCCAGGTGATCTACCGTCCTGCCGCTGGGTGGCAGGAATAGGAACCATTCCCGTTTTCTATCAGATTCTTTCTGTCGCCGGTACTGTCAACATTGTTGTTGGTACCTCCTGGCTGGAATTCTTTTTTCATCGCAATTGATCTTCTTGACCGACGTTTGGTGACGTACCTGGATCGTTGTATTGGCATACGCTATTTGTGGACCGTTTCTTGAATTTGATTTTGGATTTTTCTAAGAATGTCTGACTCGAGTGTTGTTGTGAGGTGTGTGAATGAGGGCTGCAGGGTGAGAATGCCGAAAACTTCGGTAGATCCTCACACTGCATGCAGGCATTGTAGAAAGTATGAATGTTTTTTTTTGTTCATGAAACTTACCTGTCAGATATATATATAGCTGTATTTCTGACGTCCGACAGAATTTCAAAATTCGCGGCACACGTAGTGGGGCGGTCAGGTGGTAGTACCCATTCCCGCCGCTGGGAGGCGGATATCAGGAACCATTCCCATTTTCTATTCATATTTTTTCTGTCGCCGGTGCTGCAAACATCTGTTTACAGTACTCGTCTAGGATTTTTTCATTATCTCGCCTAATATTATCTGGATTGACTTTTGGTATCGACTTCTGGATTGTTGGATTGGCACGCGTAATAGTGGATTGGTTTTTGATTTTGGATTGGCTTTTCTGGATACATGATGTCTGGATCAAGTTCGGGAAGTTTCAGAGTGTGTGTGAGGAGTGAATGTAAGGTGAGGCTTCTTAAACCTTCAGTTGATCCTCACACAGTTTGTATGGATTGCAGGGGGCATGTTTGCGTGGTTGATGATCGGTGCAATGAATGTAAGGATTTGGATGATGATAAATGGAGGATGTATGAGACCTATCGACGTAAATTGGAGCGCGATAGAGTCAGGAGGTCTTCTCCAAGCGGGCAGCTCTACTAAAGGTAAGGATAGTAAACATTTCTCCTCCTCTAACACCAGTAGATTTTGCCCAACCTAATCCTGTTTTGTTGCCTTCGGGCCCAGTGCTGTGTCTGGAGAAGGTAACACCCTTTCTGATTCTAGAGTCTATTCGTGCTCTCGAATCTAAAGTATGCCCTAGAAACCGCCGTGTGAAAGTTGTGTTAGTGCCCCATAGTGTTGTGAGGGGGCGTCAGATCGGCCCCACCCTAATGCCTCTAGGCCCTAGACTCTATCGGACTCCCAGGACTCAGGGAGTGGGTATGTCGAAAGCCGCAAGAGGGTTACGGGGGCTCCCCACCGATCTGGCGTCCCTTCGGCAGGCCTTGTTGCTAATCCCAGGCTGCCAAGGAGCGCGCACGAGCGCGTGTCCTGAAAGATTGCTTTGCGTCCTCCGAAGCGTCCTCCCGCGCAAGGGGTGGAGCGCTCGGAGAGACTCGCGTCCGTTTGAAAAGGACCTTTCGCTTTGAGGACGCTTCACGTCCTATGTCTCCTCTTTCGTCAGAGGACGCTTATGACGCCTTTCCTCCGCAGAAGAGAGGAAGGCTTTCTACCGATGAGGACGTTCGTTTCCACGCACAGGCGTGTTCACCTGAGAGGCAGATAGCTGTACCTGCTAGAAGGAAGGAGGCGTCCCTCGCCCCCTCGCCTTCTCGCAGTCTCAGTCCTGCCCCTTCTTTTGCTCCTGTCACCTACGAAGGATATCCTTGTGTCCCTTCAGGACCAGATTTACGTCGCTGATGGCTCAGAGGACTTGCCCAGCAGCAGTCGAGCCTAAGCGTAGGAAGGACGTTCGGCTGCCCGTCAAGAGGACGAAGCGGCCTCATTCTCTCTCGGCTCGCTCGTCTCTCTCTCCGCCTCCGGATCGTCAACGTTCTCGTTCTCCTAGCAGATCTTTTACTCTCAGGAGAGGACGCTCGTCAAGACGCTCGGCGTTCGAAGCAGGACGCTTTGCGCTCTCGGCAGGTAGCGGTTGAGGACGCTCGGCAGACGCTCGGCGTTCTAGACAGGACGCTTTGAGTCTCTTCAAGACACTTTTAAGGCGCTCGGCAGGCGTCGGCGCGCGAGCAGGACGCTTTTCTAGTTATAGACAGGACGACGCTCCGCAGGACGCTCGGCCGCGAATCAGACGCTTTTTATAGAAGAGGACGCCTTTGAGGACGCTTTTCGCGGACGCTCGCCGTGAAGCAGGACGCTTTTTTCGCGAAGCAGGACGCTTTTGAGAATGCAAAGCAGGACGCTCGCTTGACTAAGCAGGACGCTTTTGGCGCCGCTCGTCAGGAAGCTCGCGCTTCCTTTCGTAGAGACGTTTCTGTTAAGACAGTTCACGTGGCTTCTAAGGACGCTCCTCTTTCGCAAGATGTCCGTACCTCTAAAGATCAACGTAAGGCCGCTTCCGTACCTGTAGCGGATACTTCCAACCAACGGAAGTCTTTGTTCAGGATTGAGACTGCGGGACGATACTCCCTCTCATGATGGGCGTTCTCCAGTTCCTCTTAGGGAGGAAGGGGAACTTAGTAGTCCAGGGAGCTCCGTCGAAGAAGAACAGCCGGTAGCTTCAGCTGTCTCGGACTACAAGGTTCTTGTTAGGCTGTTACGTTCAGCCTTCGGGGAGAAGTTCCAGCCGACAGCCCCTAGGTCTCCTCCCTCTCAACTTTCGTCTTCCAAGACCGTAAAGAACCCCATGAATTTCGTCGAAATGAAGACATCGCTGTCGACCAAGAGGGCGTTTAAGAAACTTCAAGACTTTATGTCCAGAAGGAAGGATCAGGGCAAGACCACTTTCGCCCATCCACCCTCTAGACTCGCCGGAAAGGAGGAGTTTGGTATGAGACCAAGGAGGATGTGGGAGTAAAGGTCCCTTCGTCCGCTTTGGGGTGACTTCTCCAGTTTAGTGGACGCCCAGAGGAGGTCTCTCTTAGCGTCTGCTAAGGTGTCCTGGACTCCGGTGGAGACTGACCACCACTTGAAGGGGGGGGGACTGCTTCGTACCCTTAATGTGTTTAATTTCCTAGATTGGTGTCTGGGAGTTTTGGACCTTCAGTCTAGGAGTCCTGATTCTCTCAGTCTGGGGGAGCTGTTCCAGCGTGTTGTCATGTATGGACAAGGCCGTCAGGGATGGTTCGGAGGAGCCAGTCGAATTTTGGAACTGCCTTCCTGAAGAAAAGAGCACTGCTGTGCAATTTTACTGCTAAGTCGGTATCTCCCGCTCAGAAAGCGGAATTGCTCTTTGCGCCTCTTTCGGACCATCTTTCCCCCTTCCCAGGCTATGGTAAAGGATTCTTGCACAGAGTTTGCTAAGAAAAAAGGGCGACCCAGGAACCTCTTGGGTTCAGTCTTCAATCAAAAAAGGACGGGTTTTTTTTTTTTTCCAGGAGGGTTCCTTCCACTTCGACATTCAGCAAAACCCCCGAAGAAAGTCAAAAACCCTTTCGCGGGGTGCACCCCCCTCGAGAAGCAGTATCTACGAGGGAGAGGGTTTTGAGGAGGCAAGAGCTTCATTCAAAACCCAAAAAACAGCAAAATCGAACGATCTCGTTCCGTTCCCAGACACCCCAGTTCGGGGCCAGACTGGAATTCTTTGCGGAGGCTTGGATGGCAGAGGTGCGGGGCGGATCCTTGGGACCCTCCAAGATGAGTTAGAGCGGGGGTACAAGATCCCCTTTCTACATCCTCCCCTTCCTTTGACATCAAACTCCCAGAGACCTCTCTTCCATCCATATCAGGGCAGAGAAAGAAAAGGTTGTTCTTTCGATCTATTTAGACCAGGAATTGGTCGAAAAAAGAAAGCGGTGGAACAAGTCTTCTGGGACCTTAGAGGTCACCGGGCTTCTACAACAGGATTTTGCCTCGTGACCGAAAGCAGTCGTTCAGGTTGGCGCCGGTCCTGGATGTGAGCAGGCCTCAATCTTTTTGTTTAGAAAAAGATAAATAAGTTCAAAAAATGGAGACGCCTCAGTCGGGCTGGGCCGGGAGCATTGAGACCTGGCGACTGGGATGGTGTCTTTCTAGACCTGCAAGGACGCGTACTTCCAAGTCGCCCAGTCCACCCTCTTTCAAGGAAGTACCTGATGGATTCGTCTTGGACGAACAAGGGTTTGGGGGGGTTTGGGGGGGGACAAGTGCAAGAGCCCTTTGTTTCGGTCTCAGCACGGCCCCGTGGTTTTCACAATGATTATGAGGAATGTAAGCGAAGTCGGCTCCATTCGTCAGGAATCAGGGATATCCTCTGCTCGACGATTGGCTGATCAGAGCGTCGTCGAGGCAGAAGTGTCTGAAGGACCTTCAGTTTACGCTAGCCCTAGCAAAGTCTCTGGGTCTTTTGGTCAACACCGAAAAGTCGCATCTGACCCCAACACAGTCCATCATGTATCTGGGGATTCAGATGGATTCAGTGGCTTTTCGGGCAGTTTCCATCCCAGGAACGTCAGCGACTGGGGTTAGAGAAAAGTCGCAGCCTTCCTAGAGAGAGAAGCTTGTTTCGGTGAGGGAGTGGATGAGTCTGCTGGGCACCATTTCCTCGCTAGAAAAGTTTGTCTCACTGGGAAGACTGCACCTCAGGCCTCTTCAATTTTTCCTTGCGGAAGAATGGACGTCGAAAGAGGACCTGAATGCGATCCTAAGGATCTCCAACGAAGTAAAAGTACACTTAAGATGGTGGCTCGACCCTCAGAAGTTTACGAGAGGGCCTCTCCTTAAATCTTCTGAGCCCCGACCTAGTGTTGTTCTCAGACGCTTCCATTTCTGGTTGGGGAGCAACACTAGGGGGGGAAGAAGTGTCAGGCTCCTAGAGAGGGGAGCAGGTAGCCTGGCACATCAATGTAAAGGAACTGGCAGCGATATTCCTGTCGCTGCAGTCTTCGCGAAAAGAAAGAAAGACTGTCAAGCTAAGGTTGTTCAAGTCAAACCTCCGGGACAGTACCACAGCCCTTGCGTTATCTACAAAGAATCAGGGAGGGGACTCGCTCCAGATCCCTTTTTCTCCTGGCGAAGGAAGTTCTGCTATGGGCAGACGCAAGGCGCATCAAGATCCTGACAAGATTCGTGGCAAGGGGTTCAGAATGTCAGGGCGGACCTTCTCAGCCGCCGAAATCAGATTCTACCAACAGAATGGACCTTGCACCAGGAGTCTGTCAACAGTTATGGAGATTGTGGGATGTCCTCTAGTAGACCTGTTCTACATCAAGGACGAAGAGGCTTCCTCTGTATTGCTCCCCGGTTCTGGACCCAGGGCAATTGCAGTGACGCGTTGCTCTGGAACTGGACAGACCTGGATCTTTACGCCTTTCCCCCCATTCAAGATCATGGGGGACGTAATGAGGAAGTTCGCAGCGTCAGAAGGGACAAGGTTGACTCTGATTGCCCCAATGTGGCCAGCAAGAGAGTGGTTCACAGAGGTCATGACGTTCCTTGTGGACTTCCCAAGAACGTTGCCCCTGGAGGAGAGATCTACTCAGACAGCCCTCACTTCAAAAGGTTTCACCAAAACCTCTCCGCTCTGGCCCTGACTGCGTTCAGACTATCGAAAAGTTGGCCAGAGCGAGAGGCTTTTCAAAGGCAGCTGCGAGAGCAATCGCTAATGCTCGAAGAGCTCTTCAAGAGCTGTCTACCAGTCTAAGTCCTCCTCCTTCAGGGCATGGTGCAAGAAGGAAGGAATTTCCTCTTCCACGACCTCTGTGAATCAGATAGCAGATTTCTTACTCTATCTAAGAAATGTGCAAAAAATTGGCAGTTCCTACAATCAAGGGTTATAGGAGTATGTTGTCTGCCGTTTTTTCGCCACAGAGGAATGGACCTCTCCGACAATAAGGATCTGCACGATCTCTTAAGGTCGTTCGAAACCACCAAAATTCCACAAGCAAGACCGCCCTCATGGAACTTTAGATGTGGTGTTGAAACATCTGATGCTAAGTCCCTTTGAGCCTCTCCATGAAGCTTCTCTAAGGGACTTAACAAGAAAAACGCTTTTCCTAGCTTCTCTGGCGACGGCGAAGAGAGTTAGTGAAATCCAAGCGTTCAGTAGCCTAGTGGGTTTCAAGGGAGACAGCGCTGTCTGCTCGTTGAACCCTTCTTTCTTGGCTAAGAACGAGAACCCGGTCTAATCCTTGGCCAAAGAGCTTTGAAATCAAAGGAATATCGAGTCTCGTGGGTCAAGAACCAGAGAGAGCCCTGTGCCCTGTCAGGGCTCTCAAGTTCTATGTGAATAGGACTAGAGAGATAAGAGGTCCCTCAGGTAATCTCTGGTGGCTCAAGGTGAACCAAGAGACCATTCCAGATTTGCCGTTGTGAAGAATGCTGTTGCTTTCTTCTTGAGGGACGTCAATTAAAGAGCTCATTCATCTTGCCAGAAGACTGATATGAGCCTCTTTAAAGTGAAAGCTCACGAGGTCAGAGCCGTAGCTACCTCTCTTGCCTTCCAAAGGAACATGTCTATCAGAGATATTCTTGATAGCACCTTCTGGAGGAGCAATTCCGTATTCGCCTCACATTACCTCCGGATGTGAGAACGATTTACGAGAACTGTAGTTCTTTGGGACCTTACATTTCGGCAGACACAGTTTTGGGGGCTGAAGGTAGCTCTCTCCCTATCCCTTAGCTTAGTTAGGTTATTTTTGTTTTTTGGTGGTTTTTTGGTTGATGGTGAGATCTTCTGTGAAAATCTCCCATTCCATAGTGTTAATATCAGGGGTTTTTTGGTTAGTTGGTCAGGTGGTGGTCGGTTGCTGTGTTACTGCCATATTGTTTATTGGCTAGATGGTTCTTGTCGCATTGTGGTCACGTCCCCGTTGACAGAGCATCCAGAGAGCACCAGCACTACAGGTCAAAAACCTGGCTGGCAACTCTGATAAAGCATAAGCAGGCTTTAGGTGACAGTAATCACATAGTCTACTTTGCTATCAGGTAAGGAACCAAATAAGTTAATCTTTTATTTTAATTTAAATTTCCTAAAAAATCCAAGTCTGTCTCTACCACCATCCCGAAGGTGTGATTCAGCTATATATATATCTGACAGGTAAGTTTCATGAACAAAATGTTATTGTTATAATACAATTAAGTTGTTCATACTTACCTGGCAGATATATATAATTAGAGTGCCCACCCTCCTCCCCTCAGGAGACAAGGGCCATGAATAAATATGAATAGAAAATGGGAATGGTTCCTGATATCCGCCTCCCCAGCGGCGGGAATGGGGTACTACCACCTGACCGCCCCACTCCACGTGTGCCGCGAATTTTGAAATTCTGTCGGACGTCAGAAATACAGCTATATATATATCTGCCAGGTAAGTATGAACAAACTTAATTGTATTATAACAATAACATTTCTAACACCTGTAAGGAGTGCGAGAAGCTGAGTGCAGAAGAATGGAAGAATCTTACTTCTTATATGAAGAAGCTAGAAAGGGATAGGCTGAGGAAAGCTTCCAAAAGCCGAAGTAGATCTAGGTCTAGCGAACTAGTTTCTAGCTTTCTAGCTTCTCCCCATGATGCATTAATTAATCCTTCTCCCCTATTTCTGCCCTTTCACCCATTTTTTAAAAATCCTACAGATTCAGCAGCGGAAATTGCGGATCTGAAGTCTACCCTTCATAGAATGCAGGTCAAAATGGCGGCATTAGAAGGTAAGAGTGGTGATTTAACAGTGGACAGTGATGTGAGTGTCCCCAGTGTTGTGGAGGGGGCGTCTGATCGGCTCTACAATGCTTCCAGGTCTAGACCTCTTCCAAGCTCCCTGGCCCAGAGGAGAAGGAATGTCGAAAGCCGTATGAAGGTTGTAGAGGTTCCCCACCGGTCAGGCGCCCCTTCGGCAGGTTCTGTTACGCCCCAGACTGCCAGGGATCGCTACAGGAAAGGCATCCTTCGTGAGTGTTTTTCGTCAGTCGCCTTCACCTAGAAGAGGGTGGAAAGACACGAATCTTTCTCGCCCCTTGAAGAGGAGCTGGAAAGCTACGGCGCTTGACTCGAGTCCAGAACACTTTCCTGAAGAGGCTTCTTCAGTAAAAAAGAGAACCTTGTTGACTCCAAGTGCTGTAAGGGAATCTCAGACACCTTCCAGATCTCCCTCCCCTCGTTCCGACACGGACAGGGATGCGACTACTGCTCAGATCCTACAAAAAGTGCAGGAACAGATCTCCTCATTGGTTGGAGTTCTTTCCAAGAAACCTCGTAGGAAAGATAACTCCCTTCCTATAAAGAGGTCCGCGGCGCTCTCAGAGGTACCTCCCTCGAAAAGAGAGGTTCCTAAGATTGTTCCATCTTCTCCCAAGCAACGAGCACCTATAGATGAGTGGTTATCCACAGACCCGGAAGAACAATCTTGGCGAGAAACGCCAGTTAGGACAGAAGCCCTTTCCAGGCAAGGAGAACTTTCCGGTAGAGAGGAGAGAATGTCCAGGAACGAAGGAGTAGACGAACTGAAGGACCGTTCCATGGATTTTTCCGAGCAAGAGGCGCCTTCCAAAGGTGAGGAGTCTATTAGGCGCTCGGAAATGATCAAGCGCACGGAATCTTCTATGGTAACAGAACGTACCAAAGAGTTTCCTTCCAAGCGCTCGGAACATCGCGGACGTTCCGATCTCTCCTTACCCGTGGAAGAACTATCCAGGCGCGCAGAATCTTCCAAGTGCGCGGAATCTTCCAGGCGAGTGGAACATTCCGAACGTTCCAAACTTTCCAGGCGCGCGGAACCTTCCAGACGCACGGAACTTTCCAAGCATTCCACTCAAGCAGAAGTTTCCAAGCGCTCGGATCCTTCCGAGCGAGCGGGAACTTCAAAGCGCGGATCGCCTTCAAGACACTTGGGACTTTCCAAACGGGAATCTTTTTCCGGAAGAGTGGAACAGTCCAAACGAGCGAGACTTTCCAGACGAGAGGAATTTTCCGCACAAGAGGAACTCTCCGAGCGCGAAGAGCTTTCTACAAAAGCGGAACCTTCCAGGCTAGAATCGCCTTCCAAGAGTTCTTCTCCTCGGAAGCGATCTTCCTCTTTGGGACTTCAGAAGGAAAGATCGGTGATATCATGTAAGAGAATAGAAAGGACTTCCAGCTCTCTTACAAAAGAACGTAGAGAGTCTTTTTCCGCCAGTCCTTCCCCGAATAGAGGCTCTCCTAATGCAGAATATGTGCGACCTACGGAGTGTTTGTCCGTTAGCAAGGATCGTTCTCCTTCAACTGGGCTCGAGCTAGAGGATATCTCGGAAGACGAAGCCCCAGCTAATGAAGGACTGTCTAATTATAAGACTTTATCCGCACTTCTGCTCCAGGAATACAGAGAATCGCTGAGCCCTGCCGCTCCGCCTTCGCCTCGGTCTCTCTATTCGAGCAATAAGCCATATAAGTCCTCTGCCTTCTTGAAAATGAAACCAGCCATTTCAATGAAGAAGGCTCTCCAATCTCTCGGTTCTTGGATGAATTCCAAGAAAGAACTAGGAAAGACTGTCTTCTGTATGCCTCCCTCCAGACTGACAGGTAGAAGAGGCATTTGGTACGAAACAGGAGAGAATATGAGCCTATCTCTTCCTGCTTCTGCAGAGTCGGATTTCTTGAGTCTGGTAGACTCTTCTAGGAGACAAGCCTTATCCTCTGCACGATCTACTTGGAGCATGTCTGATTTGGATCATCTCCCTCAAGGTGCTCCACGTACTGGAGGTTTTTAATTTCTTAGATTGGTCCCTTGGGGTAATTTCTAAGAAGTCTCAAGAATCGGAAAGTCTTAGCCCGGAAGTGCTTCATAGCATTTTGGCCTGTATTGATAAGGCGGTCCAGGATGGTTCTGGAGAAGTATCTTCCCTCTTTGGAGGAGGGATACTTAAGAAGGGAGCGGTTTCTGGTTCTTTTCTGACCAAGGCTGTTTCTCCTTCTCAGAGAACTGCATTGCTGTTCGCTCCTTTATCTGAACATCTGTTCCCTTCTCAGTTAGTGAAGGAAATATCACACTCACTTACTGAGAAGGCGACGCAAGACCTTCTTGTCCAATCGGCAAAGAAGAACAGAACAGTTACGACAGCTGCTAAAAAAGTCTCACTTCCGTATCAACAGCCCTTTCGTGGAGGTCCCAAGACATGACCCTCCTTCAAAAAGAAGACTTCCGACAAGCGAGGAAGATCAGCCTTCCGTTCCTTTAAGAAAGGAAAATAGCATACAGAACCTCCAAACACTTGTGAGCGCCAGGCTACTGGAATACTCGGAAGCCTGGGCAAAGAGAGGAGCCGACCCTTGGTCGATGTCGGTTCTGAGAAAGGGATATCGCATCCCCTTCAGGGACAGACCTCCCCTGACGTCGACTCCTCTCGAACTGTCGGCTCGTTACAAGGACCCTGTGCTGAGAAACACGCTCCTTCAGATGGTAGAAGAAATGTGGAACAAGGGAGCCATCGAGCCGGTGCTAGATCCACACACTCCGGGATTTTACAACCGCCTTTTTCTAGTCCCGAAGGCTTCCGGAGGGTGGAGACCGGTTCTAGATGTAAGTGCCCCGAACCAATTTGTAGAAAAAGAGAAGTTCCGTATGGAGACTTCTGCATCGGTGATGTCGGCCCTTCGTCCAGGAGATTGGATGGTCTCCCTGGACTTACAAGACGCCTACTTCCATGTTCCCATTCATCCCTCGTCAAAGAAGTACCTTCGTTTCGTAATGAAGGGGAAGATTTTTTAGTTCAGGGCCTTGTGTTTCGGCCTATCCACAGCTCCTCAGGTTTTTACGAACCTAATGAAGAATGTAGCGAAGTGGCTTCATTTAAAGGGAATAAAAATCTCCCTTTACTTAGACGACTGGCTAATCAGGGCCAGATCGGAAACTCAGTGTTTGGAGTACCTAAAAACGACCTTAGACTTGATTCGATCTCTAGGATTACTCGTGAACCTCGAGAAGTCTCAGATGATCCCCAGCCAGAACCTGGTTTATCTGGGGATTCAGATGGATTCTCGGGGTTTTCGAGTTTTTCCTTCGCAGGAAAGACTCATACGAGGCTTTATGAAAGTCTCAAACTTCTTAGGGAGAGAACAAAGTTCGGCGAGGGAATGGTTGAGCCTTCTAGGAACTCTTTCCTCGCTGGAACAGTTCTTCCCCCTAGGGAGACTTCATACTCGCCCCCTGCCAGTTCTTCTTAAAGAAAGTATGGAACTGGAAGACAGGACAACTTTCGGGACTCGTTCCAGATACCTCTCGAGGTAAAGAATCACTTGAGATGGTGGTTAGCCCTTCTCAAAAAGAACGAGGGAGTGTCCTTATCCGTGCCGAACCCAAGCCAAGTGTTGTATTCAGACGCTTCGGAAACGGGATGGGGTGCGACGCTAGGAACAAGAGAAGTGTCAGGCACCTGGACGAACGAGCAGATGTCATGGCACATCAACTGCAAAGAATTGATAGCCATACACCTTGCCCTCAAGTACTTCGAATCAAGAGTCAGAGACGGGGTGGTCCAGGTCAACTCGGACAACACCACCGCTCTGGCATACATTCGAAAGCAAGGCGGGACTCATTCGTTCTCCCTCTTCGAACTGGCGAGGGATCTCTTAATTTGGGCATAGGAGAGAAACATCATCCTCCTCACGAGATTTGTCCAAGGAGAGAGGAACTTGAGAGCAGACAGACTGAGCAGGAGGAACCAGGTCCTTCCCACAGAGTGGACCCTCCACTCAGAGGTCTGTCGACATCTTTGGGCTCTATGGGGAGACCTCACATAGACCTGTTTGCCACGTTCCTCTCCAAAAGGATAGACATCTTCTGCTCTTCAGTAGAAGATCCGAGAGCATTCGCTGTCGACGCCCTTCTACTAGATTGGTCGGGCCTCGATACATACGCCTTTTCCCTATTCAAAATTCTGGGCGAAGTAATCAGAAAATTTGTGGCCTCAAAGGGGATGCGGATGACTCTAATAGTCCCATATTGGCCAGCTCAAGATTGGTTCACAGAGGTACTGGAATGGACGGTGGAGTTCCCCAGATCTCTTCCAAACAGAGCAGATCTGCTCAGACAACCCCACTTCAAGAGGTATCATCAAAACCTCCCCGCTCTCGCTCTGACTGCCTTTCGACTATCGAAAGACTCGTCAGAGCGAGAGGCTTTTCTCAAAAAGCTGCAAAGGCTATCGCTAGAGCCCGTAGACCTGTCAACTATAGGCGGGTCTATCAATCGAAGTGGAAGTCTTTAGGAGATATTGTAAATCGAAGAAGCTGTCCTCCTCCAATACCTCTGTGAACAACATTGCAGATTTCCTTCTTTTCTTAAGGGAGGAATCGCATCTTTCCGTATCCACTATAAAAGGGTACAGGAGTATGCTTTCAGCTGTTTTCAGGAACAGAGGCCTAGAAATAGCTGATAAATAAGATCTTCATGATCTGATCCGGTCTTTCGAGACGTCAAAAATCAATACTCCTAGAACCCCGAGCTGGGAATCTGGACGTAGTCCTAAAATTTCTAACCTCAAAGCGGTTCGAACCTCCACACCTTGCCTCCTTCAGAGACATTACGAGAAAATGTTTATTCCTGTTGCCTCTTGCTACAGCCAAAAGAACGAGCGAGATACACGCTCTTGATTCTAGGATTGGTTTTAAAGGAGAGGCTGCCATTTGTTTGTTCCAGACTTTATTTCTGGCAAAAAATGAAAATCCTTCAAAGCCCTGGCCCAGGAGCTTTGAAGTAAAGGGCCTGTCGAACCTAGTAGGCAAAGAGATTGAGAGGTCCCTTTGCCCGGAGTAAAAAGAAGCAGCTGGGAGGTTGTCAACAGGGTCTATGGTGTTCTGTGAAAGATCCTAAAAGACCCATGTCTAAGAACGCCTTAGCCTTCTTTGTAAGAAGTGTAATTACCGAGGCTCACAATGATTGCCCAGATGACTCCTTCAAACTTCTTAGAGTTAAAGCTCATGAAGTTCGAGCGGTTGCTACGTCTCTAGCCTTTCAAAGGAATATGTCGTTGAAGAATATTCTCGAAGCGACATATTGGAGATGCAATTCAGTTTTTGCATCTCATTACCTGAAGGATGTCAGGGTAACTTATGAGAAGTGCTTCTCTCTCGGTCCGTTTGTGTCAGCGGATACGGTGCTGGGACTTGGAGCAAAAAACTTATCCTTAATTATTGTGTATGTACGTAAACCCTATAGTTAGAGATGTTCTTGGTTTTCGACTGTCAAAGGCACTAGGCGTCGCACAAGCGACCGTGGCTTTTTGTCAGAAGGAACTGAAGAATATCAGACCAATAAGGGTGTACAAAAAATTTTTTTTGGTACTGGTGTGTGTGTGTATATAGTGGTGTTGAGTTTTTGGGTTGTTGTCAGGAGTTGGGGATACTCCTTACAATCTTTAGAACTAACACAGGTGTTAGGATCAGGTGGTCGGGATGTACGTTTTTGCTCCTCGTATATGCTTTTAAAGCAGGTGTATTGTCATATTAGTGGATTAGCACCCATTGACAAAGGCCATTTAGGCTCTGCCGAGTAAGTGGATAAGACCCCATTGGCAGACCCACAAGATCTATCTAGCCATAGATCACTATCTCGCTGAGGCTCTTGAAGCGAAGCAGACTCCTGGGCAGTAGCTACGAAGTCTTCCGCTTAATCAGGTAGGAACCAAGGTTTATTTGTACCTACAACATATGTTGTTTACCTGTCTATTTCAGTATTTTAGCTGTCTCTTACCCACCACCCCGAGGGTGCCAATCAGCCTAAGTATATATCTGACAGGTAAGTTGAATGTATAAAAATGATATTGTTATGATACAATAAAGTTTTATATATACTTACCTGCAGATATATACGATTAATGGCCCACCCAGCCTCCCCACAGGAGACAGGTGGTAGAGAGAAAGAATCTGATAGAAAACGGGAATGGTTCCTATTCCTGCCACCCAGCGGCAGGACGGTAGATCACCTGACCTACCTGTAGCGTGTGGCGCGAAATTCGAATTTCTGTCGGGACGACGGAGTCTAAAGCTAAGTATATATCTGCAGGTAAGTATGTATAAAACTTTATTGTATCATAACAATATCATTTCTCTAAGGAAACGACTGGAGCGCCAGCCAGGCGCGAGAAGCTAGCCAGACGCGATGCGCCAGCCGCGCGCCAGGATTCAACCAAGTGTGAAACGACAGCCGCGGAGCGCCAACCAGGCGCGAAGCGCCAGCCAGACGCAAAGCGCCAGACTGCCGAGAAGCGCCAGCCAGGCGTGAGGCGCCAGACTGCCGCGAAGCGCCAACCAGGCGCGAAGCGCTAGCCGAGCGCGAGGCGCCACCCGCGCTAGAGGAGCCAACCAAGCGCGAAGCGCCAGCCAGGCACAAGGCGCCAGCTGAACGTGAAGAGCTGGAAAAGCGAGAAGTTGCAAGGAGTAGCAAAAGATCTTTATTAAGGCATGTAATTGTCTTCAGATAGTGATTCTCCTGCAAATAGAAGCCCTAATTCAAGGAGGCAATCTAGTACATTGAAGGTGGACAGTTTCGACTTCAATGTCTCAAGATGATTTAGTGGAAAAGAAAGGGAGAGCTTCTAGATCTGTTAGTCTCTCTCCTTCTAGGAGTATTTCTCCTAAAGAAAATAGATCGACAGACAAAGATTCTCATAAGAGAGCTCGCTCTCCTTCTATGATGGAGTTGGATGACGTTTCGGAGGAAGAAACCCCGAACAATGAGGGGGTATCTAATTATAAAGTGTTAGCCTCTCTTCTCCTTCAAGAATTTGGAGACTCTCTAAGCCCTGTAGCTCCTCCTTCTCCAAGATCTCTGTTCTCGAGTACGAAGATTCCTAAATCTTCTTCGTATTTGAGGATGAAGCCAGCCATATCAATGAAAAAGGCTAATCAATCATTAAATAATTGGATGAAAGTGAAGAAGGAAGCCAAAAGACAGTTTTTTGCTCTCCTCCATGTAAGCTCGGAGGTAGGAGAGGAATATGGTATAGGACAGAGGAAGCGATGGGGCTTATGCTTCCATTTTCCGCAGAGGCAGATTTTTCGAGCTTGGTTGAAGCATCAAGGAGACATGCCTTGAACTCAGCTAAAGCGTATTTGAGCATGTCAGAATTGGATCAGCACCTTAAGGGACTTTTCCATGTACTAGAAGTATTTAACTTCTTAGATTGGTCCCTTGGAGTGCTGGCCAAGAAGGCAAAATGAAACCCAGAGGTTTGGAGCCTGAAGTGTTGCATTGCATCTTATCTTGCATGGATAAGGCAGTTCAAGATGGTTCGGGAGAATTGTCATCTCTGTTTGGATCAGGAGTGGTGAAGAAGAGATCTTTATTTGGTTCATTTCTAACCAAAGCGGTATCTCCTTCACAAAGGTCAGCCCTTTTGTACGCTCCTCTCTCGATCACCTTTTTCCTTCGCACTTGGTGAAGGAGATTTCAAAGTCGCTTACTGAAAAGGCAACCCAAGATCTCTTAGTTCAATCCTCCAAGAAAACGAGACCAGCAGTACCAGTGATGAGGAAGACTACTTGTACACCGGTAGTGCCCTTTCGGAGAGGTTCCACTCTCGTCCTCCAACAACAAAAAGGAAGACAGCAGAAAAAGCGAGGAAGGTCCTCCTTTCAGTCTTTCAAGAGATCAAAATAACAGCAAAGTCCTCCAAACATCTGTAGGGGCCAGACTCCTAAACTTTGTAGGGGCCTGGGCGATAAGGAAAGCCGATCCTTGGACGCTAGCAGTCTTGGGGAAAAGGTTACATTATACCATTTCAAGACAACCACCTTGTCAAAATCCCAAAGGAACTGTCGGCGAAGTACAAGGACCCTGTTCGAGAGAGACACTTCTTCAGATGGTGATAGGAATGAAGGACAAAGAGGCAATAGAAGAGGTTCAGGATCCTTCCTCTCCGGGGTTTTGGGGTTTTACAACCGCCTATTTTTAGTACCAAAGGCATCCGGAGGATGGAGGCCAGTCTTGGATGTGAGCATCTGAACAGTTATGTGGAAAGAAAAAGTTCTTGATGGAGACTTCGCCTCGGTACTTTAGCCACCCCCCTGCGAAGGGGGGGGAGACTGGATGGTCTCTCTAGACCTGCAGGATGCCTATTTTCACGTTCCTATTCAACCCGTCATCGAAGAAGTATCTCAGGTTTGTGATACAAGGGAAGGTCTACCAGTTCAGGGCCTTGTGCTTCGGCCTCTCCACGGCCTCCCACAGGTATTTACGTACCTGATGCGGAACGTAGCCAGATGGCTACACCTGGAAGGTATAAGCGTCTCTCTTTACCTAGACGATTGGCTGATAAGAGCAAAATCCCAGGAACAATGTTTGGAGGATCTGAAGAGAGCCACTCGAATTGACAAAATCGTTAGGACTTCTCGTGAATCTCGAGAAATCGCAGATGGTTCCCCAGTCAGGACTTAGTCTATTTGGGGATTCAGATGAATTCTCGGGATTTTCGGGTTTTCCCGTCCCAAGAAAGGATTCTTCGAGGGATTCAGAAAGTGACATCCTTTCTAAAGAAGGACAGGAGTTCAGCCAGGGAATGGCTAAGCCTCCTAGGGACTCTTTCTTCCCTGGAGCAATTTGTGTCCCTAGGAAGACTTCATCTACGGCCTCTGCAATTCTTCCTAAAAAGATCATGGACTTGGAAGAAGGGCCGTCTGTCGGACACTTTTCCGGTAACAATAGAGGTGAAGAAACACCTAAAGTGGTGGCTGCTCCCGCTCAAAAAGAACGAGGGAGTGTCCCTAGAGGTTCGGAACCCAAACCAAATCTTGTTCTCAGACGCTTCAGAGACAGGATGGGGAGCGACTCTAGGGGCAAAAGAAGCCTCTGGCAAATGGAAGAAAGAACAAAAGGACTGGCATATAAATGCCAAAGAACTATATGCAGTGTTTCTGGCATTGAGATTCTTCGAGTCAGAAGTAAAAAATCAAGTGATTCAAGTCAACGCAGACAACACCACGGCGTTGGCTTATATAAAAAAGCAAGGGGGGACGCACTTGTTTTCCCTATTCGAGATAACGAAGGACCTGTTGTCATGGACGGAGGAGAGGAATATTACCCTCCTGACCAGATTTGTAAAAGGGGAAAGGAATGTCAGAGCAGACAGGCTCAGCAGGATAAACCAAGTTCTTCCCACGGAGTGGACTCTGCACAAACAAGTCTGCCAAAGACTGTGGAACCTGTGGGGAAGACCGCAGATAGATTTGTTTGCAACGTTCCTTTCAAAAAGGATAGAGAACTTCTGCTCCTTAGTAGAAGACCCGAGAGCGATAGCGGTGGATGCCATGCTACTGGATTGGTCGGGACTCGACGCTTACGCTTTCCCTCCATTCAAGCTGCTAGGAGTAGTGATGAAGAAGTTCGTAGCATCAACAGGGACGAGACTAACTCTCATCGCCCCGTTTTGGCCATCCCAAGATTGGTTCACAGAGGTACAGGAATGGACAGTAGACTACCCAAGATCTCTTCCAAACAGGATAGATCTTCTCAGACAACCCCACTTCGAGAGGTTCCATCAAAACCTCCCCGCTCTCGCCCTGACTGCCTTTCGACTATCGAAAGATTGGTCAGAGCGAGACGCTTTTCAAGCAAAGCTTCGAAAGCAATTGCTAGAGCCCGAAGATCGTCAACTATTCGGGTCTACCAATCGAAGTGGGATGTGTTCAGAAGATGGTGTAGGAAGAATAAGCTGTCCTCCTCCGATACCTCTGTGACCAATATAGCAGATTTTCTGTTATTCCTGAGAGAAGAATCCAATCTTTCCGTGTCTACCATAAGAGGATACCGAAGCATGCTCTCAGCGGTATTTAGAAATAGAGGTTTGAACTTGGCGGAGGATAAAGATTTGCACGATCTAATAAGATCGTTTGAAACTTCAAAATCTATATCCGCAATTCCTCCAAGCTGGAATCTGGATGTTGTACTCAAATTCCTCACATCAGAAAAATTTGAACCTCCCGACCGTGCCTCGTTCAGAGACTGGACGAGAAAGTGTATTTTTCTCATAGCCTTAGCTATGGCTAAGAGAACAAGTGAAATCCATGCCCTAGATTCTCGGGTGGGTTTTAAGAAAGACGCAGCCATCTGTTCTTTCCAGACTCTATTTTTGGCAAAAAAATAAAAACCCTTCGAAACCCTGGCCAAGGAGTTTTGAAGTGAAAAGTCTTTCAACATTAGTGGGAGACGAAATTGAAAGAACTTTATGCCCAGTTAGAGCTCTTAGGCCAATGTCCAAGAATGCGCTAGCGTATTTTATTAGAAGTGTGATTAAGGAAGCTCATAGCGAATGTGCAGAGGATTCCTTAAAATATTACGAGTTAAGGCTCATGAGGTAGAGCCGTGGCAACATCATATCTTTCCAAAAGAATATGTCCATGAAGGATATTATTAATGCGACCTATTGGAGATGCAACTCGGTATTCATCCCACTATCTTAGAGATGTTTAAAATTACCTATGACAATGTCTTCTCTCTAGGTCCTTTTGTGTCTGCGGATACAGTGCTGGGACTGAGGACACATACCGATCCTTAACTTTTAATAAAAGTCTAATTTTTCCAAACCATACCTTTGGGATAGGCTCTAAGTTTCTTGCTTGACGGCTGGATGTTGCACAGGCGGCCATGGCCTTGTTTAGGTAAGGAACTGTGAGTTTATCTTACAGGATGGGCTTTGATAGAGACTGTGCCTTTGATTACGGAAATCTCCACTTTTTGAGGCAGGTTTGTGGGTTACTGCTGGTAAGAGTACTTGGTGTCGCACAGGCGGCCGTGGCCCTTGCCAATAAGGAGCTAGAAATGTGCCTTGTAAACGGAGTAGTACTAAAGACCTTGTCTAAATTCGTACATGAACCTCACTTTTTGAGACAGTATCAAGATTTTCTGCTGACAGGAGTACTTGATGTCACACAGGCGGCCTTTGGTGCTTTTGCCAGTAAGAGAATGTGAATAGGTCTTAGAAGCGGGGTAGTACAAAATAAAATTATTTTTGTTTATTTTTATTTATTTTTCATAAAAAATTATGTGTAAAGTAATTGTGATTGAGTTTTTGGTTGTTTGCAAGGAGTTCGGGGATGACTCCTTGCAATCTTAGAAATAACATTTTGTTAGGTTAAGGTGATTGGGATCGGGATTGTGCTCCTTAGAAAAAAGGTTCTTGTCATATAAGTGGATTGAAACCCTTTGACATAGCCCTTATAGGATCAGCCAAGTAAGTGGATAAGACCCCTTTGGCAGACCTACAAGAACTCTTAGCAATAGATCAATATCTCGCTGAGGCTCTTGAGACTAAGCAGACGTCCTGGCATTAGCCATGAAGTCTTCAGTCTAAACAGGTGGAGGAACCAAGGTTTTATTTAATTATTACCTACAACGATTGTTTTGGTTGTTGTGTATTTCTGTTTAAATCAGTTATTAGCTGTCTTTACCCTCCTCCAATGGTGTGAATCAGCTATGTATATATCTGACAGGTAAGTTGAATGTATAAAAATGATATTGTTATGATACAATAAAGTTTTATACATACTTACCTGGCAGATATATACAATTAAATGGCCCACCCAGCCTCCCCTCAGGAGACAGATGGTGTAGAAAAAATCTGATGGAAAACGGGAATGGTTCCTATTCCTGCCACCCAGCGGCAGCATGGTGGATCACCTGACCTACCTGTAGCGTGTGCGCGAAATTCGAAATTCTGTCGGCGCGACGGAGTCAATAGCTATGTATATATCTGCCAGGTAAGTATGTATAAAACTTTATTGTATCATAACAATATCATATTTTGCTAGAGACTTCGAATTTGTTTCAAGATGAAGATAAATGACTGAATATTACTAGACTGTAAGAGTTTTAGCTTACAATTGCGTTTTTCGACCATTTCGGTAGAGTCAAAGTTGACCGAACGTGGTTTTTTTTCTATTTATCGTGATTTATATGCAAATATTTCAAAAAAAAATGAGAAAAGCTACAACCTTCAATATTTATTGTTGTATTCTACATGAAATGCGCACATTTTCATATATAAAACTTTATTTAACGGCTAATTTAAAATGGTGCAAACATTACCACAATCGCACGTAGATTTTTTCGGAAGAGTTACGCGCGGATCAAAGTAAAGAAAATGTTATTTTTTTTCATAAATTCACGATAAATCAAAATATTGTGCTAGAGACTTCCAATTAGTTGCAAAATTAAGGTAAATGACTGAATATTACTAAAATATAAGAGTTTTAGCTTACAATTGCGTTTTTCTACCATTTCGGTAGAGTCAAAGTTGACCGAAGGTTGAAAATTTGGCAATTATCGGTATTTATATGAAATTATCTCAAAACTGATAAAAGCTACAATCATGAGCATTTTATTGTTGTATTCTACATAAAAATGCGCACATTTTCATATATAATACTTCATGTAACGGCTAATTTACAATGGTACAAAAATTATGTCAAAGTGACAAAATAATTTCCGAGATGTGTCACAGATACTTTTTAGTGCGGCAAGAAAGAAATTCGTGCTTGCGCGCCTGCATAACGATTGTAAACAAGACAACACCTTGATCCGTGAACTCCCAGCATCCCCCAAGGCACGTGATTCAAAAGTTTTAGGCTGGTAGGCCTATAAGTATTTTTCCGCGAATTTAAAAAAAAACTTTTGTAAGTCGACGTAAAATACGTCCAGTCGGCACACAAGAGACAAAAAATGTCGACGTAAAATACGTCCAGTCGGCAGTAAAGGGTTAGTAAAACTTTACCTACGGGAATTAAAAGCAACCTTTATATGGATGATTTTGCCATATGTTATTCAGATGTCGCATTAAACATGCAGAGCACATTATTAACAAAACTATAATAAAAATAGATGAATGGACATCATCTGTAGGATTTAGCCATACAATAAGACCCAAGCAATCGCTTTTTATAAAGATGAAAGGTGGATGAAAAATGAAGAAAGATTTGAAAATCAGAAGTCATAATATACAGTAGTAACTCGAGATACGAAAGGCTCTACTTAGGAAAACTCGAGATACGAAAGCCAATGTGAAAAAATTTACTGCTCTACATACGAAAAGTTTTCAAGATACGAAAGGTTGTTGCTGTAAAGTCCCGAGATTCGCTCGGACCACCGAGAACAATTGTTTAAAAACTGCCCGAGCCGCCAAACTGAGTAAACTCGCCACCATCCTCCCGCTCTCCCATTGGTTCCTGATGCTAGTCACCCCATAAGGTCCTGCTCTCTAGTTGGTCATTTTTTTTTTTTCATCTAGACCCTGTGCTTTAAGTATTCTATTGGTAAAAGGATGCTGTAAATTGAAAAAACTTTATTCATGCAATACATTTAATAAAAAAAAAAAAAACAAATTAGGTAAAAGATAGAATAAAGACAATAGAAATGAATTGTTTAGTATACTGTTTGGTAGTTTCCAGTAGGTTGAAGAGAGAGATAATGAAAATTTATGGCTTACTGTGTAAAGTGATTGCTTGTCGATCGTTCGATACTCGTAAGTGCTGGATGTAAACAGACGTTTGGAAGTTTTTTTTCTGTTTGTTTATTATAGTTAATGGTTACTTAATAATTATTTGAAATAAGTACATGCAATACATTTAATAAAAAAATTGTGAATTAGATATCATAAAATATAAAATAAATCAGACTGCCAACAAATATTACGTATTTTTTAGAATTATTCTTCTGTTTCATACATTCAACTTCCCTGTCAGATATATACTTAGCTATAGACTCCGTTGTCCCTGACAGAAATTCGAATTTCGCGGCACACGCTACAGGTAGGTAGGTCAGGTGAATCAAACTGTCCCGCCGCTGGGTGGCAACGGGGAACCTAGGAACCATTACCTTCTAGAACCAGATTTTCTCTGTCGGTTGGAATGTAAACATACGTTTGCGGTTCCTCCTGACTTTATTTTCGTGTTTCATCGCTGTCGATCTTCTGGGCTATCTTTGGTTCGGCATACGCTTTTATTAACATTTTAATGAATTTCGCTTTGAAATTTCGAAGAAAATATTAAGTGAAACTACCGAATTTATCGGTAGACACTCACATAGTTTGCAAGAAAGGGAATTATTAATATTTATTCATTATTAGATGTAATAAAGGTTACAACTTTATTGAGGAAATATTAAACTCTAATTTGCTCATGAAACTTACCTGTCAGATATATATATAGCTGTATTTTCTGAAATCCGACAGAATTTTAAAAACTTCCGACACACGCAGTGGTCGGCTAGGTGGTTAGTACCCATTCCCGCCGCTGGGAGGCGGGTATCAGGAACCATTCCCATTTTCTATTCATAATTTTTCTGTCGCCGGTGCTGAAAACACCTGTTTTCAGTACCTCCGTCTTAGGATTTTGGAAACTTCATTGCCGCTAAGTATCTAATTGTCTTTTTGATTTATTTACTTGGATTTGTGACTAGGCATACGCTATCTTAAATTGATTTGAATTTGATTCATTTTTGCATAAGATATCTGAATCTAGTTAGGCTAGTTTCAGACGGGGTTGTCTGCAAAGATAGGGTGTGGCTACCGAAAGCTTCGGTAGATCCGCACTTGGTATGTACGAGGGGTATGGGTCTTGCTTCTTTGTTGAGATTTGTCATGTAAGGAGTGTGAGACTTTGTCTATTCCGTTAAAGGAAGACGTATGATTCGGAGTACGCAAAAAATTAGGGTAAACATGTCTATTCGTAAGGCAAGACGTATGATTCGTATGTACGCAATTAATCAGTAAAGCATGTCTATTCCGTAAGGAAGACGTATGATTCGTATGTACGCAATTAATCAGTAACAAAATGTCAGGGTAGTGAACCTGCTAACTTAACCTGTAGACTTTATTTTGCCTAACCCTGTAGTATGGCCTACGGGCTATGTATATGTCTACGAGAGGTGCTCGCTCTCCCTTCATTGCTGTGAAGAGTGCTACTTCTGTTAAGTTGTTACTCCTAACCCTGTAGTGTTGCCTTCGGGCCCTAAAACAGTGTCTGTAGAGAAATGTCCTTTCTCTGATACTCTTTCGATTCATAACTTAGAATCGAAAGTGCTTGCTTTAGAGAGCAAAAGTGAAGTGCAGAAGTGCAGTGATACCCCTTGTGTAGTGGAGGGTGCGTCAGATCGCCCTCGTTTCGCCTCTAGGCCGGGACCTCTGCTTGACTCCCAGGACCCGGGGAGGGAGCATGTCGAAAGCCTAAGGAGGCTTACAAGGAACCCCCACCGATCTGGCGTGCCTTCGGCAGTTTCTGATGAAAATCCCCAGACTGCCAAAGTGCGTGTGTGTGCACGAATCCAGAAGGATTGCTTCTCGTCCTCCGAAGCGTCCTCCCCGTGCAGGGGTTGGAGCTTTCGGAAGGACTCGCGCCCTCTAAATAGAAGCTTTATAGAAGAGGACGCTTCACGTCCTCTCTCTCTCTCTCTCATTATGCGTTTCAGTGAGAAGTAAGAAGGCGAACGTCGCCTGAAACTCATGTCGTCTTTCCACCGAGAAAATACATAAAAGAAGTCATAGTAGCAGGAAGCTTTTGAGAGCGGACGTCCAAGCTTTTTTACTGTCAGAATAAGAAGGCGTTCCCTCTCGACTTGGACGGGACGCTTGGATGGACGCCAGACGCGCGCGGGTGCACGCCAAGCGCGCCAGTGGACGCCGAGCATGCACCAGCGCACGCCAGGTTGTGTCGCCTGGCTGAACGTTTCTGTTGAACTCTTCAAGCTCTTGTGTCAGAATTTGGGGCCTAAAGAATTTTAACCTTACCTTCGGTGATACCTTCTACCTCACCTGCAAAGAATGTGAAGTAGGCAGTGCTTCGGAGGAAGCTTAAAGTGAACAGACAACTTCTTCTTCGAAACAGCAAGACATCGGGTTTCGTGAATTCAAGAGGTCTCTGTCAATTAATATTGCTTTTCGCATAGGTGGATGGAGTTAAGGAAAGCTCAAGGGAAGATCTCGTTTGCTCTACCGCAGTCAAGACTTTGTGATAAGGTAGTTACGAGTTATGTAAAAGCTCGACGTCCCTACACGTCATGACGCTCGACTACTTTCGGTAGGATTCTTGCAAAAGCACTCATCAAGAAGGACGCTCTTCAGGAAAGCGCAAGACAGGACTTCCTTTGCCATACTTGCCAATAAACGATTGATACGGAATCGGAAAAATAATATGCTCGACTTCCTGGATACGTTTTGTCAATTCAGTGATTTTCCCCCATTGACAATATACTATCGTTTTGGTCAAGTAAGTGGGTATGCCCCTCATTGACAAAATATCTCTTTGTCCCGTAAATGGGTTATTGTTCTCATTGACAAAACATCTTTACTTTACATTGCGTAAGCGGATAAGCTCTTATTGACAAGATTCGGAAGAGCTCTCATTCATCATTCACAGACTCGTACAAGAAATAGACTTGTAGACTACGTCAATGACCGCTTATGTCCAGTAACATAAGAAGCTTGAGCTGTCTGCTTCGATTCTCTAAGTTTTGTTCATGAAACTTGCCTGTCAGATATGTATGTAGCTGTATTTCTGAATTCAGCTATATATATGTCTGCCAGGTAAGTATGAACAAACTTTATTGTAATGTATCATATTTTGCCTTGCGTTATTTTACTACTGGTTGGTGTTCGAGTCATATACGCTTGCTGTAGTTACTTCTTCGGATGGCAACCGAGAGCACTATTGTCTATTATTTTAAGGACATTTAATTGTTACTCCCTGCAGCCTTCGAGGAGTTTCCGATTTATCTTTTACCGTTGTAATGTAGTGTTCTGACGACACAAACGCATCTATATATTTAGCGTTTTCTGTTTCGCTTAAATATACCAGCTTGAGAGTCTCTTTCTGCTCAAAAAATAACGGACCTATTTCTTCGTAGAATAGGGTAGCTGGCAACCCAGTCATAAAGTTAAGAGACGACGGTCGTAAGCTGCTGGCTGCTGCTGTGTCTGTCCTCCAGTCCAACCGAGCCAGTAACAGATCGTGCGCTGTCATGTGCGGTAGGTTACGTCTCTCTCTCCTGCGGGATTGACTGACTAACCGTATCTCTGTGCTGGCGGTTACGTCTCTCCTGCGGGATTGACTGACTAACTGTATCTCTGTCCTACAATCACGGACTTTAGCCTAAGATTGAGAGGATTTCTTACGTGAATGAATAAACGTAGCATTCGTTTTGCCTTACTATGTTCAACAGAGTTATCTCTTAATCCTTTCGGTGCTCGTTACCGCACGGTATAGAACTACGAGTTTACCGCAACATTGCACTTTTATATGCTCTCCTGCTTAGGCAAAGCGCAGCCTTATTAGGGAAGTAAGCATACTCGGGGAGGGAATGGATGAGCTTGCTGGGGACCATTTCCTTCCTGAAGAAGTTTGTTTCCCCGAATAGACTGCAATTCAGACCTCCACAGTTTTTTCCTACCGGGAAACTGAAATATTATTCAAGATCTAGGAATGATTCTGAACATCTCTCAGTGCGATGTCTATCACCTGAGGTGATAGAAAGAACCTGCCAGACATCTGGATAGGGTTTCAGATGTCCTGGATCTTAATCTGAAAGAAGTAAAAGCAATTCGGTCGTCCCTCCAGTCCTTGAAACGAGTTTGGGAACCAGTGGTCCAGATCAACTGATATTCCACAAGCTCTCTCATATCTTAAGAAGTATCTTCTCTCGGTCCCTGTTCGAGTTTACGAGAAAGAGCCTATTATAACAACAGGCGTAGAATGTAACGATCCTCTAGAGGTTCGTTACAGGATTGCAAAAGTCCGTACGAATCGTCTCGATCGACGGCAGCAAACTATTGACTTCCGAGTGGAATCTTTTCTTTAGAAGTTTGTTGAGAGTTGTGGAGACTTTAGGGACGCCCTTTCATTCCCTCTTCGATATGTTGAGGACGAAGAGGCTTCTTCTTCTCTGCTCCCTATTCTCGATCCGGGATCGGTACCATTAAACACCATCCTATGATATGAACGGGGATGGATGTTTAGTCTCTTTTCCCCTTTTTCAATCGCTTAGGAATGTAATAAGAGGATTTATGAATCATCAAAGGGTGGAAGCGGATCAATGACGCTGATCGCCCCATGTTGGCCACCTTCAGGATCCTGGATTCACAGAGGTCCACGTCCTTTCTAGTTCACTTTCCAAGGACCTTTTGAGAGAGTCGGTCTACTCTAACTCGAAAGGTACCTATTAACCTCTCCTCTCTGAGTCTGACTACGTTCAGACTATGAGATGTTGACAGGAATAAGATTACCGTCTTCCATTTCCGTCTGAAGAATGGGATAAGCTGGCAGTCACAACTATTAAAGAATACGCAAACATGTTGTTGACGGGCTTTGGGGTCTCAGAGATTTGCTTTCTGTCAAACAACAAAGCCTTCAAGATCTTTGAGTTCTGTGGAATCGAAAACTCGCTCACCATCTACTTTTTGTCTCACCTGTTTTCTCGGAGTCAGACACTCGTGCGAGATCAGGCGACATATAGTAGCCCTGAGTTTCTTGTTGACGAAGTCGGTTGCGTTTATAACACCCCCGATGATCGTGTAACATGAGACCAGGTTGGACTGTCAGGCATTCTTCCTTCGGGACTGAATCGCCTTTTTGCTCCTCGCTCCTTTCTCCTGGCACCAGAAGCTCGAGTCAGGAGTTGCTCAGGAGTTGATTCGCTGACGACGTTGGGTTGCGTTGATACACCCCCCAAGGTTTGCTTAGATTGAATCGCCCAGGCAGTCCAGACACTCATCCTTCAGCGAAGAATAGTGCCTTATGGTCTTCAGGGTACAGCCTTGCTGTCCTTGATTCGTCTGACTGGTCAACTGGTCGGTCACCTGATTTTAGTACAGACGGACTGACTGTGCATGTCCAGATCGAAGCTTTCAATATGGAACTTAGACGTAGTCTGAAGTTCTTGATGTCAAAGCATTCGAACCTCTCCTACCTAGTTAACGTTCTGGCATTCTGATCAGGAAGGCCTTCTTCTAACCACCCTAGATACGACAAAGAGGGTTAGTGAGATTTTAAGCCATCGTCACAAGTTTTGGCTTTAGAGAACACAAGGCGGTGTGCTCTCTAAGCCTTCCGTTGTGGGCCTAAGAATGGAAACCCGTTTTGTCCTTGGGCCAGGAGCTTGGAAGCAAGGATGGCACAAGTTAGTGGGCAGGAGCCAGAGAGAGTCCTGTGCCCTGTTGGGTCTCTCAAGTTTATCTACATAAAACTCAAGAAAGTCGAAGTCATTCGGGCAATCTGCAGTGTTTCGAAAAAGACCAGACTTGCCCATATCGAAGAGCACCCTGGCTTTAGTGTTAAGGAGTTCTTTCAAAAATGCTCCTTCATTGTGTTTGCACAAAGATTTGAAATCTTTTTATCTGAATGCTCATGAGGTGAGGGCGCGGCCTCGGAAGCCTTTCAACAGAGCATGGCACTCAGCAACATCCTGAGTACCATGTTTTAGCGAAGCAACTGTGTGTTCACTTCACACTCCCTGCGAGATGTGAAGATGGCATATGAGATCTGCTGCTCGCTAGGGCCATACGTGTCTGCAGACACAATCTTGGGGGCAAGAAGTACCACTCATCCTATCCTGTAGAAAATGGTTAGGAAGAGCTCTTAATTTAGTTGTTGAGTCGCCAACAACGGCGACTTCTTAACTCTTAAGCCTTAGTTAACACACCTTAACTTTGGCTAGGTTGGTCAGGTGTGATATATATATTTATATATATATATTTTATTTTATTCTTAGCCTCATGGTATGGTCAATATGGTCTAGTCACGTCGTGGTCTCCCGCCCCCTGTTGACAGATCATCTGGAGTGCACCAGCTATATAGGTCTCTACCTCTGCTGGCAACTCTAGTAGCACAAGCAGACTTACGTGGCAGTAACCACGAAGCCAGCTATGCTAACAGGTGGAACCAAGATGTAAATCATCTGCATGCATTTGTTTCCCAAAATCCTTCTATTCTGTCCCTTCCCACCTCCAACGGTGGGATTCAGCTATATATATATCTGACAGGTAAGTTTTTTCATGAAACAAAATGATATTGTTATGATACAATAAAGTTTGTTCAATTACTTACCTGGCAGATATTATAATAATCAAGTACCCACCCACCTCCCCTCAGGGGACAGTGGAAATAAAAATTATGAATAGAAAATGGGAATGGTTCCTGATACCCGCCTCCCAGCGGCGGGAATGGGTACTAACCACCTGGCCTCCCACTGCGTGTGTCGGAAGTTTTTAAAATTCTGTCGGATTTCAGAAAATACAGCTATATATATATCTGCCAGGTAAGTATGAACAAACTTTATTGTATCATAACAATATAATTTTCCTACTTTAGGAAGTCAGAAAAGCATATAACTAGATACGCTTACTTTAGAAGCTTTAATAGCGTTTGTGCTAACGAGCAGTTAGAGTATTAGCAGTACTAGTAGTTGTTGCATCCTCATCACCTTCTTACTCCACAGAAACTACAAATTTATATATGCAAATTTGAAGATAATGGATGTGGCTCAAAATGCGAGCTCTTAAAAGGTAAGAAGTGAATATAGTGTTCCCCATTGAAATGGAGGGTGCGTCTGATCGGCTCTGTCTCGCTCCCAGGTTTAGACCTCTTCCAAGCTCCCAAGCCCAGAGGAGAAGGAATGTCGACAACCGCAGGGGGGTTTCAGAGAATCATCACCGATCAGGCATCCCCTCGGCAGGTTCTGTAGAACGTCCCAGACTGCCAAGTTCGCCATTGGAAAGGTGTCCTAAAATAGTGGAGGGTGCGTTCCGATCGGCTCTGTCTCGCTCTCAGGCCTAGACCTCTTCCAAGCTCACAAGCCCAGAGGAGAAGGAATGTCGAAAGCCGTAAGGAGGTTTCAGAGAATTCCCACCGGTCAGGCGTCCCCTCGGCAGGATCTGTAGTAGCGTCCCAGACTGCCAAGGATAGCCGTTGGAAAGGCATCTTAAAACAGTGTTTTTTTGTCATCCGAGTCTTCATCGAAAGGAAAATAGGGTGGAGTTCTGACAAGCTGTCGAGACCTTCTAAAAGATCGTGGAAATCTCCAGCTTGGGATTCTAGCTCGGAAAGTTTTCCGGAAGACTATCCACCTTAGATTTATTCATTAAATCCTCCTTCCCCTAGATCGGATACGGAGAAAGAAGACGACGCTACGAAGATCCTAGGAGAAAGGCAACAGTAGATATCTTCGTTAATGGAAGTTTTGAAGAAGGATCCTCCCAGGAGAAAGGATCGCTTCCTTCCCGTTAAGAAATCCCGTCCGATAGAAGTCTTTGACAGCTCGGACGAGGCGGCCAGGCGCAAATCGCCGACAAGGCGAGAGGATTCTAAAGAGGCGCCTGAAGCGTCTGAAATGAGGCACAAAGCGCCTGAAACGAGACGCAAAGAGCCTTAGGCGCCTGAAACGACGCGCAAAACACCTGAGGCGCCTGAAGTGCCTGAAATGGAAGCGTCTGAAACAAGGCGCAAAGCGCCTGAAGCGCCTGAGATGAGGCGCAAAGCGCCTGAAGCTATAAACCAGGATCTTCATCGGAGATGGAGTTAGAGGCGGACTGAGAGGCTCCTCTTTGGGGAATTTTCGCTGGAATGCCTGATTCTGCGAAAGGTGAAAGAAATTCGAGGTCTTCTCCTGATAAGGACGGGAGTTGTCGCACAGGCGGCCGTCGCCCTTCTCAGGATAGTCTTAATGCAAGTAAAGGCAAGAGCAAGATCGGCTTTTTTCCTGGCGGGGACTCAAGATGTCGCACAGACGGCCGTAGCCCTTGTCAGGTTAGAGTCGGTACTGCTAAAAGCTCTTCACCTTACGAAAGGAGGCGCTCTCCTCCGGTTGCTCATTCTTCTCCCAACTTGATGGACAGGAAATGGAAGATAGATCGGAATTGGAAGCCAATAAGGGGGCAGGTCTCTCAGTTTATAAGACCTTAGCGACCTTTTTTATTGAAAAACAAAAATTAGGTCATTACTAATAAGACGATATTAAAATCTTCCCCCATCTAAAATAATGCAACCAACCATTTACAGAAAGAGTGGCAATCATTTGGAAATTGAACAAGATTCGTACGAGCTCTCATTCATTGATTAGAGGCTCTTCCAGATAATAGAGGCGTAGAATACGGCCTTATATCCAAGAGAATAAAAATTTGAGGGATTCTCTTCGATCCTAGGGTTTTCATTGCGATCTCTTTCGACTAATACTAATTCGTGTTTATTGACGAAAAGAACGAAGAGGGCAAGATTTCCATTCTCGCTCTGCATCGGAAAGGAAAGAATGTAGTAAGAAGATTTAGAGTATACGACTACTGAATGACAAGTCATATACGCATAACATAGTTGCCTTTGTGGTTCGCTACGGAATTATCTATATCCTTACAGGAATTTCCTAGTAAGGAATTCGCTTAAAAGGTTTGTTACGACAATACCTAGTCCGCTTCGGTATTTAACAAAGGTTATATTTGGCATAAATATGCATTATTGAGAGCTTCCTTACGCTCGAGAATAATTTTATTATATTCCTTCATTGAATGGAGTAACTGGCAACTCAAGAAGAAGGCAGTGAGGCAGCGAAGGAGACGACTGTAATTGTAAGCCAATACAGTACCATCCAGGTCTCGGTCATGAGCGGTTGGTTACATCTCTCTCTCCATGGGATCGAATGGTTAACCGTATATTCCCCCTACAATCATGGACTTAGCCACGAATTGAGGGGATTTATAGGCAAACATGAATAACATGGTATTCGTTTTGCTAAGGAATTTTCAATAAAAAGATCACTTATAACCTTGCGGTAATGTTTACCGCAATGTATCAGAATTATATGAATGAGACTACAAATGAATTTAACGCAGTAGAGCCATATATATTAATTGATGCTCTCATGCTTACAGAAGCAAAATATTGGACTTGCTAACTTTTTGATATAGCGAGTTATTAATCGAAGGGTTCAGTAGCCTCTCTGACAGCAGGCTCAGTAACGGCACGGTTAGTTCCTGATTTCGTTCCCCGTCTATCTTGAAGGGGGCTTGATCCCAAGGAGGGACGAAAGGACTTAAATCAATTAAGCCATTTCCACAGCTCTCTCATATTTCAAGAAGTATTGAGAATCTCTTTTTTCGCCTCTTTTCGCGTTAACAAGAGAGAATCTGTTCGGAACACAGACGCGGAACGTAACGATCCTTAAGAGGTTTGTTGCACGTCCGTGAGAACCTTCTCTATCGACAATATAACTATTGACTTATATCTAATCTTAGTTGGAAAGAGAGTTGTGGAAACCTGCGAGATGTCTTCGTCATAGATCTCTTCGCAAGATGGAAGACGAACATGCTGCTTCTATACTGCTTCCTTATTCTCGAACCAAGAAAGGTAGCAATATATGCCATTTTCTAGTTTAAAAGGGGAATAAACTTTAGTCTTTTTTTCCCCTAGATTATACATTCTTAATGGATATTAAGATATATGGGCGTCAAAGGAAGAGAGAATGATACTTTATGCCTCATTTTGGTCTAGAGAGATTAGATTCACAGAGGTCATGTTCTTCTCACAGCATGTTTTAGAAGTCTGTTCCAAGAAAGTTTAGATTTTCGATCATCATCTAATATAAATAGACCTTAACAACCTCTCCACTCTGAGTCTGTCTGCGTGCAGACTGACCAGAAGTAGACATGAATGAGAGGATTTTTCAAGGTGAATGACAATAGTCATGGCCAGGACATAGAATTGATGCAGATCGTGTTTGATGGAAGAGGAAACTGTCCTCTTCTGATACCTCTGTGAACCACATATAGGTTTTTTCTTCCTTTTCAGAGGGAAGAATCACCTTTGTATATATCTGCTATCAAAGAGCGCAGTAAAAGGCTATACTCTGTCTATACAAGGAGAATTAGAGATAGCAGAGGATTAAGATCTTCGGGATCTTATACGATACCTCAATACGACAAGAGTAGGATATCATGTACTTCGAATGGGATCTTTTGTGGCCTCAGATTCCGTGTTCCGACAAGATGGAACTGCTCCTCATCAAACTTCTTTGAGAAATTTTATGAGGGAATTCTTTGTTTTCTCTTGGCCCTTAACTACCAAGAAGACAAGTGAATTTTTTGTGCATTGGAATCTCGCATCAGATTCAATGGAGACTCGGTAATGGGTTCTTGCCAGCATAGTATGTCTGGCAAAAGAACTAAAACCCTCTATTCCTGACTCAACACTTTCAGATAGAAGCTTCGTTGCCCAGGCAGGGTACTTACGTTTTCACCTACATAAGAAGAGATTGTTTAAACGTTTTGCCTACAAAGTCTTTTGGATGCGATGAGGGCTCGAAATGCTTCCCAGAAGGTATTCAGAGGGCTACAATGAAGAGCTAGAAATCAGGAGTCCTCCCAATTTAAGCTCGGAGTCTCCTTCGACTTCCAAGCCCCTTCCCTTCCTTCGGACAAGGATAGGGAAGATTCTGCAACGAGGAACTTCATCAACAAGTAAGAAGAGATCTCGTTAGCAACGGAAGGATTCAAGAAGAATCCTCCTCGGAGGAAGACTCTTATCTCTCGTACTGTTAGATGTCCTATCGTCTAATGGATGTAGTTTACTACAATCACCTCCCCTTGCCGGAGAGGCCAAAAGCTCAAAGTGGAAGAATTTCTTCCACCTTTCTCCAGTCTCCTAATAAACTATTGTGAAGGTTCAGGACTTTCGGACAATGTAGCGCCAACCAGGCGCCAAATGCCAAAACAGGCGTAAAAAACGCCAGAGGCAGACAGTTTCAAGGAACACTGTCATTGTCTGATGAAGAGAAAGAGGAGGCCTCCAACCTAGCGCAGATGCGCTAGAGGCGAACAAATCGGACAGATAAGAGTGTCCGATGTGGACATCTCCAGACATCCTCGAGACTCTACCAAGCTCGAAGCTCCAGCAAGTGGAGAGGAGTCAGCCAGGCGCCAGGCGCCAAATAGTGCCAGTCTGGAGCCAGGCGCGAAGCTACTTCCAGGCGCGAGGCGCCAGCCATGAGTCAGGCGAAAAGCGCCTTCCAGGAGCTAGGCGCCAACCAAGCGTCAGGTAGGCGCGAGGCGCCAGCCAGGCTCTAGGCTTCATCCAGAAGAGATCCATTTCAAAGAAAGCCCTGGTCTTCATTGAAACAAGTGTGATCGCTAAAGCACTTCATGAGTAACTTGATGATTCCTTCAAACAGCTGAGAATTAAAAGCGCATGAAGTGCGAGCTTTTATGAATTCTTGTTCTTTCCATAACAATATGTCATAAGGACATATTAGCTGTCACTTACGGGAGATGCAACTCTGTGTTGACTTTCCATTACACGAAAGAGGTCAAGTTGACCTACGAGAGATCCTTCTCTCTTGGTTATACGTGTCTACGGATACGTTGCTGGGATAGGGAGCCGACACTGATCCTTAACTAAGTGAGTTAATTTTTATTTAACATAGTGTTTTTTCTTTGGGTTGTTTGAAAGGAGTTTGGGGATAGCTCTTTTCAAACTTAAGCACAAACCCTCGTGTTAGGATCAGGTGATCGGGATCGGTGTTGTGCTCCTTAATTATGCCACTAGGCATAGGTGTATTGTCATGTAACTGGATAAGACCCCATTGACAAATGACCATCAGATTCTGTCAAGTAAGTGGATAAGACCCCATTGACAGATCTACAAGAACTCTTAGCCATAGGTCACATCCTCGCTGAGGCTCTTGAGACGAAGCAGACTACTAGCAATAGCTAGGAAGTCGGCCCTTCTTCTAAACACACAGGAACCAAGGTTTTATTTATTTATTTATTACCTATAAAAAAGTATGTTGTTTTACCTGTCTAATCAGTAATTAGCTGTCTTTTACCCTCCGCCAAAGGTGGCCAACATCAGCTAATAAGTATATATCTGACAGGGAAGTTGAATGTATGAAAAATGATATTTTGTTTATTGTACAATAAAGTTTCATACATACTTACCTGGCAGATATATACGATTGAATGGCCCGCCCAGCCTCCCCTCAGGAGACAGGTGGAAGAGAAAATCTGGTTCTAGAAGGTAATGGTTCCTATTCCTGCCACCCAGCGGCGGGACGGTAGATCACCTGACCTACCTACCTGTAGCGTGTGCCGCGAAATTCGAATTTCTGTCGGGGACGACGGAGTCTATAGCTAAGTATATATCTGCCAGGTAAGTATGTATGAAACTTATTGTACAATAACAATATCATTTTTATTATTACATTACGTATACGTATGTTTCATGATAGCTGTCAGTAACTCGGTATCTTCATTAGGTAAAGATAGAATAAAGAATAGAAATGAATGGTTATTATACTGTTTGGTAGTTTCATTAGTTGAAGAGAGATACTAATGACAATTTATGGCTTACTGTGTGCTTGGAAAAATGATTGCACTAGTTCGATACTCGTAAGACGGGTAAGTGCTGAATGTAAACAATCGATTGGAAGGTTTGTTTTTTGTTTGTTTGTGTATTATAGTTAATGATTAATTAATAATTATTTGAAATTAGTACATATTGATTATTTATACATTTTATTGCATATTCTAAGCTTTTAGCTCTTAGGTTTAGATGTCAGAATCATAGACTAGGCTACAGTAGCAACCGCTAACATAGGCTAGGCTTATTGCTAAGGGACATATGCTAAAGTCCTAATATATGTAGTAAAAATGTGGTTGAACATTACATGCAGTTGAATATTACTCAAGTATGTACAGTATTTTGCCTTTTTGGAGTCATATTTCTTCCGTCGTAACCCTAGAACATGTGTTTTAGGCCTGGAAATATAATTTACTGGGGTGTTTTTGGAGGGGTTGGAACGGATTAGCCATTTTACATGTAAAATGTGTTCCAAGATACGAAAAACTCATAATACGAAGGCCGCCTCGGAACGGATTAATTTCGTATCTCGAGGTACCACTGTATATACCAATTGGCCAGACTTCAAAATTCTTAGGATTAGTACTTGATAATCACTTAAACTGGAAAGCCCACATAGCATATGTGAAATCAAAATGCAAAAAAGCTTTAAATCTAAATCTAATTAGAAAATTATCAAGTACTACATGGGGAGCAGATAGACAAACCCTTACATTGCTATATAAAGCAACAGTACTGTCTATCATTGATTATGGCAGTGAAATATATGGCTCAGCTTCAGACACAACACTGAAATTATTGTACTCTGTTCACAATGAAGGCCTTAGAATATGCTCAGGAGCCTTTAGATCAGCATCAACCTCTTCTTTACAGGTTGAATGTGGTGAACTACCTCTATTTCTCCATAGAGAGTTAGTAACAATGAAGAGTGCCCTAAAGATTCAGTGTAGTGATTCACCAACAAAAAAAAACTATTTGAATTGGGTGATATATTTGTTAACAATCATATACCACCTTTCCCAATAAGAGCTAGAAGACTGCTTGAGTTGCTTAAAATAAATGCACAACTACCTTCAATAGTAAAATTACTGCCTCCTTGGAATATGAATAAAAAAAAAAAATTGCACTAAAAATATTTAACAAAACATTACTCAAATACTCCAGAACATCATAGAAAACATACAATGGAGCACACAAGCCGAAAAGGTCCGCATTACGCAGTATATACGGATGGATCCAAATCAGAATACAGAGTGGGATATGCTGCAGTGTCCCAGGACAAAACTTACAAGTTCACTCTTCCCAATAATGCTTCTGTATTTACGGTAGGGTTATGTGCAATAACATCGGCCATAGAAATAATCAAAGAGCACACCTTTAATAATTTTGTGATGTATAGTGACTAGAAGCAATATAGAAGCCATTAAAAGTTAAAATCCCAGAAATAATATTGTGCAACAGATTAAATTTTTACTCCATAAATTATATAATAAGGGAAAAATATTAAAATATGTTGGATCCCTGCCCATTTCGGAATAAAAGGAAACGAAGAAGCTGATAAAGCAGCCAAGGAGGCAATCCGCATGATGAGAACAAATGTAAACATCCCTATTAATGACTAATGTAGCTTATATATAAAAAAAAAATCATTGTAAATAAATGGCAAAATATATGGAGCGAAGAACCTGAAAGTAATAAAGTAAAACAAATAAAACCTGATGGTACGAAATGGAGCTCCATATATCAGAGAGAGAGACACACACACAAGTAATCCTAACATGTCTGACACATGGGCACTTGATGAGCAGCCCATTTGACCCTGCTCCCGAGTGCTCTGAGCGCAAGGTGTTAATAACTGTCGGACATGTGTTGTGTGAGTGTCCAAGGTATGACCACCAGAGGCTGTCAAGATTTGGAAGTAAAAGAATAAAAGAAATTTTGTCAGAATCTTTCACATTTTCAGTGGTTCTAGTTTTGACGTTTCTAAGGAACTCTGACTTAATTAATAAAATATAAATATAAGTATATAATAACGATACAAAAACCTCAGAGCAATTAATGAATTCTAGATAAAAATTTTAAAGAGTTTATTGACCTGTTATTAACCCTTAAACGCCGACTGGACGTATTTTACGTCTACTTTTTTTGTCTCTCGGGTGCCGACTGGACGTATTTTAAGTCGACATACAAAAGTTTTTTTTTAAATTCGCGGAAAAATACTTATAGGCCTACCAGCCTAAAACTTTTGAATCACGCGCCTTGGGGGATGCTGGGAGGTCACGGATCGAGGTGTTGTTTTGTTAGAAGCATGACCCAAGTGCGCATGCGCGAAATGCTTTCTTCTCGCTCCAGTCAGCATCAGCGGCGCATCGTCCGAGAGCGATCTTTTGTCGCAATTGAGTTTTCCTGAACTTGTGCAAGACTTTGAACATTTGTGTTGCTACAGGACGTTCGTAGAGATGTCTCAACGACGTGTGGACCGCAAAAGGCGCGTTTTACCCGTCGGAAGGGATCGTGTAAGGCGTATTTTGGACTTAGATGCTGGCGAAGGACCAAGCACCCTACATGACCTGGCGCCTCAACGCCGTTCTGTGCGACCACGTGTGGATGAAAGTGGTTTAGGATCACAACGTGTTTCTCGTGTGCATCAGGGCGTCCTTAGGGGCATTCGTAGGAATTTGGGAGGCCTCCAACCAAGGGACACAGACGAGTATCTATCGGAGCTTGATCAGGAATATGTCGTAAGTCCTCATTTTTATGGCGGATGGTCATCGAGTGATGAGGTCATCAGTCCCGATGTCAGTGAGGACGAATATATGCCCCCAATGTCCGTTCGAGGCTCACATCCTGAAAGTGAGCTCGAATTTAGTGGTTTCAGTGCATATGAGGGGGAATTTGAGGAGGGGGAGGATGGGGATATGGGGTCTAGTTTAATCGCGGATGATGATACTGAAAGCGAAGGCCAAAGTGAGGGTGATGGGCCAATGGGGGGGGGGGGGGGGGATGGGGGGGGGGGGGGGGGGGGGGATAGTGTGCGAAATCATGCCCGCGCACAGGCACATAGAAGGTCGGCTCGTTGCGCCAGCCAAGGTGAAGGCCGGTCGTCCGAGAGCGACGAGGGGTGGACGGAGGACCCCACCCCTCCTAACATGCACCCATTCACGGCAACACCTGGGCTCACCGTACCTGTACCTCTCACTGCTCTGGGGTTCACCCAGCTGTTCCTTACACGGGAATAGCTGGAGTACCTGGTAGAAGAGACGGTGGACTACGCTCAGTACTGCCATTATGAATTACGGACGACATTGTCGTATTATTGGCGGGGTTGCAACCTCATTGACATGCCGCATTTTTTGGGCTCCACATTTATTTTGGTATGATGCCTGCTGCCGACGTCAGGCAATATTGGAGGCGGAATTATTTTTTATGTACGCCCAATGTGCCTGGTGTTATGTCCCGTGATAATTTCCTGGCGTTGGACAGGTATTTCAACACCTTCAACAGAAGGGCCATACCCCGGAATAACAGTGATCGCCTCATCCTAATCCACCCAGTGTTGGAATACATTCGTGAATGGTGTAGAATTCTCTTGGTTCCTGGAAAGAACCTTTCTTTGGATGAGGGGATGATGCCTTACAAAGGACGTCTGAGCATTAAAGTGTATAACCCCGAGAAGCCGAAGAAATATGGAGTGAAATTCTTTTTTATTACCGAGTTCAACACTGGATACGTCGTGGACTTTTCAGTGTATTCCGGGGTCTTCTCCACGCTGCGTGACACTGTATTCAGTCTTGTGGGACGTTTCCGTAACCAGGGATATCACCTGTTTATGGATAATTATTATAACTCGGTATCCCTGGCCCAGGAACTGTATGAAGCACATGTGCACATCAGTGGTACCCTTCGGTTGGTGCGTGGGGCCCCGAATTCCCTCAAGAGGTACGCTAGCCATCTGCAACACCTGGCAAGAGGAGAGACAGAGTGGCGGCGGAAGGGTGCTGTCTTCGTCATCTGTTTGAAGGGTGTCCGACTTGTCCCCATGATTACGACGAGTCATGAACCCATCCAAGAAGAGATCGTACAGTGGAAGAAGACACGTCGACAGGGCCGAGTTGTGTTTGAGGAGTTTCGTATCGAGCGGCCTACCTTCATTGGGCACTACAACAGGCACACGGGAGGAGTTGATCTCTTTGATCAGCTCATCCAGTATTATCCCTTCGCCAGGAGAACCAGGAGGTGGACACAGAAGCTCCTCAAATACATCCTTCAGTTGGCCCTCCAAAATGCCTACATACTGTTCTGTGGGTACCGCGGTGACAATCTTCCGAGGTTGTCCCACATACAGTTCCTAGAGGTAGCCGGGAATGCCCTCGTCAACTTCAATCCCGATGAGTGGCCTTCCATCACTGACCCCCTGCCCCGAGCTGCAGATCTGCCCCTAGGAGGGCCAACTTCGGTCAACCTGCCGCCGCCCCTGCTGACGACGCCCCCTCTTACTGCCGGCCCCGCCATCACCGCTTCTCGTTGGGTAGTGGACCCTGTGTGTTGGGTGCAGCCAGGGGATCACACACTGGAGGCCCTAGAAGGGCGCAGGCAGAAACGGTGCCGGGTGTGCCATATGAATGGCAAAAGGAGAGACACCCGGTTCTTCTGTCGTACCTGCAAAATTGCTCTTTGCAGGATAGGGGACTGTGACCGTAAATACCACAGTACGGTCATGTATTGGAGTGCGCCTCAGCGACAGACAGCGGAGGGCGCAAGGGCCGCCGGGCCCATCAGCAGTAAGGGCTCGGCGTCTCCCTCCCTCCCAACCTGTACCTGCGTTATTGGTCAAGAGGAAAAAATGCAAGACTCTTCAATGGAGGAGGGAGAAAACAAGAATAGAACGAAGAGTCAGGATTACAAGTGAGTATTCTGCATTTATTTTATATTTATTTTTATATTTATTACAAGTTTTTATATATCCGTATCTGTGCATGATAAAATAATAATAAGACATTTCACTGTATGCGAAAAGAAAATTGTCACCTGCATTCCTTTTATTTATGTATTCGTACCAGAATTGAAAAATGTAATATATATATATATATATATATAATATATATATATATATAGCTAGAGGAATATCTATTAGAATATAAATATAAGATATATATATAAATCATATATAATATATATATATAATATATAATATATATAAATATAAATATTATATTATATATATATAATAATATATATATATAATACATTAATATATATTATAATATTATATAATATATATATATATATATATATAGATATATATATTATATATATATATATATATATAATCTATATATATACTATATATATATTATATATATATATATATATATATATATAATATTAAATAATTAAATATAATATATACTATTAATAATATATTATAATATATTTATAATAGATATATATATATATATATATATTATATTTATATAA
>NC_087213.1:38418136-38540636 GCF_015104395.2 Macrobrachium nipponense
AGTTTCTTTTAGCAACTAAATTGTTTTCCAAAATAATTCTTTCGGTAATAAACGTGCATCAGCTGATTCCAAACGTAACAAAAGACAAAAACTTCGATTTTTATTGCTGTATTTTGCTGTTTATACATTAATATTATAGTTGGGTGCTGTAATCATTACATTAAATCATGTTTTTTTTTTGTCATATATATGTTCATTCACGAAATAGATATACTATGTACTTTTAGTTTGGTGCAGCAGCCAAATCATGAATTTAGAAAGGAATTGTTAGGTAATTATACTTTTGTTTGCTGATCTGATGAAGGGGAAATTGAAAGATAGGAAAGAATAACTTTGAAACCTGTCTTGAATTTAGTTTAAGGTGATAGTTGAAGACATATTTGGTGCTTGAACTAAAGTAGGCAGTTATAAACATTGAAATAGTGGTCTTGGGTGGGTTGAATTATTAACAGGTATGGACAGTTTAAAAAAAGCAATTTTTAAGTTTTAAGGGGGGTTAACCATATAAACGTACGGGTCATTTGACTTATCAGCGGGGGGGTTCTGGGCCCTATCCCCCGCCACGATAATGACGAGGCCCTACTGTGTATATATATATATATATTGATATTTTTGGGCAAGCAAATTAATACATAAAGCTCTAGTTAATATTCAATGCATTTTATTTTCCACTTTAAAACAAACAATTGGAAGTCTCCTAGAACAATTTTATTAGATTTATGGTGAAATTTTGAAAAAAAAACATTTTCTTTCCCTTCCCGCTCCGGTTTGCCGAAATCTCGGCCGAAATCCTCGTCCGAAATGCGTATGGTCTCATTGCTCCTAATATTTGGTGCCTTTTCATATTAGGGCTTTTTGGCTAATAGAGTTTGCCATATATGAAAAACAATATGTGCAACAAAAACATGCAGAATACAACAAAAAAATATTTGAAGGTTCGTAGCATTTCTCATTTTTTGGAAATATTTTGTCATAAAAAATGGGTAAGAAAATAAATTGGTGAAAAAAACTTATGGTTCGGTCCAAACTTTGGACTAAACCGCCGAAATGGTCCGAAAACAAACGCATTTGGGTAACATAAAACTCTTTACATTTCTTAGTAAGTAATATTCAATCATTTATCTTCACTTTACAACAAATTGGAAGTCTCTAGAACAATATTTAGATTTATGGTGAATTTTTGAAAAAAAAACTATTTTCTTCCCTCCGTGCGCCGATTCTCGGCCGAAATCTCCGAAATGTGTAGGTCGCATTCTCCTAATATTTGTGCCTTTTCATATTAGGCTTTTTATAGAGTTTCATATATGAAAAAAAGTGTGTGCAACACCTGCAGAATACAAAAATATTTGGAAAGTTGTAGCATTTCTCATTTATGAAATATTTGCATAAAAAGTAAGATAAATAGGAAAAAAACTACGTTCGGTCAACTTTGACTCAACCGAAATGGTCGAAAAACGCATTTGTAACATAAAGCTCTTACAGTCTAGTAATATTCAAGCATTTATTTTTACTTTAAAATAAATTGGAAGTCTCTAGAACAATATTTAGATTTATGGTGAATTTTTGAAAAAACTATTTTCTTCCCTCCGCGCGCCGATTCTCGGCAGCGAATCTCCGAAATGTGTAGGTCACATTCTCTTAATATTTGTGCCTTTTCATATTAGGCTTTTTATAGAGTTTCATATATGAAAATGTGCGCAAAAACATGCAGAACACAACAAAAAATATTTGAAGGTTGTAGCATTTCTCATTTTCAAAATCTTGCATATAAAAAAAAAATTATAAAAAAACTTCGACATTTGGTCAACTTTAACTCGTCCGAAATGGTCGAAAACTGCAATTGTAAGCTAAAACTCTTACAGTATCGTAATATTCCATCATTTAACTTCATCTTGAAACAAATTCGAAGTCTCTATAACAATATTTAGATTTATGGTGAATTTAAAAAAAAAAATTTTTTACGTCTGCGCGTTACGAATTCATGCATCATTTTGTGATAATATTTTCTCTGTTGCATTTATCGTTTACAATGTGTTATATACCAAAATGATCGCAATTTAGTGTACATTACAACGAAAAAAAAGTAACTTGTTACCTTTAACCGATTTGGGCACAGCGCGATTTGAATACAATTATATATGAAATTTCGTTTTTGCACTATCATATATCGCATTATTTACATATGATAATGATAATTTTTTCATTTCTGTTGGTTTCATACTAAACTTGAGCCAATGACAAAAAAAGGATGCAAAAATGAACTCTTAATCTTCAAAATTAAGCGCACTGTGATTTTTTGAAAAAAATATTTTTTCCGCTTCTGCGCTCACTCTGAAACACCTCCGGCACACGGGAGACAATTTTTATTTTACTGCTTTGGCGTTTAAGGGTTAATTTTAACACCTTTTTAGTAAGTACGTATGGAAATGTGAGTAAATGTATTTATTGCCTGTTTGAGTTTAGTATGAAAGTCTCTGCCCCTGTGCAGTTTTTTTTATTTAATTGTAATTTATTGTTTATTATACTTCATGACCTATTTGGTCCCAGATCCTGGCCTTTGGCCTAGACATGCATTTAATTTAATCCTTTGGGCCAGCCCTATGAGAGCTGAAACTCAGCTCAGTGGTCTGGTTAAACTATTTTTATGATAATAATAATAATATTATTTATCTATAAGCTAACTCCAGGTTGGGCCCTGGACTGAGCATACTAGGTATATGATTCTCTCTCTCTCTCTCTCTCTCTCTCTCTCTCTCTCTCTCTCTCTCTCTCTTTCTGTGTAAGATGTATTTGAAATTATATTACTGTAAATCTTTTCAAGATAGAGCTTTTTTTACAATATTTAAAATAGTATTTGCTACTTATTTTCATTTTATTTTCCACTTTTTTACTGGAAAATAAAATATATTTTAAATATTTATATTTTAGTATTGTACAATATGCTCTATCATAAGAAATATTCACAGCAATATCATTTCAAATACATCTTACATTACCCTTAAAGAGAGAGTGTGTGTGTGTGTAATTAGTAAATAAATAGTGTTGCTCTACATAAAAAGCAAATTAGTAATAATTTTAGAGCTATGATCAATAAAAAAAATCCACAAATTAGTGAAAGTTCCCCGTGGAAAATTTGCAACAAAGTAAACCACGGAAATGTGAACCGCATAAAACCCGGGGGGCCACTGTACTGTACATTACTTCTTGTAAACCTTTTGACTGCATATAGTAATACTTTTCCTTCAATACTCCTGTATTAGAAGATGGTAATGGCTTTTTCTTATGCTTTCCTTACCTATTTTGGCCTTGCCTTTTCATACACTGTGTAGGCTTGCCTTTTCATACACTGTGTAGGAAGTGTATTTCATCAGCCTTTAGTTTGGAGTATTCACTCGTCTGTCTGTGAAGCATTTCTGATGTCAATCTAGCGTCTTTAGTGTATTGATGAATTCAGTGCTGTCCTCTATAGAAGAACAGTTTAATTTTTAGTTAAAAAAAAAAGTGTTGGAAGTAAAAGTAACACTGAATGGTATAAAGTACGGTTGCTTATTAGTCACAAGTAGAGATTGAGCATTTCACCAGTTTTGTGTACTATTTTGAACTTTTCAGTGATTCCTGAGGTTATGGGAGCCGCTATGAGGAGCTGGCCAAGGTTATCAAGGCTAAAGTTCCTGATGCGGTAGTTAATGGCATAGTGGGCCGCAAAAGTAAGTATTTTTCAACAAAGTGGCATTTTAATATTTTAGTGTGGTGATTACAAGCGAAGGGAAGTCTTATTGGAAACGGGCTCATTTCTGGTGGCTCGTCCCTAACACTATTCAAATGCTAATACATATCTCCAAAAGTATTGAAGATAAAGAAAAATCTTTTCAGCAGATAAAACATTATATCTTTAGATTTCATCCCATATAAGATTTAATTTTAATTTTTATTTTAGAATATCATAAATTCACATTTAGATTGTTTTAATTATTGTATTAGTCCATAACGCTATTAAAATGCTAATACGTATACGTATCTCCAAAAGTATTGAAGATAAAAGAAAGATTCTTTCGGCAGATAAAACTTTATATCTAATGCTATATAAATTATTGCCTTAGGCACTGATGCTCTTCAAATGGTAATATCTCTAAAAGTATTGAAGATAGTAGAAAAATTCTCTTTGGGGATAAAACCTTACTTCTTTAGATTTAATCCCATATAAGATTCTTTTTTAAAATATCAGTTTTACTGGAAACGGGCTCATTTCTAACAGCCATTCAAATGCTAATATATATCTCCAAAAGTATTGAAGGTAAAAGAAAAATTCATTTGGCACATAGCACCTTACATCTTTCAGTTTCATCCTGTTTAAGATTTATTTAAGACTATTTGAAATGCAATTATAGATAATTATGTAGGAGAGAATTCAGAGATACCTAGTTAACCCTTTGATAGTTTAACTTGAAGCCTCACGAGTTATCGTTTTTAGGGTGTCCCACTGGTATATAAAAATTTTTTTGTATATAAGTAACTTACCAAGTAATTACATAGCTATCAGTTTCTAGTATTGGCAGCCAAAAATCTGTAAATTGCAGTAGCGATTCTTTTGTTTTGGTGTATGTAACCAGTCCCACCCACTTGTGGGAAGGAGAGGAACAACTGAGCAAAGCAATCCAATTTCTTTCTGCCGGTTTACGACAACGGTTGTGATCAGCAGCGGAATTTGAAATTCTTTCTTTGTTGATTTATAGTTGACGATCTAAGTTGGTGAAGTAAGGCACTCCCCACTCCCCGGCTTACGACGGGTTCGGCTTACAACATTGCAAGGTTACAACGCTTTTCAATTATATTCAACAGAAATTATTTCCAGATCTACTACGCATGTTCCAAGGTTATGACGCTTACGATGCCGATCCGATGGAAGAAATATGACTCCAAAAATGCAGAATAATCAATATTTGGAATTTTTTTTTTAATGAAAACTGCAATAAAAATGCAGTTTACTTAGTTTTTAATACACCCAAAGCATTAAAACTAAGGTTTTCTTAGGATTTTTTTTATGTTTTCTGGCTTACAACGATTTTTGGCTTACTGCGCGTCTCAAGAACGGAACCCCTGTTGTAAGCTGGGGATTGCCTGTATTTCTTCCTACACGATACACGCCCCACCTTGATGTGGTGTGGGGCTTGTGTGGTGCAAGGATGAAATGGGCTATAGTAGCAGAGTAGTGCCCTACCCTGGCAGGTCTAACCATGCTACACAGGCCAGTTCTGACCATTCAGACTAAGCTCAGTCCACTTTTGAGCCTTCTCCTATTTTCAATCCTTAAAGGGGCCAGCCGGAACCCCTATATATGGTGGTATAGGGTGAAAAATGCAGTCATGAAAAAATTCATGGTGCTTCATATGGCAATTGAAAATACGTATACAAAATATTTCGTCAACATTCCTCTTACTTTCATAGTTACAGGGTAATTAGTAAACATAACTCAATAAGCCTAAACCATTCATCTGTACAAGAAAATGCAATATTTCTTCTGTTATCGTAAATTTTGATAATTATTGTCAAAGAAATTGTGAGAAATGGCATCTGTAGAGATTCTGTGGGTCGCAGAGGGGAGTATCAAGTTCAACCATGATCAGCAGGAGCACAGACTTCAAGTAGACTACACGTTCGAGTTTCACCTCTGACATTCGCTTGCTTTTACATATGCTTATCTATGTTTCGGCAAGAATTTCATCATGCCAATGAGGAAAAGACAAGGAAAACATCTCGCTAACATAAAGGTGAAGAAAATTTGCTCTAATATGATTACAGAATATCATGATATATGCGATATTAGCGTAGTTAGTGAAGAGAGAGAGGGAGGGTTGCATAGTAAGTCAACGCGCATGTCTTGCCTGAAGCACACGTCACACTGTCCCCAAGGCTACGATCTTTGAGCAAATGGATCTTAATTTATGATAAATAACATAGTTTTGGTTTATTAATACCCAAAAAGGAATATGAAATTCATAATAATCATGATATATTAACATTGTCTTTGTAAAAAGAGAGTACAACTTTGAATTTCACCTCTTGACATTCTCTTGCATTTACGTTTGTTTATTTTTGTTTCGGCAAGAATTTCATCATGCCAAAACGGAAAATACTAGGAAAACATTTAGGTAACATACAGAAGAAGAAAATTCGCTGTAATAAGCCGAGTTAGTGAAGGAGAGAGAGAGAGTTGCGTAGGAAGGAGTGCCCCGTCTTGCCTGATGCAGTGCCCCCAAGCTACGATATATGAGCAAAGGGATCATCATTTATGATTAAATTATGATAAATAAAATAGTTTTGGTTTATTAATACACAAAAAAGAAATATACAGTCATAATAATCATTATTTATTAACATTGTCGTTATAAAAATACGAAGAAAAACTTTGAACGCCAGTATCTCAAAACTATAGTTATTGACCTTCAAAATCTATCTTCTCACTTAGTTTTAAAGCTATAACATTGGAATTTGGTATATAACTCAGAAAGACGTTATAGAACAATCAAATGAAGCCCTTTTTTCCAATTTTTTTTTTCGTCTTTTTTTTTTTTTTTTATAAATTTTGTTTTCCTCATTTATAGGGTTTATTTTTTTACCATAATGAAAAATTCATATCTAGCAAAAAAATGACTTTTAGAAAAAAAACTCCTCATTTGATTGGAGGTCTACATCAGGTCTATATATGGTAGTAATCCCAGGTCTTAATATTAAATGTCAAGGGAGGAGATGGTTATTTTTGGGATAAATCGCCCTGGCGTCACAAAAACGAAGGTCAGAGGCAAAAATCATATGCGGTTTGGAGATGTCCCAAGTCACCTTATTAACCCTTTAACGCCGATTGGACGTATTTTACGTCAAGATAAATTGTCTGTCGGGTGCTGATTGGACGTATTTTACGTCGACATAGAAAAGCTTTTAAAAAATTTGCGGAAAAATACTTAAAGCCTACCAGCCGAAAACTTTTGAATCACGCGCCTTGGGGGATGCTGGGAGTTCACGGATCAAGGTGTTGTTTTGTTTACAACCATTACGCAGGCGCGCAAGCGCGAATTTCTTTCTTATCGCACTAAAAAGTATCAGTGACACATCTCAGAAATTATTTTGTCACTTTGACATAATTTTTGCACCATTTTAAATTAGCCGTTACATGGAGTATTATATATGAAAATGTGCACAATTTCATGTAGAATACAACTAAAATACTCATGATTGTAGCTTTTATCAGTTTTGAAATATTTTCATATAAATAACGATAAGTGCCAAAATTTCAACCTTCGGTCAACTTTGACTCTACCGAAATGGTTGAAAAACGCAATTGTAAGCTAAAACTCTTAAATTTTAGTAATATTCAATCATTTACCTTCATTTTGCAACCAATTGGAACTCTAGCATAATAATTTGATTTATGGTGAATTTATGAAAAAAACTTTTTCCATATAAAGTTTTATATATGGAAATGTGCACAATTTCATGCACAATACATCTAAAAACAACCCATGGTTGTAGCTTTTATCAGTTTTGAAATATTTTCATATAAATAATGATAAGTGCCAAAATTTCAACCTTCGGTCAACTTTGACTACCGAAATGGTTGAAAAACGCAATTTTAAGCTAAAACTCTTATATTATAGTAATATTCAATCATTTACCTTAATTTTGCAACAAATTGGAAGTCTCCAGCACAATATTTTGATTTACGGTGAATTTATGAAAAAAAAATTTTCCTTACGTTTGCGCAGTAACTCTTCCGAAAAAATCATACATGCAATTGTAATGTTTGCACCATTTTAAATTAGCCGTTACATAAAGTTTTATATATGAAAATGTGCGCAATTTCATGTAGAATATGTACAACTAAAAGTAATTGAAGGTTGTAGCTTTTCTCATTTTCGAAATATTCACATATAAATCACAATAAATAGAAAAAAAAACCACGTTCGGTCAACTTTGACTCTACTGAAATGGTTGAAAAACGCAATTGTGCGCTAAAACTCTTACAGTCTAGTAATATTCAGTCATTTATCTTCATTTTGAAACAAACGGGAAGTCTCTAGCACAATATTTAGATTTATGGTGAATTTTAAAAAAAACTTTCCTTCCCTCCGCGCGCGGATTCTCCACCGCAAATCTCTGAAATGCGTACGTTGCATTCTCGGAATATTTGCTCCGTTTCATTTTAGGCGTTCATAGTTTTATATATGAAAATGTGTGCAATTTCATGTAGAATACAACAAAAAATAATTGAAGGTTGTAGCTTTTCTCATTTTCGAAATATTTGCATATAAAAAAATTCAACATTCGGTCAACTTTAACTCTTCCGAAATGGTCGAAAACTGCAATTGTAAGCTTAAACTCTTACAGTATAGTAATATTCAATCATTTATCTTAATTTTTAAACAAATTGGAAGTCTCTAGAACAATATTTAGATTCATGGTGAATTTTTGAAAAAAAAAAAAAAATTTTGACGTCCTAGCGTTACAAATTCATGCATCATTTTGTGATAATATTTTCTCTCTGTTGCTTTGACCGTTTTACAATGTCTTATATACCAAAAGGATAGCAATTTAGTGTACAATACAACAACAAAAATTAACTCGTTAGCTTTAACCGTTTTGCTCACAGCGCGATTTGAATACAATTATATATGAAATTTTTTTTTGCACTATCATATATTGCATTATTTATATATGATAATGATATTTTTTTTCATTTCTGATGGTTGCATACTAAACTTCAGGCAATGACAAAAAAAGGAGCCAAAAATGAACTCTTATTCTTGAAAACTAAGCGTGCTGTGATTTTTTGAAAAAATTATTTTTTCCGCTTCGCCGCTCACTCCGAGACCCCCTTGGCATACAGGAGACAATTTTTATTATGCCCCTTCGGCATCTAAGGGTTAAGTGGTATGAATATCAAAGTCCTGTCCTTAAAGAATGGCATTAGCCGGCCAGCCCCCTTAACTTCTTCCCCTATCAGGAGTGACCATTAGACAACCTTGGACCTACATTGGTTTACGGCTCTGACTGCTCCTCTAATTTGATGGAGGGTGAAGAGGACTGACATGTCTCTCCACCCGTAGAATTCGAGTACCTGACATGCCCGAGCGAGGGGAAAGTCTTATGTCAAACATGGCCCCCCGAGCTGGGTCAGATTTCGACGGACTGATGAGGCCTCAAGCTCTGGGAGCCATGTGTATAACCAGGTTGTAACCTCTAGGGGTGGCCACTTAAAGTTGCATAACACATCCCTCCCTTGTTGGACTGCGTTTTACTTAGGAATATGGTGGACGTAGGAGTACCTGGCTGAAATAATACAGTACTCATATCTATGGATGATAGTACATTAACCCCCATTGTTGCCATCCTGGATCAGACTTGGAACTGGCTTAGGAAAGTGTAAATAAAGAAGTAAATGATGATTCCAGATCCATACCCACATCAAACATAATAACTATGGAACCACACTCAATGCCTTAAAAGGAAATTCCTCCAGTAATAAACGATAAAAGTGAAAATATTAACAGTTTTCGAAATAGATGATCTAAATACAGAGCAGATCCTACATTAGTACACTTTGACTCATTATTTGGATATGGCACTTGGCCAAGATACTTGGTTTTTAAAACAGAAACCGAGCTGACCGCTGCTAAATTTGAGAATATTTTATTAGCTCAGTACCAGACCAAAGAAATGACAGTTAGATTTATAACAAGAAAAGAATGGATAGTGGAAACTACCTCAAAACTTCGATCAGAAAATTACCAAATGCCTAATAATATGAATGTGATAAATGTCTCTGTCAAAAGACATGACAAATTGAACAGTATGGAGGGAACAGTAATGTTACCACCCAATAATGATTGTGATGGCCTACCAGATGAGACATTGTTATTGAACTCATTAAAAATTAGATATCCCAATATTGAAAATGTATAAGTAAATGAAATCCCAAATAAAAAACATCATGGAAAAAGATTGAGAATAGCTAAAATTAAATTTGAAGGGCAGACTCTTCCACCTAATATTAAAATAGAAGGCCAGAGAAGAGAGGTATTACCCCATGTACCAAAGCCTCTTTAATGCACAAACTGCTCTAAATATGAACATGCTAGAAACAAATGTAGAAATGAACCAATTTGTGCATTCTGTGTTTCAGAAGATCATGAAACCACCTGGAACAGTTTAGTTTGTTCATGAAACTTACCTGTCAGATATATATATAGCTGTATTTTCTGACGTCCGACAGAATTTCAAAACTCGCGGCACACGCAGTGGGCGGCCAGGTGGTAGTACCCATTCCCACCGCTGGGAGGCGGATATCAGGAACCATTCCCATTTTCTATTCATATTTTTTCTGTCGCCGGTGCTGTAAACAACTGTTTGCAGTACCTCCGTCTAGGATTTTTGGAGTATCTCGCTTCTAAATATCTGGATTGACTTTTGGTTATCGACTCTGGATTGTTGGATTGGCACGCGTAATAGTGGACTGTTTTTTGAATTTGGATTGGCTTTTCTGTGTACATGATGTCAGGATCAAGTACAGGGAGTTTCAGAGTGTGTTTGAGGAGTGAATGTAAGGTGAGGCTTCTTAAACCTTCAGTTGATCCTCACACAGTTTGTATGGAATGCAGGGGGCATGTTTGTTTGGTTGATGATCGGTGCAATGAATGCAAGGATTTGACCAATGATGGATGGAAGATGTATGAGACCTATCGGCGTAAATTGGAGCGTGATAGAGTCAGGAGGGCTTCCTCCAGGAGCAGTTCTACAAAAGGTAAGGAATGTGTCTGGAGAAGGTAATGCCCTTTCTCTGATTCTCGAGTCTCTGCGCACTCTTGAATCTAAAGTGTTGGCCTTGGAAACTGGCCCTGTGAAAGTTTGTGATCGTGCCCCTAGTGTTGTGGAGGGGGCGTCAGATCGGCCCCATAATGCCTCTAGGCTGAGACCTCTATCGGACTCCCAGGACTCAGGGAGAGGGTATGTCGAAAGCCGCAAGAGGGTTACGGGGGCTCCCCACCGATCTGGCGTCCCTTCGGCAGGCCTTGTTGCAAAGTCCCAGGCTGTCAAGGAGCGCGCACGGGTGCGCATCCTTAAGGACTGTTTTTCGTCCTCCGAAGCGTCCTCCCCGCGCAAGGGGTGGAGCGCTCGGAGAGACTCTCGTCCGCTGAAAAGGACATTTCGTGTTGAGGACGCTTCACGTCCTGCATCGCCGCTTTCTTCGGAGGACGCTTATGACGCTTTTCCTCCTCAGAAGAGAGGTAAAATCTCTTCCGACGAGGACGCTGGGTTGCGCGCACAGGCGTGTATCCCTGAGAAGCAGGTAGCTGTACCTGTGAGAAGGAAGGAGGCGTCCCCTCGCCCCTCGCCTTCTCACAAGTTCAGTCCTGCCCCTTCTAGTTTGTCACCTACGAAGAATATTCTTTTGTCCCTTCAGGACCAGATTTCTACCCTTATGGCTCAGAGGACTCGCCCAGCAGCAGTCGAGCCTAAGCGGAGAAAGGACGTCAGGCTGCCCGTCAAGAGGACGAAGCAGTCTCCTTCTCTCTCTCCTCGTTCGTCTCTTTCCCCGCCTTCGGATCATCGCCGATCTCGTTCTCCTAATATAGCTTGCACTCAGCAGGACGATTTTCGCTTTCGTCAGGACGCTTTCTACGGGAAGCAGGACGCTTTTGAGGACGCTCGGCAGGACGCTTTCCGTTCTAAGCAGGACGCTTTCCATGCTAAGCAGGACGCTTTTCACGAGAAGCGGGACGCTTTTGAGGCCTCTCGTCAGGACGCTCGTGTGGACGCTCGGAGAGACGTGTCTCCCCATAAGGAGTTTCTTAGAAGTAGTGCTATCAAGAAGCATAAGATATCTTCAGTTAGAAGTAAGGCAGCCTCCGTCGTTTCACAGGACGCTCGATGCGCCCAAGACGTTCTTCCTTCTGCAAGTGTTAAGGATCATCGTAAGGACGAGTCCGTGCCTGAAGCGTCAACTTCTAAGCAGCGGAAGTTTTTGTTTAAGCCTAGACCTGCTGGACGTACGCCCTCTCCGGATGGACGATCACCGGTTCCTCTTAGAGGAGAAGGGGAACATAGTAGTACAGCGAGCTCAGTGGAAGAGGAACCTCCTTTGGTTTCGTCTGTCTCGGACTATAAGGTTCTTGTGCGGCTGTTACGTTCGTCCTTCGGGGACAAGTTTCAGCCGGCAGCTCCTAGGTCTCCTCCCTCGCAACTTTCGTCTTCCAAGTCATTCAAGACACCGGAGTTTGTTGAAATGAAGACTTCTCTTTCAACCAAGAGGGCTTTCAAGAAGCTCCAGGACTTCATGACTCGAAGGAAGGATCAGGGCAAGACGACTTTCGCCCTTCCTCCCTCTAGACTCGCCGGGAAAGGAGGCGTTTGGTATGAGACCAAGGAAGACGTGGGTGTGAAGGTTCCTTCGTCTGCACTTGGGGACTTCTCCAGCTTAGTGGACGCCCAGAGGAGGTCCCTCTTATCAGCTGCAAAGGTGTCCTGGACTCCTTCGGAGACGGACCACCACTTGAAAGGACTGCTGCTCACGTTGGGAGTCTTCAACTTCTTGGACTGGTGCTTGGGAGTTCTGGACCTTCAATCTAGAAGCCCTGACTCTCTCAGTCTGGGGGAGCTGTCCAGTGTGTTGTCATGTATGGACAAGGCCATCAGGGATGGTTCGGAAGAGCTAGTTTCGCACTTTGGAACAGCTTTCCTTGAGAAAAGAGCTCTTCTTTGTAATTTCACCGCAAAGTCGGTTACTCCCGCTCAGAAAGCGGAATTGCTCTTTTCTCCTCTTTCGGACCATCTCTTCCCCCAGACGATGGTAAAAGAAGATCTAGCGACTAGTTTGGCAGGAGAAGGCGACCCCAGGAACCTTTTAGCACAGTCCTCGAGGCGTCCAGCAGTTCTTTCTACATCATCGTTTGTGAGACCTCCGAAGAAAGTTAAACCCTTTCGCGGAGCTCCTCCCTCGAGAGCAGCTCCTCGAGGGAGAGGACTTTCAAGAGGAAGAGCATCCTTTAAACCTAAGTCAACCAAATGAAGAACATGTCCTTCAGACGCCAGTCGGGGCCAGACTGAAGTTTTTTGCGGATGCATGGAGACAGAGAGGGGCGGACCCTTGGACTCTCAAGATCGTAGAGCAAGGGTACAAGATCCCCTTTTTGCATCCTCCTCCTCTAACATCAACTCCCAGAGACCTTTCCCCGTCTTATCAGGGAGAGAAGAAACGCATCCTTTTCGATCTTTTAGATCAGATGATCGAAAAAAGAGCGGTGGAGCAAGTCGTGGACCTGGGGTCACCAGGCTTCTACAACAGGATTTTCCTGGTACCGAAGCAGTCGTCGGGTTGGCGCCCAGTCCTGGATGTAAGCAGGCTCAATCTTTTTGTAGAAAAAAGCAAGTTCAAGATGGAGACGTCTCAGTCAGTGCTAGGAGCCTTGAGACCTGGCGACTGGATGGTGTCCCTAGACCTGCAAGACGCGTACTTTCACGTCCCCATCCACCCTCTTTCAAGGAAGTACCTGAGATTCGTCTTAGGAAACAGAGTATGGCAATTCAGAGCCCTTTGTTTCGGTCTCAGCTCGGCCCCGATGGTCTTTACCGTAATAATGAAGAATGTAGCGAGGTGGTTACATTCTTCAGGGATCAGAATATCCCTATACCTCGGCGATTGGTTGATCAGAGCGTCGTCGAAAGGAAAATGTCTGAAGGACCTTCAGTCAACTTTAGCCTTAGCAAAGTCCCTGGGACTTTTAGTCAACTCCGAAAAGTCACATCTGACCCCGACACAGTCCATTGTGTATCTGGGGATTCAGATGGATTCAGTGGCTTTTCGGGGCGTTTCCGTCCCAGGAACGTCAGCGTCTAGGCTTAGAGAAAGTCTCAGCCTTCCTAGGGAGAGAGACTTGCTCGGCGAGGGAATGGATGAGTCTGCTGGGCACCATTTCCTCGCTGGAAAAGTTTGTCTCCTTGGGAAGACTGCACCTCAGGCCTCTTCAATTTTTCCTAGCGGAAGAATGGAAAGCCAAGGAGGATCTGAATGCGATCTTGAAGATCTCAAATACAGTGAAAGGCCACTTAAGATGGTGGCTCGACCCTCAGAAGTTGCGAGAGGGCTTATCCCTAAATCTTCTGAGCCCCGACCTAGTGTTGTTTTCAGACGCTTCCATTTCCGGTTTGGGAGCAACACTAGGAGGGGAGGAAGTGTCAGGCTCCTGGAGAGGGGAACAGGTAGCCTGGCACATCAATGTGAAAGAACTAGCAGCGATCTTCCTGTCGCTGCAGTTCTTCGAAGACTAAGTGACAGGCAAGGTCATCCAAGTCAACTCGGACAGCACCACAGCCCTTGCATATCTGAAGAATCAGGGAGGAACTCACTCCCGATCCCTTTTTCACCTGGCAAGGGGAGTTCTGCTATGGGCAGATGTGAAGCAGATCAAGATTCTGACGAGATTCGTCGCAGGGGTACAGAACGTCAGGGCAGACCTTCTCAGTCGACAAGATCAAATCCTGCCAACAGAGTGGACCTTACACCAAGAAGTGTGTCAACAACTATGGAAGTTGTGGGGACGTCCTCTAGTCAACCTGTTCACGACGTCGAGGACGAAGAGGCTTCCTCTGTATTGCTCCCCGGTCCTGGATCCAGGAGCAATTGCGGTGGATGCATTGCTCTGGAGTTGGACAGGCTTAGACCTTTACGCTTTTCCTCCATTCAAGATCATGGGGGAAGTCATGAGGAAGTTCGCAGCTTCAGAAGGGACAAGGTTGACCCTGATCGCCCCGATGGGGCCAGCAAGAGAATGGTTCACAGAGGTCATGACATTCCTTGTGGACTTCCCAAGGACGTTGCCCTGGAGGAGAGATCTACTCAAACAGCCTCACTTCGAAAGGTATCACCAAAACCTCTCCGCTCTGGATCTGACTGCGTTCAGACTATCGAAAAGTTGGCCAGAGCAAGAGGTTTTTCGAAAGCAGCTGCGAGAGCAATCGCCAATGCTAGAAGAGCCTCTTCAAGAGCTGTTTACCAATCAAAGTGGGCCTCCTTCAGGGCATGGTGCAGAAAGGAAGGAATTTCCTCTTCCACGACCTCTGTGAACCAGATAGCCGATTTTTTTGCTTTCCTACGAAATGTGCAAAAATTGGCAGTCCCGACCATTAAGGGATATAAAAGTATGTTGTCGGCCGTTTTTCAACACAGAGGACTGGACCTCTCTGACAACAAGGATCTCCACGACCTCTTGAGATCATTTGAAACCACCAAGATTCCACAAGCGAGACCGCCTTCTTGGAACCTCGATGTGGTTCTTAAACATTTAATGTCAAGTCCTTTTGAGCCTCTCCACGAAGCGTCTCTACGGAACTTGACGAAGAAAGCGCTTTTTCTAACTTCTCTGGCGACGGCGAAGAGAGTTAGTGAAATCCAAGTGTTCAGTAGCCAAGTGGGCTTCAAGGGGGACAACGCTGTCTGCTCGTTAGTCCCAACTTTCTTGGCTAAGAATGAGAACCCGTCTAACCTTGGCCCAAGAGACTTTGAGATCCAAAGGTATGTCGAGTCTCGTGGGTCAAGAACCAGAGAGAGCCCTGTGCCCTGTCAGGGCTCTCAAGTTCTATATTCACAGAACTAAAGAGGTAAGAGGTCCCTCAGGTAATCTCTGGTGCTCGGTGAAAAGACCAGAATTGCCTTTGTCAAAGAATGCTGTGGCTTTCTTCCTGAGGGACGTCATTAAAGAGGCTCATTCATCTTGCCAGAAGACTGATTTGAGCCTCTTACAAGTGAAAGCTCACGAAGTCAGAGCCGTAGCTACCTCTCTTGCCTTCCAAAGGAATATGTCTATCAAGGATATCCTTGATAGCACCTTTTGGAGGAGCAATTCCGTATTCGCCTCACATTACCTTCGGGATATGTGAGAACGATTTACGAGAAAGTAGTTCTTTGGGGCCATACATTTCTGCGGACACAGTTTTGGGGGCTAAAGGTATCTCTCTCCCTATCCCTTAGCTTAGAATAGGTTAGTTTTATTGTTGTGTTTTTGGTTGATGGTGAGATCTTCTGTGAAAATCTCCCATTCTTTAGATTAACTGTCAGGGGTTTTTTTGCTTAGTTGGTCAGGTGGTGGTCAGTTTGCTTTCGTTAGCCCTCATATGTTTGGCTCGATGGTCTTGTCACGTTGAGGTCACGTCCCCGTTGACAGAGCATCCAGAGCGCACCAGCACTACAGGTTTCCACCTGGCTGGCAACTCTGATTAAAGCAGAAGCAGGCTTAAGTGACAGTAATCACAGAGTCTACTTTGCTAACAGGTAAGGAACCTAGATGTACATCATCTACTTAATTTAAGTTTCCTAAAAATCCTATTCTGTCTCTTCCCACCATCCGAAGGTGGGATTCAGCTATATATATATCTGACAGGTAAGTTTCATGAACAAAATGTTATTGTTATAATACAATTAAGTTTGTTCATACTTACCTGGCAGATATATATAATTAGAGTGCCCACCCTCCTCCCCTCAGGAGACAGTGGCATGGATAAAATATGAATAGAAAATGGGAATGGTTCCTGATATCCGCCTCCCAGCGGCGGGAATGGGTACTACCACCTGGCCGCCCACTGCGTGTGCCGCGAATTTTGAAATTCTGTCGGACGTCAGAAAATACAGCTATATATATATATCTGCCAGGTAAGTATGAACAAACTTAATTGTATTATAACAATAACATTTCTCAAATGTTGTAATTGTGGACAAGACCATCATGTGAGATCAAAGATATGCCCATTCTACATATAAAATACTGAATTAAAACTACTAATAGGCAGGTCTGGCATGTCCATTCCAGAAGGAAAGCAAGAATTAAAATCAAAAGGTTTAATGGACCCTGCTAGAAATAAATCGCATTGAGATGCTGTAGAAAAAGTAATGCCCAAGAAACATTTTATAATGCCCAGAAAAACTAATGAAAAACAAACAACAAAGTCAACAAACAGAAATTAGCAAAAAGTCTCATGGAGAATCTAGCAATACTATACTAATAAGCAACCTTTATGAAATACTAATGAAAGATGAAGCATTGACATCTCTAGACTCTGAAAAGGAAGATAATGCTGACCAAACAATAAGAAAATGAGGTAGAGAAATAATTTCTCCCCCAAAAACTCAAGTTAATACTAATGACATCAAGAAGAAGAAAATGCCAAAAATCAAAAGGAAAACGTCCCCGAATTTAGATGACATTGGTGAAATAAGTCCTTCACCAGTCTTTCCAAGTAAAGTAAGAGTAATGAATTCTTCTATAGTTTTTCAAAGTAGATTTAAAGAAATAAATCCTGCACCAGTCTTTCCAAGGAAATTTAAAGAGAAAATGCAGTCAATCCAAGGAAGACAAAATGGTAATTGTGCATGTCAACAGTATAACCAAGAAGGCGTAGCCCTCAAAGCGAATCTCACCATGAACAGTGTGGATGCCGTAAATGTTTTTTGCAAGATTGCAAAGAAATGAAACCCTTGAATAAAGAAAAATTGATAAACGTGAAAAGAAATTTCTTAGCTAGAAAAAATAATACATATCCCAAGTCAGCTAGAATTACACACTAAAGATTGTATGTGTATTAGACACTCAATACTTAGTATTAGACAATTTCTTAGCCAAACAAGAAGTTAAATTCACTACTGAATCAGGAGATAATACAAATGTCAAAAAACAAATAGAAAATTAAAGCTAATTAAGAGAATAATTACCCATAGTTTTTTAAAAATATAATATATAAAATATATATATATATAGATATATACATATATATATATATATATATATATATATATATATATATATATATTATGATATATTACATATATATATATATATATATATTATATATATATTAATATATATAATATATATATAATATAATATATATATGTAGGTATATATATATATATATATATATAATATATATAATTATATAGATATTATATATATATATATATCTATATAGAATGGAGGTATGGTATATATATATATATATATATATAATATATATATATATATATATATAATATATATATATATATATATATATAATATATATAAGTTATATATATATATATATATATATATATATATATATATATATATAAAATGATTATATATCTATATATATATAATATATATATATATTATATAATATATAGGATATATATACGTATAATATATATATATATATATATATATATATATATTATATATATATATATATTATATATTATATACATATATATATATATATATATATATATATATATATATATATATATTAGTATATATCAAATGGCCAATGTCAATGCCCCTATATGAAACATCTTTTAGAAATCTACCTTCTAAGGAATTCAAGCTACTCTCTCTGGTGAAATTGATATGATAAATTATATCAAACAATGCTCTCTGTCATTTTCTCCCTGGCAATTGATGTATGGAGTAACCTGTGTTGTATGGAAGAATGAGTCCTACGGCTTAACCTAAAGAAAACTATATTTCTATTGCTTTACCAACACTCGCTTGAAGTGCGAAGTGTAGGGTTAGCATGGCTTCTTTTGTCTCCTGTCATAAGTCTCATTCTTGATCTTCAATGTGAGTGGGTAAGATATAAAAGGTTGTTCTTGTGTTTAGGTAAAGTCTAAAGTCATGAATCACATTACCAGGTATGCTGAACTTTTACTGACAAAGAATTTTGTATTGCCTGGGGTAGGTCATATGACAATTATCTATGGAGTTAAACAGGCGTTTAACAGTTCGGGGGATGGGAGGTACAGGGGAAGAAACGTTATACCAACGTCACTGAGGGACGTCATCCACTTTTTGCGAATGTGTGGTGGCTAATGACTAAGGACGGGGCTTTAGCCTCATTTTCTTAAGTAAAAAAGTTAATGAAACGTAATTGGCAATGCACAGTATTTCCCAAAATTAAGCCATTGTATGAAGCGCTCCCTGCTTTGATATGGAAATCCATCAGTTATTTTAGGAGTTATTTAAAAAAAACACTATTACACGGCCTCTGGAAACGTTAGTAGGAACCACTAATTGTTCGGTGATTTCTCCTTTACTACCTGACTTCGGTCGAACATAACGACATAAAACTTCGTCCTTTAAACAAAAAGTTTCCTTACACACATCATCGAGATCATCATCCAGCTCACATTCAAAAATTCGGGTTAGTGTCTCATCCTCTCTCTGCAACTTGACTAGCTCATCCTTATCCAAAACGTTAGAGCCTAATTCATCACCGTAACTAGGACTAGATACCTGTACATTTACTACGTTACTTCCAACAGCTACACCTTCTGTTTGGCTATCACTGTCCACAATAGAGTTCGGTCTCTCAGCCACACTCATGCCAAGATCAACCTCGCTACCTCTATCACACTCGTTCGAATCCACGAACTAACACTCGTTCGAATCCACGAACTTACACTCGTTCGAATCCACGAACTTACTCACGTTCGAATCCACGAACTCACTCATGTTTGAATCCGCGAACTTATTATGACCGTAGTCTACGTCTGTATCTAAACCCGACCTAATTACTACCATTTCAGGCACTGGAATATTCCTCACAACAGGATTCAACACCAACAGTTGAAACTGGGGATACAAATATAGAAAGAAACACTAACACAACAAAGGTTTATTTACAAGCTTACTAACATAGGTGAATGCAGAATGGTATCTCCTATTTACATAAAAAGATAGAATCTTACATTGCATGAACTGGGGGAACAGTGAGGCAATTAAAATACTTGCTAGTCAATTTGGCAGTTCGAAGCGGTGGCTTCACAAAAGTAGAGCGGCAATTGCAGACGTCCTCTTGACTCCGTATTGCAGAAAATAGTCTATTTGTAAGGCAGGAACTCCCCCCTTTTCTTCTCCGAAGTCTGCTCAACGTAGAGACAACTCGGTCGTCCACTCCTGAAGACGATTAGACCAGTATCCAACCAACTCTCGAACAACTCTTCTTCTGATTGATCCTTCGTCAGTTCCTTCGTCTCTAGTCTCTCTCTGACGATCACTGCTGCTGATCTCTCACTGATATTCTGTGCAGTGGCTCTTACTGAGGATATCTCTCTATGACTAACAGGTGTCTCTCTTTTATGATCTCTCTTTCTATCTCTTCCTCCGTTGTATTTATACGGCACTCTGGGGGCGGAGCCTACGGCGAGCGTCACAGACTCGCGAGATTTCCGGAAGTTGTTAGATGAATCTAGACGAGGTATTGCATCAGATATCGCGGCGTTTCTCCCGACACATTGGCGCTTGTTGCACTCCACAACACGCCCGACGATTCCAGAACAGGCGCCTCCAACACGGGCGCGAAAGCCTCTTTACTGCCGAACTTCTCGAAAATGCGTTCTCCTTTCCTTTAACTTCCTTTGCTATGAAGCAATTACCATCACAGTCGGCTCCTCTAAAGTTGAGGGATTTTGAAGAAGGATGAATCTAAATGGCAAAGGACCTCTGGTAGTGGTTTCACTCGCCCCAGAAACCATACTGACACCTTAAAATAAGGTGAGCGAGCCAGAATATTCTGGCAATTCCATATTAGCTTTTTTCTCTGGTATTATAGCAATATTTTACCTTAGAAATGTGTGCTAAAGGGACATTTCACTGGGCGACACGGGCCTTTGCCCAGAATTAGATTTTTCCTTCTTCAAAATCCCTTTTTTCGGCAGTTACCATACGGACGTAAGGAAAAAGTTTTTTTTTTTTTTTTAATTCACTATAAATTGAAATATTGTGCTAGAGACTTCCAATTTGTTGCAAAATAAAGGTAAATGATTGAATATTACTAGAATGTAAGAGTTTTAGCTTACAGTTGCGTTTTCTGACCATTTCGGTCGAGTCAAAGTTGACCGAAGGTTGAAGTTTTGGCACTTATCATTATTTATATGAAAATATTTCAAAACTGATAAAAGCTACAACCATGGGTTGTATTTTGTTTTATTCTACATGAAATTGCGCATATTTTCATATATAAGACTTTATGTAACGGCTAATATAACACTGTGCAAACATTATGACAATTGGACGAAAGAATTTCTGATTTTTTTGACAGTTACCGTGCGGATGTAAGGAAAAATTTTATTGCAGTGTCTTACCGAACAATTATACAGCCGTGATTTCCACGAGTGGCAGGAGACTAAATTCAAATATGGCGCGTAGGTGTCGCCAACACTGGTGGTGGTGACGTCATCTCCCTCCACTCACGGGAGAACCAGGTACAACTGCCCAGATGAATCCAATTCTTTTCCTCCCGGCGTTCGGTAAACATCGGTGGTCGGTGCGGTTGGATGACTTTGCTTCGCTTTTTTTCTAGTGGATTTGATCTTCGGAATTGGTGAATTACTCTTATTTGGCGTTTTTGTTAATTTGTATGTTTAGGCATTCCCATGTCGGATTCTAGTCCGTCGGGAGTTAGGTTTTGCATCTCAGGATGTAAAACTATATTATCCAAATTAGAGTATGATTCTCACACTAAATGTGTTAAGGGGGCCGGTCAGCTAATGCCCTTTTTTAAGGACAGGACTTTGATATTCATACCACTTAATAAGGTGACTTGGGACATCTCCAAACCGCATATGATTTTCGCCTCTGACCTTCAGTTTTGTGACGCCAGGGCGATTTATCCCGAAAATAACCATTTTTCAAATTCTATCTCCTCCCTTGATATTTAATATTAAGACCTGGGATTACTACCATATATAGACCTGATGTAGACCTCCAATCGAATGGAGAGTTTTTTTTTTCTAAAAGTCATTTTTTTGCAAGATATGAATTTTTCAATATGGTAAAAAAATAAACCCTATAAATCAGGAGAAAAAAATTTATAAAAAAAATACGAAACAAAAATTGGAAAAAAGGGCTCTATTTGATTGTTCTATAATGTCTTTCTGAGTTATATACCAAATTTCAATGTTATAGCTTTAAAACTAAGTGAGAAGATAGATTTTGAAGGTCAATAAGTATAGTTTTGAGATACGGGTGTTCAAAGTTTTCCTTCGTATTTCTATTAAGACAATGTTAATAAATAATGATTATTATGAATGTATATTTCTTTTTTGTGTATTAATAAACCAAAACTATTTTATTTATCATAATTTAATCATAAATGATGATCCCTTTGCTCATATATCGCAGCCTGGGGCACTGCTTGAGGCAAGATGGGGCACTCCTTCCTACGCAATTCTCTCTCCCCTTCGCTAACTCGGCTTATTACAGCGAATTTTCTTCTTCTGTATGTTAGCGAGATGTTTTCCTTGTATTTTCCTCTTTGGCATGATGAAATTCTTGCCCGAAACAAAGATAAACAAACGTAAATGCAAGAGAATGTCAAGAGGTGAAACTCGAAGGCGTACTCTTTTTTTTACAAAGACAATTTAATAAATCATGATTATTATGAATTTCATATTCCATTTTGGGTTTTAAAAAACCAAAACTTTGTTATTTATCATAAATGAAGATCTCTTTGCTCAAAGATCGTCGTAGCCTTGGGCACAGTGTGACGTGTGCTGTCAAGCAAGACGGGGGCGTTACTAAGCAACCCTCCCCTCTCTCTTCACTAACTATGCATATATTATGATATTCTGTAATAATACTTGAGCGATTTTTCTTCGTCTGTATGTTAGCGAGATGTTTTCCTTGTCTTTTCCTCATTGGCATGATGAAATTCTTGCCGAAACATACATAAACATACGTAAAAGCAGGCGTATGTCAGAGGTGAAATGGAACGTGTAGACTACTCGAAGTCTGTGATTGCACTAAATCATTATCAGGACTGGACTTGGCCTGAAGTCTCCTTCTCGACTCGGGGAATGTCTACAGATGCCATTTCTTCCAATTTCTTTGACAATAATGATCAAAATTTACGATAACAGAGGAAATATTGCATTTTCTTGTACGGATCAATGTTTTAGGCTTATTGAGTTACATTAACTAATTACCCTGTAACTACGAAAGTAAGAGGAATTTTGACGAAATATTTCTTATACGTATTCTCAATTGCCATATGAAGCTCCATGAATTTTTTCATGACTTTGCATTTTTCGCCCTATACCTCCATATATAGGCGTTCCGGCCGGCCCCCTTAAGTGTAGGGGACAGGTTTGTTCAGCAGATCGAACATGTAATGAGTGTAGTGATTGGACTGAATCTTAATGGAAGTTTTTTAGTTCATACTCGGAGAAATTAACGAAAGACAGAATTAGGAAAGCAGCGCTTAGGGAAAGAAAGATTAGCGCAGCTTCTTCTGCCTCTTCTTGCGATGCATCTGTTCCTTCTGTTTCTGTTTCTCCTCAAATTGTTATGTCTCCTCTAACTACACCACCTATTCCTCCTACTAACCCCACTTCTCTGGCTTCCTGTGTAGTTTCTTCCGACACCATTGCCAGTCTGGAATCGAGGTTCGATCAGAAATTGTCGGTACTAGCGAATACGATTATGCAACTGGGTAATTCGGTGAAGACGTTTTTGGAGAAAGCGGTTTCAGGTAAGAGAGTAGTTAAGGGTGCGTCTGTCTGTCCTGACACGTCTCCTAGACAAAGGTCACTGTCCAGCTCCCCCGCACCGGGGAGAAGACATACCGGAAGTCCAAGGAAGGCGATCGGGAGTTGCCCACAGACAGGCGCCTCTCTTGTTGATACTGTTGCTCCTCAACAGGACTCGAGTAAGCATTGGAAAGGCGTTGCGGTTAGACGCCTTTCGACTGATTCAAGCGATTCATCTCCGGTCACGCGCTGCACTTGGCGAGATTCGTCCATTTCGCATCCCTTAAAGAGGCGTTCAGGCGCCGATTCTTCGCCTCCTCCAGTCAAGCGGTATAAGGAGCCTGAGAGTAGTGTTGCGCCTCGGCCGTTAGTGGCTCGTTCTTCGCCTCAAGCTGTTCCCTTTTCGGCTCCATCTACTAGTAGAGATCGTGGCTTTAGCGCTGTAGTATCGTCACCTTGCCGATCTAAGGGTGCTTCCTTAGTCGCTTTTTTGCCTGCTGCGCCTGTTTCGCCTCGAATTTCGGCTGCTCCGAGCGTGGCGCAAGTAGTTATTCTTCCTCCTGAAGAGCATTTAGTCTCTTCCAAGACTTCTTTACCTGTTATTGATACTTCTTTGGCGCCTTTGCGCAAGCAGTTAAGAGATGTTAACTAACTGGATGAATGAGTCCAAGGGTAGTTCGAAGCCTTCAGATCCTGTGGTAGTTCCGTCTACTTCTTCGGTGGTATCGGAGAATGAGGAAGACGGAGAGGAGGAGGATTCACATCACCTTTCGTGTTATTCACGTCTCCTTAGGTATCTTCTGGTTTCTTATCCAGATTATTTTGAGAAAGCGGCTCCGCACTCCCCGACTTCGACTTTTTTGATGAGGAGGAAAACTTCGGACCCTCTCCTCCCGAAACTCGTTCTTTCTAAAGTGGTTAGACATTCGTTGAAAGAGACAGAGAAATGGATGTCTATGAAAAGAGACTTAGGGAAGGCTCTTTTTGCTTACCCTCCCTCTAAGTTGCTTCGTAAGAGGTATAGGTTTTACGTAACGGGAAGCTCCTTCTCTGGGAGTTTCTGCCTCCTTCCAGGGAGACTTCTCCAGTTTAATTGACTTCTCTAGAAGACCTGCTTTCGCTGTAGCGAAATTTTTCTTTACAGCTCCTGAGTTAGACCACGTTGTAAAGAACCAATTTAAACTTTTGGAAATATTTAGCTTTCTTGATTGGACTATTGGCGCTTTAGTGGCCAAGATCGTAGACTGTCCTTCTCTTTCACAGGACTTAGCAGAGGATTGGATTGGTGTTCTGTCCTGTGCGGACAAATCCATTAGGGATGGATGTGATGAGTTAGCTTCGCTCATCGCCTTTGGTACCCTTAAGAAAAGGCAACTTTGGTGCTCCTTTGCTTCTAAAGGGGTCACTTCTCAACAGAAGTCTGCTCTTTTGTTTGCTCCTTTTGTGAAAGATAACCTCTTTCCAGAGGATGTAGTGTCGTCAATTTCGTCTGCTCTAGATAAGAAATTGACTTCTGATTTGCTAGCACAGTCTACTAAGAGACCTAAAGCTCCTTCAGTGGCTGTTCCTTCCGTTTCCCCTCTGGCCCAGGCGCCCTTTCGAGGGAGAAAACCCAAGTGCTTCTTTCGGCCGAAGACGAATTTGCGACCTCAGTCAAAGACCTCGGCCAAGGTCAACAAACCTTCCAAGTGAAAGCTCGGTTCTTCATGCACCAGTGGGAGGTAGGCTGGGGCTGTTTTGGGAGGAATGGGAAAACAGAGGAGCAGAAGCCTGGATAGTTCAAGTACTCAAGTTCGGCTACCGTATTCCTCTCATTTCACCTCCCTCGCTCTCACCTATGCCAATTCCATTCCGGGCATACTCTCCGGGCTCAGACAAATTTCTGGTGCTAGCCGTGGAAGTGGAAGCACTTATTCTCAAAGAGGCTATAGAGTAGATAGAGGGGAATTTCTTCTGGGGTTTTACAATCGCCTTTTTGTAGTTCCCAAGTCTTCAGGGGGCTGGAGGCCTGTGTTGGATGTGAGCGCCTTGAACTTGCATGTCTAGAAAACAAAATTTCATATCGAGACCACTCGGTCGGTTCTGGAGTCCATCAGACAGGGGGATTGGATGGTTTCTCTGGACATGCAAGACGCTTATTTTCACATTCCGATACATCGCGAATCTCGGAAGTACCTGAGGTTCATGTTCGAAGGCAAAGTGTTTCAGTTTCGGGCGCTCTGCTTTGGACTGGCGACCACTCCTCAAATATTCACCAGGGTTCTGTCCCCGATAGGCAGCCGGCTTCACATCTTAGGAGTAAGAATCTCCCTCTATCTGGACGATTTGCTTCTTCAGTCGGAGTCAGAGAGTCGGTGCATGAAGGACCTAGGAACAACTCTGGCTCTTGCCAGAAAGTTAGGAATTCTGGTCAACAAACGGAAGTCTCAGTTTGTACCTTCGCAGAGCATCCTCTATTTGGGGATATGACTGAATGCTCAAGTTTTCGGGCTTTTCTGTCCCCGAAGAGGGTCCAAGGCTGCCTGGAGACAGTTCAAGAGTTCTAGGACAAAGAGATAAGTTCTGCCAATCAGTGGATGAGACTCCTGGGCAAGTTGACTTCGGTGGAGAAATTTGTGAAGTTGGGAAGACTGCACATTAGACCTCTGCAGTTCTTCCTGAGAGCTTCTTGGTGCAGGAAGACGCAACCGGACTCGATTACCTTTCCTGTCACAAACCAAATAAAAGAAGATCTAAGGTGGTGGCTGTCTCAGGCAAGATTGGAAGAAGGGTTAGATTTATGCTCCATCCTCCCAAGCCTACAGTTCTTTTCTGACGCGTCGGACACAGGTTGGGGAGCCCTGCTGGGGAATCACCGTGCTTCAGGAGCTTGGTCAGCGAAGGAGAAGTAGTTCCACATAAATGTAAAGGAACTTCTAGCAATTTTCCTGGGGCTGAGACAGTTTCGGAATTTAGTAGAAGGACAGATAGTGGCAGTGCATTCCGACAACTCCACGGCGCTCTTGTACGTGCGGAAACAGGGGGTTACTCAGTCTTTCACTCTGTACGAAGTAGCCAAGGATCTCCTCTTGTGGACAAACGATGCAAATGTTCAGCTAGTTCCGAGATTTGTTTCGGGAAAGATGAACGTCCTGGCGGACGAGCTAAGTCGTCAACAGCAAGTGTTACCACTGGAGTGGACTTTGGATGACAAGATTTGTCAGAGACTTTGGCTCCTTTGGGGACGACCTTCCATAGACCTGTTCGCGACATCAAGGAACCGTCTTCCTCTCTTTTGTTCTCCAGTTCCAGACCCTCTAGTTTGGTCGGTAGACGCAATGCTGTTGGATTGGTCGGGTCTGGACGCTTATGCATTCCCTCCGTTCGGACTAATAAGAGGGGTACTGAACAAGTTCATGTCACACAACAATGTACACTAACTCTAATCGCTCCCTTTTGGCCCAGGAAATAGTGGTTCCCGGACCTTCTCCAGTTCTTGGTAGACTTCCCCAGACTTCTTCCTCCAGAGAAGTGGCTTCTCAAACAACCTCACTTCAAGAGGTACTACCAAAACCTGTCCGCTCTAGCTCTGACAGGGTTCAGATTGTCCGGAATCTTGTCAGAGCTAAAGGGTTTTCAAGAAGAGCTGCAGAAGCTATTGCTCGTTGTAGGAGAGAGTCTTCTAACAAGCTCTATCAAGGTAAGTGGAGAATCTTCAGAGAGTGGTGTAGAGGCGCTAAAGTCTACTTCTGTGACCTCTTTAACAGAAATAGCAGATTTTCTTCTATTTCTTAGGGAATCTAAGAAACTAGCTCCCTCTACGATCAGAGGATATAGAGCTATGCTTTCTTCGGTTTTTCGACACAGGGGTTTGGATATTTCCTCCAACTTGGATCAGTCGGACCTCATTAGGTCTTTTGAAACCACTAAGTTCCCTCATGATACAGTGGCTTGTAACTTAGATGTAGTGCTTAAGTTCCTCATGGGTCCACCGTTTGAACCTTTGAAGTTGGCTTCACTTAGGAACTTGACTAAGAAGACTCTTTTTCTTATTGTCCTAGCTTCTGCAAAGCGTGTCAGCGAATTGCATGCTATAGACAAAAGAGTCTGTTTCTCTCAAGGGAATGCTGTATTTTCGGTCTCTTTAACTTTTCTAGCCAAAAATGAGAATCCGTCTAATCCTTGGCCTAGGAGTTTTGTGGTTAGGAACTTATCTGATTTGGTAGGACATGAGGAGGAAGAAAGGCTCTTATGTCCAGTCTGGGCAATTAAGCAGTATCTTATTACCACTAAAGAGATTAGAGGCCAATCGTCTAAGCTCTGGACCTCAGTTCAAAATCCCTCTCGTCCTCTTTCTAAGAATGCTATATCATTCTTTATTAGAGAGCTTATCAGGGAAGCTCACTCGCAGTCCGAGAACGAAAATCTTTCCGTTCTGAGAGTAAAAGCTCACAAAGTTAGAGCAGTTGCTACTTCTTTAGCATTTAGAAAGAATTTATCTTTATCTACGATTCTTCAGAATACGTTCTGGAGATCGGATTCAGTTTTTGCGAGCCATTATCTCAAAGAGATAGAAACGGTTTTCGAGAATTGCAGAACATTGGGTCCGGTTGCGGTTTCTGGCATGGTGTTGGGAGAAATGGCACAGGGGTCGTTACCTCTATGCTAACTTTTCGCCTTGAAATAGGTCGTTGAGTTCAAGGGAAGCTGGGGATACTGAGTACTTGGGATACCCACCAGTCTTTTAGGTCGGATTTTTAATAAAGGTTGGGTATACTATATGTTTTTAAATCTAGTGTTGGTGACAAATGTTTTGTATGATTGAATTGCTGGTCTTAGCCCAGGGCAAGGGCAATCTTTGTTGTTACTATCCTCCGTCAGTCAGCCTTGACTCGCTTGAACTACGGAAGGATTCCACTCCTGTAGAGGCTGCCTTTGGTCAGATACCAAGTCCTCTACAATAGTAAGAAGAGCACCGACCAGAGGCAGTAACAGTCTGCTGTAGCTCTCTTACAAGGTAAGGTACAACAGACACCTTGAATGTTTACTGGTATTGTCATAAATGTAACTCATTTAGAAATACTAGTGGTCCACTGAATCCCACCTTCCCATCAATGTGTAATCACCTGTATAATTGTTCAGTAAGACACTACAATAAAAATGGAATTTTCATTAGTAAAATGAAAGTTTGTTGTATACTTACCGAACAATTATGATTATACCCACCCTCCTCCCCATAGGTGGACGGACGGACAGAAAGAATTGGATTCACCTGGGCAGTTGTACCTGGTTCTCCCGCTAGTGGAGGGAGAGGACGTCATCACCACCAGTGTTGGCGACACCTATGCGCCAAATTTGAATTTTAAGTCTCCTGCCGCTCGTGGAAATCACGGCTGTATAATTGTTTGGTAAGTATACAATAAAATTTCATTTTACTAATGAAAATTCCATATTTTTTTCAAAAATTCACTATAAATCGAAATATTGTGCTAGAGACTTCCAATTTGTTGCAAAATGAAGGTAAATGATTGAATATTACTAGAATATAAGAGTTTTAGCTTATCGTTATCTATATGAAAATATTTCAAAACTGATAAAAGCTACAACCATCAGTTGTCTTTTGTTGTATTCTACATGAAATTGCGCACATTTTCATGTATAAAACTCAATGTAACGGCTAATATGAAATGGTGCAAAACTTACATCAAAGTGACAAAATAATTTCTGAGCTGTGTCGCTGATGTTTTTTAGTGTGAGAAGAAAGAAATTCGCGCATGTGCGCCTGGGTAACGCTTGTAAACAAAACATCACCTTGATCCGTGAACTCCCAGCATCCCTCAAGGTGCATGATTCAAAAGTTTTCGCCAAGTAGGCCTATAACTATTTTTCTGCAAATTTAAAACAAACTTTTTTGCGTTGACGTATCATATGTCAATTAACCCTTAAACGCCGACTGGAAAAAAAAAACGGTATTTACGTTCGATATTTTTTTCTCTCGGGTGCCGACTGGACGTATTTTACGTTGACAAATACAAAAGTTTTTTTTTTAAAAATTGTCGCGGAAAAATACTTTTACGCCTACCAGCCAAAAACTCTTGAATCCCGCGCCTTGGGGGATGCTGGGAGTTCACGGATCAAGGTGTTGTTTTGTTTACAATCGTTACGCAGGTGCGCAAGCGCAAATTTTTTTCTTGCTGCACTGAAAAGTATCTGTGACACATCTCGGAAATTATTTCGTCACTTTGGCATAATTTTTGTACCATTTTAAATTAGCCGTTACATGGAGTATTATATATGAAAATGTGCGCATTTTTATGTAAAATGCAACTAAAAAATACTCATGATTGTAGCTTTTATCAGTTTTGAGATATTTTCATATAAATAACGATAAGTGACAAAATTTCAACCTTCGGTCAACTTTGACTACAGAAATTGTTGAAAAACGCAATTGTAAGCTAAAACTCTTATATTTTAGTAATATGCAATCATTTACCTTAATTTTGCAACTAATTGGAAGTCTGTAGCACAATATTTCGATTTATGGTGAATTTATGAAAAAACTTTTTCCTTACGTCCGTGGGGTAACTCTTCCGAAAAAAATCATACATGCGATTGTGGTATGTTTGCAACCTTCGGTCAACTTTGACTCTACCGAAATGGTTGAAAAATGCAATTATAAGCTAAAACGCTTATATTCTAGTAATATTAAATCATATACCTTCATTTTGCAACAAATTGGAAGTCTCTAGCACAATATTTCAATTTATGGTGAATTTATGAAAAAAAAAACATTTTCTTTACGTCCGCGCGATAACTCTTCTGAAAAAATCATACGTGCGATTGTGGTAATGCTTGCACCATTTTAAATTAGCCGTTACATAAAGTTTTATATATGAAAATGTGCACAATTTCATGTAGAATACAACTAAAAATAATTTAAGGTTGTAGCTTTTCTCATTTTTGAAATTTTGCATATAAATCACGATAAATAGAAAAAAAACCACGTTCGGTCAACTTTGACTCTACCGAAATGGTCGAAAAACGCAATTGTAAGCTAAAACTCTTACAGTCTAATAATATTCAGTCATCTATCTTCATCTTGAAACAAATTTGAAGTCTCTAGCACAATATTTAGATTTATGGTGAATTTAAAAAAAAAAACTTTCCTTCACTCCACGCGCAGATTCTCCGCCACAAATCTCCGAAATGCATATGTCTCATTCTTGGAATATTTGTTCCGTTTCATATTAGGCATTTCATAGAGTTTTATATATGAAAATGTGCGCAATTTAATGTAGAATAAAACTAAAAATATTTGAAGGTTGTAGGTTTTCTAATTTACAAAATAATTGCATATAAAAAATATATATAAAAAAATTTGACATTCGGTCAACTTTAACTCGTCAGATATGGTTGAAAACTGCAATTGTAAGCTAATACTCTTACAATATAGTAATATTCAATCATTTGTCTTCATTTTTAAAGAAATTGAAAGTCTCTAGGACAATATTTAGATTTATGGTGAATTTTTGAAAAAAATATTTGTTTACGTTCGCGCGTTACGAATTCATGCATTATTTTGTGATAATATTTTCTCTTGTGTTGCTTTTATTGTTTTACAATGTGTTATATACCAAAATTATTGCAATTTAGTGTACATTACAATGAAAAAAAAAGTAACTTTTTACCTTTAACCGTTTTGTGCACAGCGTGATTTGAATACAATTATATATGAAATTTCATTTTTGCGCTATCATATATCGCATTATTTATATATGATAATGATAATTTTTTTCATTACTGATTGCATACTAAACTTCAGCCAATGACAAAAAAAAAGGAGCCAAAAATGAACTCTTAATCTTGAAAACTAAGCTCGCTGTGATTTGAAAAAAAAGATTTTTTCCGATTCCGCACTCACTCCGAAACACCTCCGGCACACGGGAGACAATTTTTATTTTACTGCTTCAGCGTTTAAGGGTTAAGCACCCAACAGACAATTTTCGTGTATGTTTATTACGTCCAATAGGCGTTTAAGGGTTAAGAGATTTGAGCAGTCAAGTTCTCCAAGTGAGCTCAAGCCTCAGACATGGGATGTTTCCTTGGTTCTCAAGTGATTCATTAAGGGTCCATATAGCTCTTGTGTCGCTCATCTGACAGGAACTTGACGCTCAAGGCAGTTTTCCTTCTGGCCTTGGCATCTTCCAAGAGGGTAGGAGAGCTCCACGATCTGAGCTATGACGTGAAGTACGCCAGGGGTTGGGGGTCATTGTCCTTCGAATTTGTCCCGGATTCCGTGGCCAGGGCCCAAAATCCCTCTGCACGATTACAAGTTCACTGTTTTCCATTCCATCACTGAATGACTTGTGGGTGGTGATGCTCAAGAGCATTTATGTGCCCTGTGTTGCTATCTTAAAAGGACTCAGCACCTTGGACCAGGCTGCTGCAGACTTGTTGTTAGCACAGGTAAGACAGGAACCAATTTCTTGAATTAATATTTGACAAAAGCTTACTTGGTCATCCCATATACCTAACTTGAAAATAAAATGTGTAAAGGCAACAGTTCTATAAGAGTATTACCTCATACTTCATGGGGTGCTGACTGAACACAGCTCTGATTATATAAAGCTATTATTTTACCAAAGTTAGCTTATGGTTGCAAAGTGTTCACATCTGCCCCTCTGTAAAATTAAAAGCTCTTTATTCTGTTCATCATGCAGGCATTCGGATTTCTACAGGAGCTTTTAGGTCTCCTCCCATAGAAAGTATGTTGGTGGATGCTGGAGAGCTTCCTCTGGATCTCCATTTCCAGACTTTGCTGGTGTGAAGTTGGATTAGGTTCCAGAGACTTCCAAACTCTTTAGCTAGGATTGCAGTCATAAATGAAAGATATTTTCCTTATTTTAAAGATCATTAAAAATACCACACCATTTTCACAGATTCTCTTAAGTGCGATTCAAACCTTGAATTTTTATTCAAAACACCCTCAGATTTTAAAGATTTTAGAATAGTTGTTTTTGGTTAACCGATAAAGGAAAATCTTAAGGCTGATAAGCTGGCGAAAAGGGCAATTCATGATGGTCCACAAAGAAATATTGCAATACATTTAGAGATTTTTTTTCCTTACATACAAAAAAAAGCCCAAGAGAAATGGCAAAATATTTGGAAAAATGTTGTAAAAAGCAATCAAAAGATGGTGGAAAATAAGAGATTAGCAATTCCTTTTAATTACAGCAAAATGTTAAGGAGATCGGAAACAGCCCTTTGCTGCTTAAGAATTGGTCACACACACCTGACACATGGTTATTTATTGGCAGGACATCCCCAGCCATTCTGTGATGACTGCCTGGTTCCTCTGACTGTGTGACACTTTTAAGAGTGCCGTAATGAGGAGAGTGAATACCTTCTCTCCAGGGTACTTGGAAGGAATATTATTAGTCAAACGAATGGTATTTTTAGGTTTGTGGAGAAGGCAAGCTTCCTACAAAAGTTATGATGTCATACTTGTAACTTAACCGTACATAAAATGAAAATTTTTATTTATCAATTTTTTTTAATTACACAACAGCATGTTTCCGACGTTGATGACCTTAGTTGTTGTGACGCCATGGTACATTAAAGAAAAAAAAAAAACAGCTTCCCTAGCTGTGGCCACGCTAACAGCCTTCTCAAAGGTTAAATCAGATTCAGTCAACAACACCTGCTGAACTTTATCACTGGCAAGACCCATTACAAACTTGTCATGTAACATCTTGGACAGCATTGCCCCAAACTCACAAGTATGGGCAAGTGCTTTGGTGCTGCACAAAATCATTAGCAGACTCTCCTAACTTTTGAGCACAAGAATAGAACTTAAAATGTTCATAGATGAGAACAGGTTTAGGTTTATAGTGACTATGCTGAGTGGCAATTATCTGCTCATAGGTGCTCTCTTCAGGCATCTGGGGAGAGAGTAATTCCCTAGCCAAACCAAAAACCTTTGGCCCTGCCACAGTGAAAAATACAACTTTCTTAGCATCTTTAATGTCATTAGCTATGATATACATATTAATCCTACTGCAATAGGGATCATAATCCTCTTCCCCTTCATTGTATGGATTCATATTACCAACAATACCTGCCATCTTCAAAAATATAGTGATACAGAGGTAACCAAGCCTCAAAAACAACAGCAATCAGTACATAGCCTATAGCAGTAAACACTAGCCTAACCTAGTTTACAAGACATAGCCTAACCTATCTTAGCCTACAGCCCGACAAATAAGGATTAGCCTAGCGTATGACACAGGATCACTACAAATAGAACAAACATACCATAGTAAATAGTACAAAATTAGCAATTAGCATCTAGCTTTTCTAGCCTAGGAGGAACAGCTTAGCCTAACAATTCTAGCACTTAGTCTGCCTAATCTCTGACAGAGCAAAAATCACATTAACCTGATCTGATCCCATCTTTATTGTCAATTAAATGCGATATTCTATGTACAAACAATGTCAGAGCATAGTTATAGTTTAGGTTGACATTATACTATAGTAGAATATTGATACATATGTAGCTAGATACCTAGGATGACTGAGAAGCCGGTGTGAGGGTTTTAGTAGTAAGTATGTAGATAATGTCCTTTGTCGGTCTTATACAGTCACAGTAAGTCCTATTGTATTAGTAGGATAATGTAGAATAGCGTTGCAAGTATGCATGCTTAATAGTTTGGAGTCTGGACAGTAACAGTAGTTAAGGATATCATAGTTAGTAGTCTCTTATAAAGCGTCTTTTCTAGTTGGCACCTTGCCGGTAGTCTCTTCTTCTTCTTCTAAATCTGTCTCAGTCGAGGCATTAAATCATCTTAGTTTTTATGATAGGAAAGTTGTTAGAGTAAGATAGAAATATTACGATACTGCACCCCAGAATCCCCTCCACTTATTGATGTGGCAATGAGGTATCTCTCCTTGTAGCTGTTTGTCACCAGGTAGCCGAGTTTTGCTCCTTTACCTTTGCCTTAAAGTTTCTGCCCAGGGTCTTTGGAAGGGCTTGGTCAACCTTCAACCAGAGAGTGATTCTAAGAGTAGATTTTTCCTTATTGAGGTTGACATTTTTTACTCCAGAGAAGGTATCGTAGTCTTTCCCACATAGGGATTCAAATGCTGCAGGATCATGACTCTCTCCTTTGGATGTTTGACTCGGAGCCTTTGTGAGCTTTTCAAGATTTTTCAGATACTTTGGGTTACTCCTAACATCAGTAAGGTATAGGTGAGTCATCTGGACACTTGTATGCATGGCAGTCAGGAGGATGGAATCTGTTTGTAAGGATTTTCCTGAATTTTTGTAACAAGAATCAGAACTGTCAGTCATGAACCCATCTCATTGTCCTCTTTGAATAACTTCCATAGGAACTTTTGCAAGATATATACTACTGAGTTCTGTGTGAGTGCTGCATTACTATCTTGAAGGTACCTGACACTGCAGGTTTGGATGTCAACAACTCATCAGTTAGTACTCTGTAAATTGATCCATGGGCAATTTCTCTTCTAGCGTACTTGAAGGAAAATTGAACAAGAGCTCATGATAGTAGGGCAGCATCCTGTACTTTGTGCAGAGAAGTAATTGGGTATGATAACTTGCACATTGTTTTACTTGCAGAACATTCCCCTGTAGCCTTGGACGTACTTTTCTTGAACCAGGGGTTTCTTCCCAGTGAGTCGGTTAGCAATCCCAACTCCCTCCATGTCCAATTGGCAGAAGACATGTTAGAAGTGACTGGTTCTCCTCTATTTCCTTCTCCAGTAAATGGAGAGTGAGAGTGCCATTCTGTTTACAAGCTGGACAGACAAGAGTGCAGTTTAGCTATTAGACTGAGCACCAGTCTTTTCATTGGCAGTGAAGGGATGCAAGTTCCCTTCCTCTCTTGGGAAGGGGAGAGGGGACAGACAATAAAGCAAACTTGATCGTATTTACTTGTTTAATTGTCTCTGATACTTTGATGTGGGATTTTACAGCTTAATTTAATAATGGCATACAATCCCTTTTCTTAATAGTCCAGAAGTCTGGTGACTGCTACATCCCACATGTGCTGCATGGGTGCCTTCTTCTGCTCCTAAACAGACCAGGAAGGTAAAACCCCAGGTTTGGCAAACCTACCAGCTGTTTCAGAAAGTACCCAGATTCTTCCCACCGCTGGGTAAGTCACCTTTGTAATGAACGAAGGTTTATATTTGAGTAGGAACAAATAGCAAATTTTAAAATATTTATTTGTCCTAATACACAAATCTAAAGTTCTTTAAATCAACAGCCCACCTCAGCCACTACTTTAAATCAACAGCCCACCTCAGCCACTACTTTCTCTGGTACCATGGCCAGATGGCCAAGTGGAGTGCAGACCAACTGTTGGGCCAGGATTCCCCCTGCCTGTTGGTAGTTAACTACCTTTTCAATAAGTTTGAATGCATTGTTCCATCTTGCATTCGCAAGCTAAATCTCTATGTAAAGAACTTTAGGCTTGTATGTTAGGAAAGATACAAGTTACTTTTGAAATTTTCTATTTTCATTAGTATGTGAACTTGTACATGGGTTATACTAATGAAGATTTACATACAAGGCTGGACTTCAGAGTAGATGTTTTGCTCTGAGTACTCTAAAAACGTATCTGTACAAAGTTCAAGAAAGCAGAGCTTAGAATCGTTGTTTATATATGAGGAATTATCTTGTGCCCTTCAATTCCACAAGCAGTTAGAATAAAGTGAAATGGTCTTCCTTCACTCCAACTTATAGTACAGTAATATATCATAATCTGCTAAATATGCCTAATTTTTTTGCTTCCTTTTACTTTTCATACTTTTCCTTAAATCTCATCCTTCCTAGATCTCAAACTTCTGAAATTTGACCTTGCTCCCATTTTATCCAATCCTTCAGGCCAGCCCTATGAGAGCTGGAAGTCAGCTCAGGGGTCTGGTTAATGATAATAATTGACCTTGCTCCAGTTTTCATCTCACTAAAGAATAAATCTTTCAGCTGGGCCTTTTGAGTTTATAAAATTGTAGTCTCTTTATAATGATTAATGATAATAATGATGATCATTATCCTTCACAATTTCCACTCATTCTTTTAAAATGTTGAATTTCTCTCAGTTCCTATCAGCAGTCACAGCAAAGGCATTATGATACATTTATACTGTAATACAAAAGGAATTTAAAGAAGCACCTTCATCTCTGTGTTACTTTACCAATGGACTAGTATATTCTAAATGTGATTCTGCAGGTTGTTACTACATTCTATGCACATTATTCAAACCCAGTAAGCATTAAATCCACCTCCAAAATCAGAGGTGCCATTATGCAGCACAGTAACTAGGTCAAAAGCTGATCGAATCCATACGGGAGAAGGCTCTCTCTCTCTCTCTCTCTCTCTCTCTCTCTCTCTCTCTCTCTCTCTCTCTCTCTCTCTCTCTCTCTCTCTCTCTCAATAACAAAGTTACCATTGCATTTTATATGTACCTAGAGACTACTTTATTAATATTTACCTGGTACTTTTATTTCCATATGCATACCAGCTTCTTTTGAAGTGAAGATCGATGGGAAAACTGTCCACTCCAAACTAGAAACAATGGCATTCCCTGATTATGAAGAGGTAGCAACTATAACATCTGAGGTTAATGGAGGCGGAGAAGCGCGAACTGTAACCCAAACAGAAAGCTCCTGCACTATACTTTAGTATGAGGTAGGATATGTGTATTTTTAATACCACTTCGTTTGTTTGAATTGAGAAAAATACATTATCTTAAATAATAGTGGAATATATGTGTTCTTAATTAATAGGTAATTATTTTGTTAGCAATAATAATATGAAAATTTTAATAATACATATGTGACAAGTTTTCTTTGTAGAATTCTGGTATTATTTTGCATAGTCTGGAATTTTGAATACGTATACAGGCAGTCCCCGGGTTGTCTTTCCAGACTTACAACACTTGCCTCATTGCGCTGTTAACCACAATTTTCAGGGCCATAAGTGGGTTTACGGCAGTAACAGCGCTGTAACACTGCAAGTGTTATTTATTCCCATTATAATTATGATGATTCAGGTTCAGGCGATTTTGGGATCCACTGCAGAGAGAGAGTGCCCCTTTATGCCTATTCTCTCTGCTGTGGATTCAACTGAACATTGGGACCTTTAACACCTTACTCCTATAAATTTTCCCCCATGCCCACAGTGCTGGGTCCGATCTCGACAGACTGACAACCCTTAAGGCATTGTGGGTGTGGCGTATATCCAGGTGATGATCCCAGGGCAGTTACCACTGTAACAGTATTGCTCCTCCCCCAGTTGGGCCTCCCTGGTGAGAGGGAGCTCATCGTGGACGAAATTTACACACTTTTCCATGGCAAATATAACAAATATCTTCACGAATTCTGGCGCGGATTTGGACCATTCTAAAGAAAGTACCATCATGACCCAACCTTGACTCACTTTGACTCCCTCTATGGGAGTGGAAATTGGTCAAGGTTTCTAATCATAGAAGCTGAACAAAATATTTCTGCTTTGAAATTGGATAATTCTTTACTAAATAGGCATCCAACGGCAGAAATGTCGTTCAGAAAAATAAAAGAGAAGACTTGGCTTATAGAAGCCACAACAAAAAGCCAGTCTGAAGACTATTTGTTTTTAAAAATTATAGATGTCATTAATGTTAAAGTGGAAAAGCATGGTAATATGAACAGCATTCAGGGCACCATTGTACATCCTAACTGTAACGACAAACCAATTGATAAGAAGATGCTTTTAAACTCTCTCAAAAAGAGATACCCCAAGGTTGAGGATTGCGAGGTGTATGATGTGACAAGTAAAAAAGGCAATAAACAATTACTAAAAATAGCAAAAATAAAATTTGAGGGTTCAGATCTACCTCAAAAAATAAAAACTTTTAGGCCAAAATAGAGTTACGACCTTATATTCCAAAGCCACTGCAGTGTCAAAATTGCAGTAAGTATGGACAAAAAAAGAGAAATTGTAGGAATGAACCGGTATGCACTTACTGTGGATCTACAGAACAAACCACACAATGGAAGTGCAGTGAACCTAAGTGTGTTAACTGTGAGCAGAATCATCATGCAAGATCCAAAGAATGCAGGTATTACATATACAACACGGAATTAAAAATGTTAAAAGAAAGAACAGTCATGTCTATAACAGAGGGTAAATTAGAATTGAAAGTGAGAGGAACTCAAGGTCATGCTAAGAAACGTATGTATTCTTCTATAACAGGAACCAGTAATGAAACAAAAAACATACAGATGGAAGTAACACGATGCAGCAAAATAGGTCTCAAGAAGGAATCGGTAATATACAGGAAAAAACTAAGACAGTAAAGAATCTGGAAACCGGTGTAAATTATATGGATGATATTCTATCAAATTCATTTGAAATATTAATGTAAATAGAAGCACAAGATGATATTACCACGGAGGTAGAAGGAGGAAGTTGTGATATACCGGAAATTGAAGAGTAAAAAAGACCTAAAGACCTTTAGAGAGAACACCACCCAAAACAAAGAAACCAACTATAATTAGAGAAACATCGGTCAAACCAAAAACAAAAGATATGAAGAAAGAACAAAAGCAAAATTAGAACATACCTTTATTAAAATAATGATAAAACCTATAGATGCAGATATTCAGAACACCTAAGAAGTTACCATCGATGATGGTGACTATGTCAATGGTGATGAGATTACACCATCACCAATAATCGGTATAACAAGAACAAATAAAGCAGTAGATATACATCATAACACATGTAGATGTAATGATTGCTTGATTGCATTGTGCAACAATAACAAAAATATAACAAAAGATTGTTTAATAAACATTATAAGAAATTTTATGAAATAAAGAAAAAAAAAAAAAAAGGAGGCCACTGATTTAAACACTCATGAAAAAGGATGCATGTGTATTGAGCACTTAAGATATTATAAAGATAAACAACTGAATGTCGTAAATAAGATTTTAGAAAAAATTCAAGTTTATGATAATACAAAAGAAGAAAACAAAACACGACCAATATAACATAATATTTTCAATAGCTATATAATACAAGGGAACGTAAAGGGTCTACAGACCAGATTACACCTGGGAGAAGTACAAAGGTTATTAAAGGAATATGAACCAACGATATTATGTTTACAACATGTCAATAATACAAAACCAACAATAGGTAAATATACCCTAATTTCAACATCACAGGAAGAAGAAGGAAATTTAGGTACAGCCATATATGTACTGTCGCCCAAAAAACTCGTGGCAGAGTTTCATAATTTTTCTTTCACCTGCCTGACGCACGATTCATGCCTTATTTATCTATTTTTCTTTTCAAAGATGGAAGAAATCATATGTAATGACGTTAAAAAACAGTCACTGATATCTTTAGAACATTATGTTATGTTATTGTGTAAAACTATTTTCCATATAGCAAAATTGACGTGAATGAAACGAAGTGATAAAAAACGTCATATCAAAACCATAGATATACATACCAAATAGATATGAGACACCTATCACTAGTAGTATCGCATAAACATAGTCCTTAAATTATCATTTCAATATTAAGTTGAAGGTAGGTGAACTATTCCATTTGTTAAATTTTACAGAAAACATTGGAATCTCACAAAGTGCTATCAAATTTAAAAGCAAAAAGAAAAAAAAACTATATCCTACCAGTGTGAACCAGGCAACCTCACTCTATTGCTTTTGATGTTATGTGCACAATGTGTCATTTATCGGTCTAAGAAATATCCCTCGATGAGCGAAAGACAATTATTGCACTGCATTTGGTGCAAGTTCCTGTTGGAGAGATATCAAGAAAGCTTAATAAACCGGAGAGAATCATACATAGAAAAATCAAATTGTTTAAAGAACGGCAAAATTTAGAACATGGTCCTAGAGGTGGAACACCTCGAAGCACCACAAGAGAGGAAGACAATAAGTAGTGTAAATGTTGCTGAGCAACATTCATTTGTGAATTTTGAATTCTAGTGCCTCGTCACGACATTGCTGAACCAGGAATCATGACTAGCTCTACGCTTATGACTGGTGTCTGATGAATACTTTAGATGGAGAGGAAGAGATTTTTAAATCTACACTTGAAATCTTTGATAGTTATTTAATAAATAAGCAAACTTATATTTGATGGATGAGAGATTCAGTTAGGCTTACTCTTTTTGTTTTGTTTTTTATCGGTGGTCAGTGAATACCACGGATAGGGAGGGAAACAGTTTAAATGATGCATGCATTTTTTTTCTTCAAAACCTAAAGAATACATTTTATTTGGAGATACTTTATTAACATCGGCCTAATCCTTCCATCACTCCTATACGCCACTTCCGCTCTCTTCTCCATCTCAGGTTACTCAATCCGACAAACACGAATCACGTGAAAGCATCACTAATGATAACGGTTATTTTAAAATTCCCCGCACCGACAACAGACGCCTTAAAATGGATGTTTATAAAATATTTTCTGTTCAAAGAAACTTTATCTTTCATTCCCCAAAATATGTGCATTCACTCGTGTTACACCCTGTAGCCGTCAAAGAGCAACCCTTGATTAAAGCAGTAGGTTTTACTTGGAAAAAAAAAAACATATGAAATAGACTTAAACGAGAACGTCACCTTCATATTTCTTATCCTTTCAGCTACTTATAATATGCTTATGGTAGTAGGTCTAGGTCTTCTTCTTCTTCCCAGCTTGTTCCCATTTTTATATGGGGTCGCCGTTTCGGATGAGCCGTTTCCATCTATTTCTATCTTGTGCTTCTGCCTCATCAATTCCCTTCTCATGTAAGTCTCCTCTCACACAGTCCTTCCATCTCTTTCTTGGTCTCCCTCTTTTTCTTCTTCCTTGCACCTCCACCCCCATAGTATGTCTCCCAGCGTGGTCCTCATCTCTCCTCAACAGGTGTCCATACCATCTCAGCCTCCCCTCCTGCACTTTCTTTGATACTTCCACCACCTTAGTTGACCCCCTTATGTAGTCATTTCTGATCCTATCCACTCTTGTTACCCCAGACATCCACCTAAGCATTCTCATTTCTGCCACATCCATCTTCTTCTGCTCTGCTTTTCTCATGCTTGCTGTTTCCGTACCATACAGCATTGCTGTTCTTACCACCGTCTTGTGAAATTTTCCTTTTAACCTAAGCGGCACTCTTTTGTCACAAAGAACTCCCGAGGCCGCTCTCCAGTTGTTCCAGCCTGCCTGTACCCGATGTTTTACTCTTCTTCCATACTTCCTCCAGCGTTAACAAAAGATCCCAAATACTTAAACTTATCAACTCTCCTTATTTGCTCTCCACCAAGCTGAATACTTTCTCTATCATCCCCCTCAGTGGTGGTACACATATTCTGTCTTGGATCTACTTATTCTCATTCCTCTGTCCTCCAGTACTTGTCTCCATCTTTCCAATTTCACTTCCAGATCTTCCCTGCTCTCTGCACACAGAACAATATCATCCGCATACAATATGTTCCATGGTACTGTCTCCCTTACTTCCTCTATTATAACATCCATCACTATGTTAAAGATAAATGGGCTCAGAGCCAACCCCTGGTGTAATCCTACTCTCACCTCAAAACCTTTTGTCTCCCCAACACTGCTCCTCACTCTGGTAAATACATTCCGGTACATCTCTTGTATCAATCGCACATACTTCTCTGGCACCATCTTCTCCCTCAGGCTCCTCCATACCTCTTGTCTCGGGACTCGGTCATAAGCCTTTTCAAGGTCAATGAATACCATATGTAGGTCCCTTTCTCTTTCCCCGAATTTCTCCATTATTTGCCTCAGACATAATATACCATCTGTTGTTCCCCTTCCCTTCAATAAAATCCCATCTGCTCTTTACCTATTTGTACTTCTTCTCTCAGTCTATCATCTATCATCCTTTCCAGTATCTTCAAAGTGTGGGACATCAATTAATGCCCCACCTATAAATTACCAACACTCTTGGACATCGCCTTTCCCACCCTTTAAAAATTGGGATCAATATACTCCCACGCCACTCATTTGGTATCTTTTCCTGTTCAAGGATCTTTATCATAAGATCATACAGTATATCCCACTCCTTCATCTCCTAATGCTTTCCATGCCTCCACCGGGATCATGTCTGGTCCGGTTGCCTTCCCATTCTTCATCTTCTTCAGTGCATTTAGTACCTCTTGCCTAGATCTAGGTATACATGTGAAATTAATTTGAATTAATTTCTATTTAAGAAGAAATGAATAACTTCAGAAAGATCAACCTAAGAAAGCTTTAATGAAAGTAAGCCTTTCTTAATGTATTCGTCAATTTTGACTCCCACAGCTTTCCATCATGTCCAAATGAAACAGGATGATATGCAAGGAATTCGATAATAAATAAGACTGAATAAGGTCTGAGTTAATTATGTTAAGCAATTATGAAAAGGATAAGAAGAAAGGCGAACATGGCTAATAAAACAAGAATAACGGGAATAATCAAATAAAGCAGATTTATATATATATATATATATATATATATATATATATCTATATATATTTTATATATATATATGTCGATTTAAATATTCATTAATATTGCATATCCGATAGAATAGACTGCTGAAAATAGACCTAGGCTAATTATGTGGGAAAATCAGAAGTCCAATTTAGGTCCACTAAATGTGTCATGCAAATTATTTTATTGATCAAAGGACAAAATTAGTTTAATTAAACATCGTTTTCAAGGAATGTTAACGCCTTGATGTATTATTTATCGGCTGTAGGAGACGAAATGACAACACCCTACTATGAGATTCAGGGCCTCTGTAACACGGTTTTTTCGCAATAATTTTTTATCTATGCATTTCATAAATATAACGCTTATTCAGAATACATATTATATCAACACATAAATTTTGACTGTATTCTGCATTATGTAGGTTGAATAAATTTGGTACTTACAATGTAAAAAGTGACTTTTTTTGAAGACGGGCCAACTTACTCAGAGAAAAGGTTTCGAACGCACTCGTTACGTAACTTATGACAGCATTTCTTCCCTCTTTCTCGATGGATGATTGGCTATACGTAACGAAGGCTAAACCTCTGGCAACAATGACATACAAATTTAAATGCAAGCAAAGCAGTACACCTTTATGAACTCTGGAACCTCTCCACTGATAGTTGTTATAATGAACAAACCAACAAAATATGTTAATAAATACAAAACACTTCGATTATTAGTCTAACTCCCAAAATAGGTTTCCTAAGAAATTACAGTCTACTTTATAGGTCACAATCAGATTGACAAGATGTAGGGAATAGTTGGTAATTTTCAAAAACATAGTAGACAAGCTTGATTTGATAACTGCTATATCCAGTGTCAAGCAATTTTTACTTATTGGCTATCTACCTATTTACTAAAACAAAAAACAAAACAGCCGGTACCGTATATTGGCTTTAAACCTTCACCAATAATTATCGTCAGAATGATAACCATTAGGCTCCACCCACTTTCGCCTCGTTATAATTCAGGATAACACTGAGGGCTACCATGGGCATTGTTGGATTAGAAAATTTAACTTCTGGCTATAAAACTAATTTCTCGAGTAGTTGTAAGAAGTGCTAAATGATCCTCAAGGATCCCAGCAGTTGGCCTAAACATTTAATTCATGTATATTACTGCTATACTGTTGCGGCACTACTGCTACAGTAGTATTACTACGCTAGCGCTGACACCCCACCCACATCTATGTATCGTTCCGCCATTCATAAAGTCTTTGGGTTTCAGAACCGATGGAGTTCTGTCTAGTGGATGGGCGGGGCAACATTTCGTCAAAGGGGTTTGTTTACCTTGCTTACGTAATGAATGTTTTTCGACTCTTGGCTCGTAATCATTGGCCATGGCGTCAGCTAGATCATTTTTACTCTATAAAAATTAAAACTATCGGGTTTAGGTTATTGATAATTCTGACAAAATTTGTGTGTGGTTGTAAAACATACATATGTCAACTTTCAGCTACATCCGATGCTTTGACAAGGAGCAAAGTCCAAAAAACCGTGTTACAGAGACCCTGAATCTCATAGTAGTGCAGTACGATACGTTGAGTCAAGACTCGAGCGGCAGCAAAGCCAACTTCAAAATGCTTCGGTATGCTGTCACGAAGCTAGAGTTGAGAATAAAATTAGAAATCATGGACCCATCGGTATATATTTTCCTTACTTTGCAAAATAATCATCTTTAACACACTGAATAAGTCTACTCAATTCTAATGTAATTTATTTCAAGTATAGCACCTTTGAAAGGAAATGTTATTTATTGTTAAGCAAATAATCTGGCATCTGCATATGGCAATATTTCCATAACGAACAATGAATAAAGAAACTACGCCAATTCTTCGTTGGCCGTCTGTACATAACAAAGTATGTTATGACAAAGTACCTGTAAACATTGCTGACCTCCAAGTATCGGGTATTAACATTTGAATAAAAAAACTATTATTATTTGTTTCATACAATCAACTTACCTGTCAGATATGTACATAGCTAAGACTCCGTCGTCCCCGACAGAAATTCAAATTTCGCGGCACACGCTGCAGGTAGGTCAGATGATCTACCGTCCTGCCCTGGGTGGCAGGATTAGGAACCATTCCCGTTTTCTATTCATATTTTTTCTGTCGCTTGGAATGTAAACAACGTTTGCAGTTCCTCCTGACTTGATTTTTGGATTTCATCGCCATCGATCTTCTGGGCTATCTTTTGCAGGGAAGTACTGGATCTTTGGTTCGGCATACGCATATTAATTTGTTTTAATAACTTTGGCTTCGAAAATTTCGAAGAATTGTTTACGTGTAACTACCGAACTTTTCGGTAGACACTCACATAGTTTGCAAGAAGGAAAATTTTAATATTTATTCATAATAACGTGTAGTAAATGTTAGAATTGATTGAGCTAACTTCCTTCTTGAGGAAGTAAGGAATAGAATAGTTACGCTTCCTTTAGAAGTTTTTATAGCTCTCGTACTAACGAGCAGTTAGAGCATTAACAATACTAGTAGTGTTGTATCCTCATCTCCTTCTTACTTCACAGAATCTTCAAATTCATATTGCAATTTGAAGACAAAGGAATGTAGCTCAAAATATGAGCTATTGAAAAAGTAAGAAGTGATTTTAGTGTTAGTGCAGTGGAGGGTGTGTTCTGATCGGCTCTGTTTCGCTCCCAGGCCTAGACCTCTTCCAAGCTCACATACCCAGAGGAGAAGGAAAGTCGAAAGCCTTACGGAGGTTATGGAGAATCCCCACCGATCAGGCGTCCCTCGGCAGGATCTGTAGAACGTCCCAGACTGCCAAGTTCGCCATTGGAAAGGCGTCCTAATTAGTATAAGGTGCGTCCGATCGGCTCTGTCTCGCTCTCAGGCCTAGACCTCTTCCAAAACAAACTCACAAGCCCAGAGGAGAAGGAAAGTCGAAAGCCTTACTGGAGGTTATGGAGAATCCCCACTGATCGGGCGTTCCCTCGGCAGGATCTGTAAAAAACGTCCCAGACTGCCAGGGATAGCCATTGGAAAGGCATCCTTTAAAAAGTGCGTCTCTTCTTCCGTTTCTTCATCTTACATCCGAAAAGACGAAGAATGTACATGTTTGGAGTTCGGACGATCTGGCTCGTTCTCATGCAAAAACTAAGAGAACACTGACTCACCTGAGCGAGAGGCTGAGAGCCAGCCAGCAAGCTAGCGAACGTTCCAACAGCCAGCAGCGAGCCACGTTCCAACAGACTAGCGCGAGCCGCGTTCCAACAGACTAGCGCGTGCCTCGTTCATACAGAATAAACGCGAGCCGCGTTCCAGCAACTGAGCGCGAGCCGCGTTCCAGAACTTTTTTCTTGGCGCAAGGCGCCTTCAAAGAGAAAACAGACGGCTAGACTGAGGAGCCTTATAGTAGAGTGGCAATCAGAAGGAATGCTTCCCATTGAACGTTTTACCTGGCAAGAGGCTCGTATAACAAGACTAGAGGCGCTCGGATCTATCAGGGCGCACGGGACTTCCATGCAAGCGAACGTTCCAGGAGCGAGTCTCCTTTCTAGCGTGCGGAACATTCCAGGCGCGCGGAACTATCCAGACGCCAGCGCTAGGCGCAAGGATCCAGACGCCAGGCGTCAGAAGATTCCAAAATCTTCATTTGAGAGAGAGGTCAGTCGCGAGACTCCTCTTTGAGTTTTTAACTTGAGCAACTTTCCCCTCAAATGTGCAAGATGTCGCACAGGCGGCCGTTGCTTTTGTCAGAAGGATTCTGATACTAAGAGAAGCCCCTTTTCATTATTCAGAAGGACTCCTGTGTTAGGCAGTTCCTCTCAATGCGGACTCTCTCCCTTCATCCATGCTCTTCCCTCGTTTTGAGGAGGCAAGAGCTTTGGGAGTTTTTCTTAATAAGAATCTCATCGACGTTTGGGTATGATGGCGGATAGGAAATATCTACTTCCTTCCGTAAACCCTAGTGATGAACAGGAATTCTGTCTCTTCCACGATTTATGAGGAAATCACGAAGATTTAAAGAATTAAATGGATTAACTTCCTTCCTTAAGAATATATATACTCTTTCATCGTTCTATTAACGAAAAGAACGAAGATAGTAGAAGGTAGTAGAGTTTCTGCTGTATGAGAATACGATACGGTCAAATCATAAACACATACCGTAGTTACTTCTTTTCTGTGCAACTCAATTACCATATCCTATGGCTACGACTTTCCTAGGAAGGACTACGCTTAAAGGGATTGTTAAGACAACACCTACTTTAGCTTCTAGATTTATCGAAGTCTTGTTTTCGCTTAAATATGCTTTAATAAGAACTTCCTGAAGTTCGATAAAATAATTTTATAAAATTCCGTTATTAAATGGAGTAGCTGGCAACTCTGGAAGAGTAAGGCCAGACGGCTAACGGGGACTGCTTTCGCTGAGAGCCTGAGACCAAGCAGTACGCCAGTTACTGTCAGTACCATGTGGGTGTCGGTCATGAACGGTCCGGGTGTATTCTCTCTCCTGCGGGATGGAATAACTATCCGTATCTCTCCCCTCACTAAACTTAACCTCGGATTGGAGGGGATAGTTAAAGCAACATAAATAAAATATTGTATGCCTTTTGCTAAGAAGCTTTCAATAAGAGAGATAGTACCATCTTTCAATGCTGTTTACCGTAGGTAACATTATTATTAAAGGCATTCTATCGCAGCAGAACATTATATTATATAAGCTCTCAGGCTTACGAAAGCATAGCTTATTAGAGTACCTGCTCAGAAGAAGATGGATGAGTCGGATGGGAAACATTCTCTTTGGGGCAGAACTTGTTTCCCTGAATGGACTATACTACGTATATAAAGCTTTTTCCTACTAAGAACGGATTAACATGTGAAAGGATGTCGGGTACCATAAAGGCACAGGTGTTCTGGCACATAACATAAAACGAATTATCCAAAGGAAGCGCCAGCCTGGCGCATTAAGTGCCAACCTGGCGCAATGCTCCAGAAGCGCCCAGCCTGGTCGCAAAAATTTGCGCCAGCCTAATTTGCCCCAGAAGTGCCAGCCTGTGGCGCAAATTTGCGCCAGAAGCGCCAGCCTGGCGCAGTGAGCCAAGAGCACCATCCAAGATTTTCTCGTTTTAACGAGTTTATTAACCTAAGACAGTTCCAGTAGCCTCTCGGACAACAGGCTCGGTAACGGGCAAGATTCGTTCCTGATTTCGTTACCCATTTAATCACTTAGGCCAATTCCACGACTCTCTCATATCGCAAGAGCATCGAGAATCTCTTTTTTTTTGCTCCTATTCGCGTTAACATAGAGATCCTTCTCGATCGACAATAATAACTGTTTAACATGTTTAACATTTTTTATTTGGAAAGAGTCGTGAGAACCTGCAGAAGTCTTCTTCATAGATCTCTCAGTAAGGTAGAAAGACGAACAGGCTTCCTAATACTGCTTCCTTTTCCCTCGAACCAAGAGAGGTAGCAATATACGCCATCTTTATTTTTTTTAGAAAGGGGAATAAACTTAAGTCTTTTTCCCCTAAATATAAATTATTTGCAGATTTAAGATAAAGGGCGTCAAAGAAAGAGAAGATAATATTTTATGCCTCATTTTGGCCTTAGAGAGGTTGGATTCACAGAGGTCACGTTCTTCTCACAGCATGTTTTGGAAGTCTTTTCCAAGACAGTCTGAATATTCTATCAGCATCTATTATAATGGACCTTAACAACCTCTCCACTCTGAGTCTGTCTGCGTGCAGACTGACCAGAAGTGGACATGAATGAGAGGATTTTTCAAGGTAAATGACAATAGTCATGGACAAGATATAGAATTGCTGCAGATTGTGCTAGAGGGAATGAGGAAACTGTCCTCTTCCGATACCTCTGTGAACCACATAGCGGTTTTTTCTTCCCTTTCAGAGGGAAGAATCACCCTTTGTATATATCTGTTATCAAAGAACACAGTAAAAGGCTATACTCTGTCTCTATAAAGGGATTGGAGATAGCAGAGGATTAAGATCTTCGGGATCTTATACGATACCTCAATATGACAAGAGTAGGATAGCAAATGTACTTCTAATGGGATCTTTTTTGTGCCACAGATTTCTATGTTTCCGACAAGATGGAACTGCTCCTCATCAACTTCTTTGAGAAATTTTATGAGGGAATTCTTTGTTTCTCTTGGTCCCAAACGATCAAGAAGACAAGTGAATTTTTTTTTAGCATTGGAATCTCGCATCAGATTCTATGGAGATTAGGGCAATGGGTTTTCTTGCCAGCATAGTATGTCTGGCAAAAGAACTAAAAACCCCCAAACCCCTATTCCTGATTCAATGTTTTCAGATAGAGGTTTCGTTGTCCAGGCAGGGTACTTACGTTTTTCATCTACAGTAGATGGTTAAAAAACGTACAGTCAATGGTTAAAACGTTTGCCTACAGAGTCTTTGGAATGCGATGACGGCTCGAAAAAATGCTTCCCAGAAGGTGTTCAGAGGGATACAATAAAGAGCTAGAAATCAGGAGTACTCCCAATTTCAGCTCGGAGTCTCCTTCGACTTCCAAGCTTCTTCCCTTCCTTCGGACAAGGATAGGGAAGATTCTGCAACGAGAAGCCCCTTCAAACAGGGTAAGAAGAGATCTCGTGAGCAAGGGAAGTACTCAAGAAGGATCCTCCTCGAAGGAAGACTTATCTCTCATACTGTTAGATATCCTATCGTATACTGGATGTAGCTGGACTACAATCGCCTCCCCTTGCCGGAGAGGCCAAGCTCAAAGATGGAAGAATTTCTTCCCACCCTTCTCCAGTCTTGTGATTTACTATTGTGGATGTTCAGGACTTTCGGACAATGTAGCCGCCAACCAGAGCCTTATGCTAAAAACAGGCGTAAAAATGCCAGAGGTAGACACCCAGCCCCTAGAACACTGTCATTGTCTGATGAGGAGAAAGACCGGGCCTACAACCTGACACAGATGCGCTAGATGCGAACATATAGGACAGATGAGAGTGTCCGATGTGGACATTGCCAGACTCCTCGAGACTCTACCAAGCTCGAAGCTCCGGCAAGTGGGGAGTAGCCAAAACAGGCGCGGCGAGGCGCCAGGCAGGAGCGAGGCGCCAGGCAGGCGCGACGTACCAGCCAGCCGCGAAGCTCCAGGCAGGCGCAAGGCGCCAGGCCAGGCGCGAGGTGCCAGGCGGCACAAAGCAAAGCCAACCTGGAAGCCTAGGCGCCAGCCACGCGAGGCGCCAGCCAGGCTCTAGGCGCGAATCTCCAGCTAAGGCGCGAGGCGTCAACCAGATGCGAGGCGGCCAGTCAAGCGAAAGGTACCAGACAAGCGCTAGGCGCCAACCAAGAGCGAAGCACCAGCCAGGCGCGAGGTTCCTGCAGGCTTCAGGCTTCAGTCGGGAGAGATCCATTTCAAGAAAGCCCTGGTCTTCTTTGAAACATGGAGATCTCCTAAGCACTTCATAGTGACTTGATTCCTTCAAACAGCTGAGAATTAAAAGCGCAGGAAAGTGCGCGCTTTTGCAAATTCTTGTTCTTTACATAACAATATGTCATATAAGACATATTAGCTGTGTTGTACGGTAGAGGCAACTCTGTGTTGACTTCTCATTACACAAAGGATGTCAAGTTAACCTACGAGAGATCCTTCTCTTTTGGGTTTATACGTTTCTGCGGATACGTTACTGGGATAAGGAGCCGACACTGATCCTTAACTTTGAGTTAAAGTTTTTAACTTAGTGAAATTATTGGGGTTTTTGAAAGGAGTGTGGGGATAACTCTTTTCAATTTGAGCGCGAACCCTCGTGTTAGGATCAGGTGATCGGGATCGGTGTTGCGCTCCTTCATAAGGTGGTATTGTCATAGAAGTGGGTCCCAGTACCATTGACAAAGTCCTTTCAGGCTCTGCCGAGTAAGCGGTTCATACCCATCGGCAGACCCACAAGAACTCTTAGCCATAGATCACATATCTCGCTAAAGTCTTGAGGTGATGCAGACTACCGGGCAACAGCCACGAAGTCTACCACCTATCAGATAGGAACCAACGTTTATTTATACCTACAACATATGTTGTTTACCTGTCTATTCCATGTTAGCTGTCTCTTACCCTCCACCAAAGGGTGTCAATCAGCTATGTATATATCTGACAGGTGAGTTGATTGTATGAAAATGATAATGTTATAATACAATAAAGTTTCATACATACTTACCTGGCAGATATATAAATAGCTAAGACTCCGTCGTCCCCGACAGAAATTCATATTTCGCGGCACACGCTGCAGGTAGGTCAGGTGATCTACCGTCCTGCCCTGGGTGGCAGGATTAGGAACCATTCCCGTTTTCTATTCATATTTTTTCTCTTCCACCTGTCTCCTGCGGGGAGGCTGGGTGGGCCATTAATCGTATATATCTGCCAGGTAAGTATGTATGAAACTTTATTGTATTATAACTATCATATTTATAATTTATACAACCAACCAAGTAAAAATTACAATATTGATAAACTTGGAGAATTACTTAAAAATGCCAAAGAACGTATATTAATATTAGGGGATTTTAATGCTCACAACCCAATATGGGACTATAACTGTTCAAACTCGAATAGAGCAGGAAGTAAAGTAGAAGAATTTATGGGTTCAAATGATACATGATGTATAAATGATGATAAAGTTAATACATATTAATAAAATACACATGGAACATTTTCCTCTGTAGACTTAACTCTATGTTCAACAAGTATAGTTGACAGATTGGATTGGAACACAGTTGATGACTTGCACACCAGTGATCATTTCCCAATATTAATTTCCTTATTACAAAATAATCCAGCAAAACATGTGCCTCACTATAACATTTATAAAGCAGATTGGAAGAGATGCAAAATGCACAGTAGTATACATACCACCATTTGAATATCTAAACAACCATAATGAAACTAATAAGTTTCTTGTTGACTTCATTAAAAATGCTGCCGATAAGGCAATGCCAAACTCAAAACCCCATCCAACAAAGCACAAAGTTCCATGGTGGTCCAATGAGCTAACAGAATTAATAAATATAAAACACTCAATAGGGAGGCGATTGGATAATTTAAATAGAAAGTTCAGTAAAATAAATAAAACATTACCAATATTAGAAGGTACTTTACAAAAAAGGACAATCAAATTTCTAGAAATTGATGCAATAAAGCCCCTATACAACAAAATATCTGCAAAATTTAAAAAGGAAGTAATTTAAGGAAGAATAATTTCATGGCGGAAATATGTATCAGAACTCTAATAAAGGGATTTTGACAAAGGAAAAATCTATTTCTGGGGGGAAGACCTGTGTCGCCCGGTGAAATGTTCCTGTAGCACACATTTCTAGGTATAAATAGATGCTAAATATACCAGAGAAAAAGCTAAATGGAATGCTGAAGTTACTACCTTCAGCTCGCTCACCCATAGGGTGTCTGTATAAACACAAGGGCGAGTGGAAGCCACTACCACAGGTTTTCTGCCAATTAGAAGATTCCCCTCAAAACCCCCCTCTCTAAGGTAGGTGCTGTTACAAGGACTACAATACGTCTACCTTCCACTCGCTACTACTACAACTCCCGCCCGAAGGCTTCATTCCTGAATTACGCACCCAAGCTTTGGCCGGCTAGAGGGTGGGGATCAGGAAAAGAGAGGGATGGGTTCACCGGGTGACACAGGTCTTCCCCCAGAAATAGATTTTTTCTTTGTCAAAATCCCTTTTCTGGGTTCGACCTGTGTCGGCCGGTGAAAAAGTATCAAAGAATTGGCCATACAAGCTTGGTAAAACACAAAATTTAAAAGATATATAAGGAAAAATAAAAATAAAATCTCTTAAAATTAAGTTTTAATAACCAAAGTAAAAGTAACAAGTTACAATGGTAAAAAGGGGGAACAAATATGACCAGATCTATACTATCTTTGGAAAACAACAGGTAAGGAATACAAAAATAACAAATATAGACTATGTACATGTCCAGAAGTGGATTGATAAGCAAACCAGTCTGGAACCTAAGGGAAGACAGGTAGGGATTACGAGCGAGGCAGGTAGGAAAGAGTGAGTATCAAGGGAAAAAATTAATAGCAGAATAAAGGAATAGGAAATAAGGTTATAAGACTGGGCCGTATCAGGGGAGACAATGCTCCCTGCATCCACTGCTGAAAATTTAAGGGCCCTAAATTCTTTAGATAGTGGCGTTTAAATACTGCCGGGATTTCCAACCCGTATATTTTTTAAGATCCTCGAAGTTCATATTGTGAAAATAGTTAATTGAGTTAGCCACTGCCCACGGATATCATCGGAGGACTAGACTGAATCGGATTGGCTTGTTTAATAAAATAAAGGATTTGTTGTTTGATTCCTTTTAAGGAAATGATTCCACCTTTTTCTCTAATAAAAAGAGGACCTGAAGACTTTTCAGAAGTTCTGCCCAGATAAGATTTTAATATGACAATAGGACACAATGATGAGTCCTGGGTGAGAGGTATAATCTTCCATGGAGCCCACCTGTTTTGTGGGTCTTCATTCTTTGCTAAGAATTTCTGATCTGGGGAGAGTAGAACTTCACCCGACGGGAGGAAATCAATGTGATTTGGGTTTCTAGAAAGAGCCGACAGTTCAGATATTCTGGCGCCTGAAGCCAGACTCATTAAGAATAATGTTTTCCTGAGAAGGGTTATATATGAGCATGATTCATTATCAGTGTCTGAAGCCAACTTGAGTACATCTTTTAAAAATCAGGAGACCGTGTGGGGGCGGTCCACTGGTCTCAGACGGGCACATGCTCGAGGGATAGATGAGAAGTACGAATCTGTCAAATCAATATTAAAGCCAAGCTGAAAAATCTTCCTTAAGGCAGATTTAGTCGTAGTAATGGTACTAGCAGCTAGACCTTTTTCAAACAGGGTTCTAAAGAACAAAATTGCCAGATTCATAGTCATCTTTTGGGCATCTGATTCTTTTAGAAAGATGGCCAATTTCTTTACTGCAGAATCATACTGTCTGAGTGTTGATTCTCTTTTATCTGATTCTACGAACAGGATGTTTAGTGGATTAACACTAGCATCCTTCTGTGGCGCAAACTTCGTGAAGTCCATAAAGTTAGGGCATTTAGAGTTCTTGAGGAAGCTGACACAGTCCGAGTTTGTACTATTTGAGTCAGTTCTGGATAGGGAATCCGTCTGGGACGGTGATTCAACTCTAGTAGAAGAGGAAACCAATTGCTCTTCGGCCAGTTGGGTGCAACCAATGCTACCTGTCCTGTGAAAGATCTGAGTTTGTGCAGGACTTTCATCAGGAGGTTTACTGGCGGAAATAGGTAAATCTTCTGCCAATTGTTCCAGTCTATGGACATCGCATCTGTGGCGTGAGCTAGAGGGTCCAGATTGGGAGTCGCATAACACGGGAGTTTGTGATTGGACTCCTTGGCGAACAGGTCTACCTGAAGGCCCGGGATTTGATTGCAAATCCAACGGAATGACTTCGTGTCCAAGGACCACTCCGATTCCAGCGGAGTTGTTCTGGATAGTGAGTCTGCAATGACATTCCATACTCCTGCCAGGTGAGTAGCTGACAGGTGCCAATGATTTGTCGTTGCTAACGAAAATATTGCAATCATTACATGATTTACTTTGCTTGACTTGGAGCCCCCTCTGTTTATGCAATGAACTATCACTGCGCTGTCCGAGACTAGTCTTACATGACTGTTCTTGACTGGAGCTAGACGTTTTAAGGTCAGAATGGCTATTGCTTCTTGGGCGTTGATGTGGAACTGGCAGAATGTATTCGACCACATTCCTTGAACCTTCTTGTACTGGGAGTAGCCCCCCCAACCGCTCAGAGAGGCGTCCTTATGGACTATCAGAGACGGTGGGGGAAATTGCAGTGGCACTGATTTGGAGAGACTCCGGACTTCCGTCCACAGACGGAGCCTCTTCTTTAATATTGGTGGAATCAGAAAGATCTTGTCTCTGAATTTGTTGTTGGCTCTTTTCCGCCAGACTCGATTGATATCCTTCAGCCTGGCTTTCAATAGGACATCTGTTATTGAGGCAAACTGAAGAGAACCAAGAATTCTCTCTTGGGTACGACGAGAAGCCCTTTTGTTCTTGAGGAACTGTCTCGTAGCCTTCGCTATCTCTCAGCACTTCTTTGATGGGAGAGAGAGTTTGTGTGAGGTTAGATCCCATTGGATTCCCAACCATTGAAAGCGGGACGCCGGAATGAGACGGGACTTTTCCTTGTTTATCATGAAACCCAGATTTTCTAGGAATTCTATTACCTTGGCTGTTGCTTTGCTACACTCCTCGTCGTTTGCCCCCTAGATGTTGACCCCTTGACGTGGGTAGGGGGCTTAGAGACCAGCAGCTGGGGCATGATGCCTGGTGGGGTTGCTTTCTCACTGGTCCTTGGGGCCCAGCTGCTCATCCAACAAAATTAGTCAGAACTTTTCTTTCTACTAGAAACATTTAATCTTTCTGCCTTCCTCCCTCTTATAAGGTATGGGTTCTATGATGATGACTATTGGCTTGGTTTTGGACATGGTTTAGGCTAAATCTTGGGATTTGAAGGAGGGTGAGGATGGACGGCATGCTACCTCACCCGTAGAACTCTAGTACCTGACGTGATCGAGCGAGGGGAAAGTTTATTGTCAAACCCTATCTTCAGTGCCGGGTCTGATCTCGACGGACATCATGACGCCTTAGCACTGGAGATAGGGTGTATATCCGGTAATTACCCCTAGGATGACCCTAATTAAAGGGATGACACGTCCTCTAAGTGTGACTCCATGGTGGGTATGGGGAATATCTGGATGAACTATGTTTTTCACATTATATGGCAACCCCCCCTATTTCGGCTGACGACCCTATGCTTTTGTCAAAGGATTTGTGCACGGAACCCGAACTTCAATCAATCATGGTCGGTCCCTATGATCAGTGTAGTACCCCTGGACCGAATGACAGACTGACACAGATGACGACCCAAAGCAGTGCGAGTAGTTATACCACCAAGAAATCTCAACAAAAAGCATCTGGCTCCAGTATTGTCACACTGGAACCATATGCCAGGAAGAAAAATAAAAAGTATGAAATAGCTCCTGGGGTCTTTGTACCCAATTCCTTTAATAAATACTTGAATTTGAAGCTTGAAGGTGACAATATAGACATTTTTCAAGTACATAGGGAAATCGTGAAATGTTGTGGCAGACAGCCAAAAATAACAGCCCAAAATGGAAATATGCTCCTTGTAGAAAGCATTTCCCCAGAGGAGAGCAGTAAGTTGATGGGATTGTCGGAACTTGTGGGAATTACGGTTGAGTGCACTCCCCACTTTAGCCTGAACTCCAGCAAGGGCTTGATTTACGCCCCTCAATTGATGGCTTTTTCTGAGGAGAGACTTTTAACAGAATTAAAAGACCAGGGTGTAATAAAGGTTGACAGGATGTCAAAGAAGGCTGATAATAACAGAATGCCTCAGCCTACCTTAATATTAACTTTTAATGCTTTAAGACTTCCAGAATATGTCTCTGCAGCCTGGTATAGGTTTAAGGTAAAATATTACATCCCAAGACCCAGAAGGTGTTTCCATTGCCAGCATTTTGGACACACCCTACAATCGTGTCGATCCAAATTGCAAGAAAATCCTGCAGTCTATGTCAACTGTGGAGAAGATGAGCATGGTATGTGCACCAGGGAACCTAAATGTGTTCACTGTGGTGAGGGACATGCATCATCATCTCAGCAGTGTGATGTATATTTACCCGAAAATGAAATCCAAGCAATCCGAGTAATAGAAATAACAACATTTAAGGAAGCATAGAGAGAGCCAAAGCAAAGACTGTAAGACCTGGTCTAAGTTTTGCTTCTGTAGTAGCAAAATTAAGAAACCAAAAGAAAGAGACAAATAAAAACACCCAAGTTAAGAGCACATAAGGAAAATCAAATAAAGAATCATTAAAAAGACAGCTAACTGAATCATCTGAGTCAACTGATGATGAGAATATAAAGACAAGGTTCACTAGAACCAACAAGAAAGACCCTAGTATGGAATTGAAGAAAATTGAAGTGCCAGTTAGATACACCCTCCACCATCTGACTCTTTGGAGGCAAGGCCAGTGGTTGCTGGTCTGATGCCAGCTTCTGTTGGTGCCAACTCCTCTTTGGAGGACAAACCAGCAGATGCTGGTCCCCCTGTGCCAGTCCTCGGTGGTACTTCTGCCTCATCAGAGGCAGAGCTGGCTACTGCCAGCAGTACAAAGACACTTGAGGAAAAGATATTGGCTCTACGAAGGCGATAACTCCTCCCAAGAAGCCAACAAAACCTTCCATCAAAATGCCTCCCCCTAGTAGATAAAAGAACTCTCCCAGTCTGGTAAACAGGAACCACAATGTTGGTCCTAAACGTGAATAAATTCACTTCCATTATTCATAGGAACTGTCAGGGACTGCGAGCGAAGTATGCGGAAGTGAAGCTTTTGATCTATGAGCACTCTCCTGTAGGGATGTTTGCAGGAGACCATGCTAGGTGAATATACCCCTTGTCCTAGGGAATATGTTCACTATAGAACTAAATTTGATTTAGAGGTGGGAAATCATGGTGGATCCCTCATCTACATCCATTGAGATGCTCCACACTACAAAGTAAAACTAAATACTCCACTTCAAGCTGTGGCTGTACGAATTAATTTAAGGAGGCAATATACTATATGTTCCCTTTACATTCCACCCAATAGCCGTGTCTCCCAAGAGAACTTAATACACTTGATGCAGCAACTACCAGAGCCATTCCTTCTACTTGGTGACTTCAACAGTAGACATCCATTGTGGGGAGATGTAACATCAAACCAAAAAGGGAATATGATGGCATCATTAATAGAAAATAAAGATATAGGTCTTCTTAATACCGGAGAACCTACCCATTACCACATTCAGACAGGCACCGTCTCCTGCATCAACCTTTCAATATGTAGCTCCAACTGCAGTGTTGATTTTAGTTGGAGAACAAGTGATGACTGGCATACCAGTGACCATTCTCCAATTGTGATCGACACCAATGAAGGCCCACCTATCCCGAGATCACCATAATGGTGTTTAGAGAAAGCAAATTGGAGAAAATTCAAAGATTTGAGTGAGTTGGAGGGGGATGCAAATGATTTCCCAAGTGTAGATGATGCCATTGATCTACTCATTGGAACATTACATACTGCAGGTCTGCACTTGATTCCTCGAACTAAAGGACTATTCAGGAGACGGCCAGTACCGTGGTGGTCAGAAGACTTAAGGCTGTTACACCGAGCTACAAGGACATCATTGACCAGGTGCCGTAGACACCACACCTTGGACAATGTCATAATTTACAAGCAGTGTAGGGCACAATTTTGAAAAGCCATGAAAGCTGCCAGAAGACAAGCATGGGCCGGATATGTATCCTCTATTAACAGCAGAACACCAGTTTGTAGCATTTGGAAGAAAATAAGAAAAATTCAGGGTAAATTTACACCCAATCCTCCTCCGGTACTTAAAGTGAATAATAATCATGTCACTGATGCCACAGAAGTTAGTAATACATTTTCAGAACACTTCGCTCGAGTCTCTGAGAAATCAGATAGTTCCCCAGGACATAATTTTAGAATGATGGAAGAACAACAGGTACTTGACTTCTCAGCAAAGAAAGCTGAATCATATAATATGCCCTTTTCTGAAAGAATTTGACTCTGCTTTATCTAGGAGCAAGAACACTGCCCCTGGTCCAGATGAGATTCCTTATGAAATGTTTAAAACACATTTCAAGGAACACAAAACTTTTTATAATAAGTATTATCAATAGAATATGGGATGAAAGCAGCTACCCTAGCATTTGGGAATTAGCTACCATGTTACCATTCCTTAAGCCTGGAAAAGATCCTCTCTGTGCAGCAAGTTACCACCCCATTACTTTAACTTGCTGTTTGTGTAAATTGATGGAAAAAATGGTAAATGTAAGACTGATGTGATATCTAGAGCACAACAATATTCTAACACCTCCTCAGTGTGGTTTTCGAAAAATGCACTCCACCCTGGACATCTTACTGCAACTTGAAGCCTCTGTCTGTGAGGCCTTTGCCTCCAAACAACACCATGTGACAGTGTTTTTTGATATAGAAAAGGCATATGACACTGCTTGGAGACATGGGATTCTGAAGACTATGCATAATATTGGTCTACGAGGCAAATTACCTTTATTTGTGAAATCCTTTTTACATCATAAGTATTTTAAAGTTAAAGTTGGCTGTATTTTATCAGAGAAAAGGTGCCAAGAAGAAGGTGTTCCCCAGGGAAGTGTTCTCAGTGTAACACTTTTTACTCTGGCCATAAACAGTGTTGCAGCTGTCATTCCAAGAGAGGTTTTAAAGACACTGTTTGTGGATGACTTGTCAATATCCTTTGCTGCCACTTGGATGACTGTAGCAGAAAGAAAGCTACAATTAACAATAAATAAAATAGTAGTAAGTTGGGCTGAGATACAGGGTTTTAAAATCTCTGTAAGCAAGACTACTGCTGTCCACTTCTGTCAGATCAGGGGAGTGCATCCTGATCCAGACCTCTATTTGTATGGCTGTAGAATCCTATGTGTAGAACAAGCACACTTCTTAGGCCTATTTTTTGACAGTAGATTGACTTGGGTCCCCCATATCAAACATATAAAAGCAAAGAGCCTAGAAGCTCTACACATTTTGAAGGTGCTTTCTCACACCAGTTGGGGAGCTGATAGAAATCTTTTACTAAAGCTTCATAAATCTTTAATCTTGTCAAAGCTGTCATATGGTTGTGAAGTTTATTCTTCAGCTTCCTCATCTAACTTAAAAATTTTAGATTCAGTACATCATTCAGGTATTCGTATAGTCACAGGAGCTTTCCGTTCATCACCAATACCTAGTATGCTAATTGATGCAGGAGAGATGCCCCTTGAACTCTATCGCCAGTCATCATTACTTCGGTACTGGTTTAGAGTCAAAGACTCCCCAAATCTCTGGCATTTGCTGTAGCAAATAGAAATATTTTTAACAGTTTTTACGAGTCATCCAAGGTATCCCACTCCTTTTAGCTATAGAATTAAAAAAATATTAGAGGATACGAATATTAAAAAATTTCCCATTATCCCCGTTGTGTATCCCAGTACTCCTGTCTGGAGGTTACCTGATGTGAAATTCTGCAGGTACTTCAGTGGAGCAAAGAGGGATAAATCTGATGAGGAAATGAGGGCCATATTTTTAGAGCATTTATCAGAGCATGTAGATACAAGTTTTATATTTACTGATGGCTCTAAGTCCAATGCTGGCGTTGGATATGGAGTTTTTAGCGAATCTTTTAACCCTCTTACGCCGACTGGACGTATTTTACGTCGACATTTTTTGTCTCCCATGTGCCGACTGGACGTATTTTACGTCGACTTACAAAAGTTTTTTTAAATTCGCGGACTTATAGGAGGCCTACCAGCCTAAAACTTTTGAATCACGTTGCCTTATGGGATGCTGGAGTTCCACGGCATCAAGGTGTTTTGTTTTGTTTACAATCGTTACGCAGGCGCGCAAGCGTGAATTTCTTTCTTGCTGCACTAAAAAGTATCTGTGACACATCTCGGAAATTATTTCATCACTTTGATAATTTTTGTACCATTGTAAATTAGCCGTTACATGAAGTATTATATATGAAAATGTGCGCATATAAATGTAGCCCAAAATTTCAAACAATTTAAAATACTCATGATTGTAGCTTTTATGTTTTTATATTCTAGTAAATATGCAATTTAATTTAACATTAATTTTTTCAACTAATTGGAAGTCTCTAGCACAATATTTTGATTTATGGTGAATTTATGAAAAAACTTTTTCCTTACGTCCGCTCGGTAACTCCCGAAAAAAATCATACATGCGATTGTGGTAATGTTTGCACCATTTTAAAATTAGCCGTTATATAAAGTTTTATATATGGAAATGTGCGCAATTTCATGCACAATACAAATAAAAACAACCCATGGCTGTAGCTTTTATCAGTTTTGAGATATTTTCATATAAATAACGATAATTGCCAAAATTTCAACCTTTGGTCAACTTTGACTCTACTGAAATGGTCAAAAAACGCAATTGTAAGCTAAAACGCTTATATTCTAGTAATATTCAAGCATTTACCTTCATTTTGCAACAAATTGGAAGTCTCTAGCACAATATTTTGATTTATGGTGAATTTATGAAAAAAATAACATTTTCTTTACGTCCGCACGGTAACTCTCCCGAAAAAAATCATAGGTGCGATTGTGGTAATGTTTGCACCATTTTAAATTAGCCGTTACATAAAGTTTTATACATATGAAAATGTGCGCAATTTCATGTAGAATACAACAATAAAATAATTGAAGGTTGTAGCTTTTCTCATTTTTGAAATATTTGCATATAGATCACGATAAATAGAAAAAAAACCACGTTTGGTCAACTTTGACTCTACCGAAATGGTCGAAAAACGCAATTGTAAGCTAAAACTCTTACAGTCTAGTAATATTCAGTCATTTATCTTCATCTTGAAACAAATTCGAAGTCTCTAGCAAAATATTTAGATTTATGGTGAATTAAAAAAAAATCTTTCCTTCCCTCCGCACGCGGATTCTCCGCCACAAATCTCGGAAATACGTACGTCCCATTCTCGGAATATTTGCTCCGTTTCATATTAGGCATTTCATAGAGTTGTATATATGAAAATGTGCGCAATTTCATGCAGAATAAAACGAAAAATATTTGAAGGTTGTAGCTTTTCTTATTTCCGAAATAATTGCATATAAAAAATATATATATAAAAAAAATCGACATTCAGTCAACTTTAACTCGTCAGATATGGTCAAAAACTGCAATTGTAAGCTAATACTCTTACAGTATAGTAATATTCAATCATTTTTCTTCATTTTGAAAGAAATTGGAAGTCTCTAGGGCAATATTTAGATTTATGGTGAATTTTTGAAAAAAATATTTGTTTACATGCGCGTGTTACGAATTCATGCATTATTTTGTGATAATATTTTCTCTGTGTTGCTTTTATCTTTTTGTACATGGAACTTACCCAGCAGATATATACTTAGCTATAGACTCCGTCGTCCCCGACAGAAATTCAAATTTCGCGGCACACGCTGCAGGTAGGTCAGGTGATCTACCGCCCCTGCCGCTGGGTGGCAGGAATAGGAACGATTACCGTTCTAGAACCAGATTTTCTCTGTCGCGGTAGTGTCAACATACGTTGTTGCTACCTCCTGACTTGATTTTCGTTTTTCATCGCCATCGACCTTCTGGGCTGTCTTTTGCAGGGAGTACTGGGTGGGTCTTTGGTTTGGCATACGCTTTTATTAACTTTTGAATGAATTTGGCTTCAAAATTTCGAAGAATATATTACGTGAAACTACCGAATTTTTCGGTAGACACTCATATATTTTGCAATAAGGGAAATATTGATTTTTTTTTTTCACTAATACGTGTATAAGTGTTAGAACTTGATGAAGGAAATATAAGATCTAACTTCCTACTTTAGGAAGTCAGAAAGCATATAACTAGATACGCTTCCTTTAGAAGCTTTAAGAGCTCTCGTACTAACGAGCAGTTAGAGTATTGACAATTCTAGTAGTTGTTGCATCCTCATCACCTTCTTACTCCACAGAATCTACAAATTCATATGTGCAAATTTGAAGATAAATGGAGGGAGCTCCAAAGGCGAACTCTAAAAAGGTAAGAAGTGAATATAGTGTTCCCAGTGCAGTGGAGGGTGCGTCTGATCGGCTCCGTAGCGCTTCCAGGCCTAGACCTCTTCCAAACTCCCAGACCCAGTGGAGGAGGAAAGTCGACAGCCGCAGGAAGGTTGGTTTAGGGAGAACCCCCACCGGTCAGGCGTCCCCTCGGCAGGTTCTGTAGAACGTCCCAGACTGCCAAGGATAGCCATTGATAAGGCATCCTTAAAAAAGTGCGTCTCTTCATCTTACATCCGAAAAGACGAAGAATGTATGTTTGGAGTTTCGATGATCTAGCGCGTTCTCTGAAAACTAAGAGAACACTGAGCAAGAGCCAGCCGCTGCCAGGAAGCGCGTTTCCAGCAAGCTAGCGTGAGCTACGTTCCAATAGCCAGCAGCGAGGCGCGTTCCAGCTAACAGACTAGCGCGAGCCGCGTTCCTACAACCAAACGCGAGCCGCGTTCTAGAAAATTTTTCTTGGCGCAAGGCGCCTTCAAAGAGACGAAGCGCCAGCCTGGCGCAAATTGCGCCAGAAAAACAGACGGCTAGAGCAAGGAGCCTTATAGTAGAGTGGCAATCAGAACGATCCTTCCATTGAACGTTTCCGGGCAAGAGGCTCTTTCTATTCTAAAAGGGGTCTAGTAGGCGCTCGGAACTATCAGGGCGCACGGGACCTTCCACGCAAGCGGAACGTTCCAGGAGCGAGTCTCCTTTCTAGCGTGCGGAACATTCCAGGCGCGCGGAACATTCCAGGCGCACGGAACATTCCAGGCGCTAGGTGCAAGGAGCCAGGCGCCAGAATATTCCTAATCTTCTTATGAGAGAGAGGTTAGTCGCGAGGCTCCTCTTTGAGTTTTCAACTTGAGCAACTTTCCCCTGGCAAAGGTGCAAGATGTCGCACAGGCGGCCGTCGCTTTTGTCAGAAGGATTCTGATACTAAGAGAAGCCATTTTTTCATTATTCAGAGGACTCTCTCCTTCATTCATGCTCTTCCCTCGTTATGAAGAGGCAAGAGCTTTGGGAGTTTTCTTATAAGAATCTCATCGACGTTTGGGTATGATGGCGGATAGGAAATATCTACTTCCTTCCGTAAACCCTACAGATGAACAGGAATTCTGTCTCTTCCACGATTTATGAGGAAATCACGAAGATTTAAAGAGTTCCTGGATTAACTTCCTTCCTTAAGGAGATATATATACTCTTTCTATCGTTCTATTAACGAAAAGAACGAAGATAGTAAAAAATTTTCCTTTCTCTATCTGCCTCGGTAGGGAAAGAAGTTAGTAGAGTATCTGCTGTATGAGAATACGATACGGCAAATCATAAGCACATACCGTAGTTACTTCTTTGCTGAGCAACTCAATTACCAGTATCCTTCCAGGAATTTCCTAGGAAGGACTACGCTTAAAGGGATTGTTAAGACAACACCTACTTAGCTTCTAGATTTATCGAAGTCTTGTTTCGCTTAGATATGCATTATAAGAACTTCCTGAAGTTCGATAATAATTTTATAAGATTCCTTTATTAAATGGAGTAGCTGGCAACTATGGAAGAGTAAGGCCAGTCGGCTAACGAGACTGCTATCGCTTAGAGTTAGACACCAACGCAGTATCATGTAGGTGTCGGTCATGAGTGGTCGGTTACATGTCTCTCTCCTGCGGGATGGAATGACTAACCGTGTCTCTCCCCTACAATCGTGGTTTTAGCCTCGGATTGAGGGGATAGTTAAGCAAACATAAATAAAATATTGTCTGCCTTTTGCTAAGAAGCTTTCAATAAGAAAGATATTACAACATTTCAATGCTGTTTACCGTAGGTAACATTTTTAAAGGATTCTAACGCAGCGGAACTCTATATTGTATAATGCTCTCATGCTTACGAAAGCATGGCTTATTAGAGTACATGCTTAGTGAGAAGATGAATGTAGTAGAGAATTCACTTTAAGACTACGGTATGGTCAAGTCTTATGCACATACCGAGGTGTTAACTACAGAAATTCCTAGTATCCTTACAAAGGTTTCCTAGATTAATGCTGTTTACCACAATGTGACAGTATTATAAAGGATTCTAATACGGCAGAGCGCGATATATATAATTCTCTCATCCTTTCGAGAAACGCACACAACCTTTTTAGAATCTGATATTGCTCAAGAGAAGTTGGGTGAGTCGGATGGGAAACATTCTCTTAGTGGCAGAAGTTGTTTCCCTGAATGGACTATACTACGTATATAAAAGTTTTTTCCCACTAAGAACGGAATTAACATGTGAAGGATGTCGGGTACCATAAAGGCATAGATGTTATGGCACATAACCTAAAAAGAACTAGAAGGGAGCGCCAGCCTGGCGCAAATTGCGCCAGAAGCACCATCCAAGATATTTTCTCGTTTTTTATGCGAGTTATTAACCTAAGAGTCCAGTAGCCTCTCGGACAGCAGGCTCGGTAACGGCAAGATTCGTTCCTGATTTCGTTACCCATTTAATCGAAAAGGGGGTCGCTTACAAGGAATGATGAAATGATTTATTTTAATCACTTAGGCCAATTCCACGACTCTCTCATATCGCAAAGAGCATCGAGAATCTCTTTTTTTGCCCCTGTTCGCGTTAACAAAAGAGAACCTATTTGGGAACAGACACGGAACATAACGATCCTTAAGAGGTTCGATGCAAGATTTTGCATGTCCGTGAGAACCTTCTCGATCGAAGATAATAACTGTTAACGTATGTCTAACATTTATTGAAAAGAGTTGTGAGAACCTGCGGAAAGTCTTCTTCATAGATCTCTTTGTAAGGTAGAAGACGAACAGGCTTCCTTTAGACTGCTTCTTTTTCCTCGAACCAAGAGAGGTAGCAATATAAGACATCTTTAAATTTAAAGAAGGGGAATAAACTTTAGTCTTTTTTCCCCTAGTTATAAATTCTTAACAGATATTAAGATAAATGGGCGTCAAAGGAAGAGAGGATGTATGCCTCATTTTGGCCTTAGAGAGGTTGGATTCACAGAAGTCACGTTCTTCTTACAGCATGTTTCGTATGGCTTTTCCAAGAGTATCTGGATATTCTATCAGAATCTATTATAAATAGACCTATAAAACCTCTCCACTCTGAGTCTGTCCGCGTGCAGACTGACCAGAAGTGTACGTGAATGAGAGGTTTTTTCAAGGTAAATGACAATAGTCATGGCTAAGACATAGAATTGCTGCAGATCGTGCTAGATGGAATGAGGAAACTGTCCTCTTCCGATACCTCTGTGAACCACATAGCGAGGTTTTTTCTTCACTTTCAGAGGGAAGAATCACCTATGTATATATCTGCTGTCAAAGAACGCAGTAAAAGGCTATACTCTGTCTCTACAAGGGGAATTAGAGATAACAGAGGATTAAGATCTTCGGGATCTTATACGATACCGCAATACGACAAGAGTAGGATATCATGTACTTCGAATGGGATCTTTTTGTGGCCACAGATTCCCGTGTTCCGACAAAATGGAACTGCTCCTCATCAAACTTCTTTGAGGAAGTTTATGAAGGAATTCTTTGTTTCTCTTAGCCCTAAACGAACCAAAGAAGACAAGTGAATTTTTTGTGCATTGGAATCTCGCATCAGATTCAATGGAGACTCGGCAATGGGTTCTTGCCAGCATAGTATGTCTGGCAAAAAGAACTAAATCCCTCTATTCCTGACGCAACGCTTTCAGATAGAAGTTTCGTTGCCCAGGCAGGGTACTTACATTTTCATCTACAGAAGAAGAGATGGTTTAAAACGTTTGCCTACAGAGTCTTCGGGGTGCGATGAGGGCTCAAAATGCTTCCCAGAAGGTATTCAGAAGGATACAATAAGAGCTAGAAATCAGGGTTCCGCCCAATTTCAGCTCAGAGTCTCCTTCGACTTCCAGACTCCTTCCCTTCCTTCGGGCAAGGATAGGGAAGATTCTGCAACGAGGAACCTCACAACATGTAAAGAAGAGATCTCGTTAGCAAAAGAAGTGTTCACGAAGGATCCTCCTCGGAGGAAGACTCTTCTCTCTCGTATTGTTAGATATCCTGTCGTCTACTGGGTGTAGCTGACTAAAATCACCTCCCCTTGCCAGGGGCCAAAAGCTCAAAGGGGAAGAATTTCTTCCACCCTTCTCCAGTCTCCTGATAAACTATGTGGTTGTTCAGGACTCTCGGACAATGTAGCGCCAGCCAAGCGCCAAATGCCAATACAGGCGAAAAACGCCAGAGGCGGACAGTTCCAAGGAACTCTGTCATGGTCGGATACTGAGAAGGAGCGGGCCTCCAACCTCAGTGGCGAACAAATCGGACAGATATAAGAGTGTCCGATGTGGACATTGCCAGACAGCCTAGAGACTCTTCCAAGCTCGAAGCTCCAGCAAGTGTGGAGGAGCCAAGCCAGGCGCGAGGCGCCAGCCAGGCTCTAGCAGCCAGCCAGGCTCTAGGAGCCAGCCAGGCTCTAGAAGCCAGCCAGGCGCCATCCAGGTGCCAGGCTCCTTCAAGGCTAGGCTCCAGTCAGGATTTTGAGGATCCATTCCAGGCGCAAGGCTCCTTCCAGTAAAGAGAAACCTAAAGCTCTGTCATGTAAGAGGGCTAGTCCCCATTGATATGATACAGGTAAGGCTCTGCCATGTAAGTGGGTCAGCCCCCATTGGCACGATCCGAGAAGGCTCTGTCGTGTAAGCGGGCTAGCCCCCATTGACATGATCCAGAAGGGTTTGTCAGTCATAGGTCCTACCTCGCTGAATGAAACTCTTGATGGCATGCAGACTCATAGACAGTAATCATGAAGTCTTCTGCCAGTCTCCAGGTGCCTTCCAGGCGCAAGGCACCAGCCAGACGCAAGGCTCCAGCCAGGCGCGAGGCGCTAGCCAGGAAGGAGGAGCCAATCAGGCACCAGCCAGGTGCGAGGCGCCAGCCAGGAGCAAGGCGCCATCCAGGCGCGAGGCTCCAGCCAGGCTCTAGGCGCCATTCAGGCGCAAGGCTCCAGCCAGGCGCGAGGCGCTAGACAGGCGCTAGGCGCCTGCCAGGCACGAAGTGCTAGCCAGGCTCCAGGCTTCACCCAGAAGAGATCTATATCAAAGAACGCCCTGGCCTTCTTTGAGACATTGTGATCTCCTAAGCACTTGATAAGTGCATTGATGATTCCTTCAAACAGCTGAGAATTAAAAGCGCATGAAGTGCGAGCTTTTCCGAATTCTTGTTCTTTCCCTAACAATATGTCATAAGGACATATTAGCTGTCACATACGGGAGATGCAACTCTGTGTTGACTTCCCATTATCCGAAGGATGTCAAGATAACCTTCGAGGGATCCTTCTCTCTTGGTTGATACGTGTCTGTGGATACATTGCTGGGATAGGGAGCAGATACTGATCCTTAACTAGTGAGTTAAATTTTATTTAACGTCGTGTTTTTTCTTTGGGTTTTTTGAAAGGAGTTTGTAGATAACTCTTTTCAACTTAAGCACTAACCCTCGTGTTAGGATCAGGTGATCGGGATCGGTGTTGTGCTCCTTAATTATGCCACTAGGCATAGGCATATTGTCATGTAAGAGGCTCTGTCGAGTAAATGGATAAGACCCCATCGACAGACCCACAAGAACTCTTAGCCATAGGTCACATCCTCGCTGAGGCTCTTGAGGCGAAGCAGATTCCTAGGCATTAGCCATGGAGTCTTCCGCCTGATCAAGTAGGAAACCAAGGTTTTATTTATTTATTACCTACAACGTATGTTGTTTACCTGTCTATTCAGTAAATAGTTGTCTCTTTCCCACCACCAAGGGTGTCAATCAGCTAAGTATATATCTGCTGGGTAAGTTCCATGTACAAAAATGATATTGTTAAGATACAATAAAGTTTTGTACATACTTACCTGGCAGATATATACGATTGATGGCCCACCCAACCTCCCCTCAGGAGACAGGTGGAAGAGAAAATCTGGTTCTAGAACGGTAATCGTTCCTATTCCTGCCACCCAGCGGCAGGGGCGGTAGATCACCTGACCTACCTGCAGATATATACTTAGCTATAGACGGAGTCTATAGCTAAGTATATATCTGCCAGGTAAGTATGTACAAAACTTTATTGTATCTTAACAATATCATTTTTACAATGTGTTATATAGCAAAATGATCGCAATTTAGTGTACATTACAACGAAAAAAAAGTAACTTGTTACCTTTAACCGTTTTGCGCACAGCGCGATTTGAATACAATTATATATGAAATTTCATTTTTGCGCTATCATATATCGCATTATTTATATATGATAATGATAATTTTTTTCATTTCTGATGGTTGCATACTAAACTTCAGCCAATGACAAAAAAAGGAGCCAAAATTGAACTCTTAATCTTGAAAACTAAGAGCGCTGTGATTTTTTGAAAAAAATATTTCCGCTTCCGCGCTCACTCCGAAACCCCTCCGGCACACGGGAGACAATTTTTTATTTACCGCTCCGGCGTAAGAGGATTAACCGAAGAGGTGCACTTCCTTCTGTTGCCTCAAACTTTACAGCTGAATTGTATGGCATCCTAGTAGCACTGGAACATATTACAACACTCCCAGAGTGTAGCTACACAATATTTTGTGACTCCAAAAGTGCCCTACAGTCCCTGGAAAAGTGCCCTACAGTCCCTGGAAGTCTTTAATACTGATCATCCCTTGGTGTTGAAGATCTTGCAGTGGATTTTCTTGCACCAGTATAGAGGGAGCATTGTTTCTTTTCGTTGGGTTCCTGCCCATGTGAACATATCGGGTAACGAAGAGGCAGACAAGCTAGCCAAATCAGCTGCGCAAACTTTGATACCAAGAAAATGCCTTGTTCCATATCGTGATACATTGTATGATATATGGAAATCCATCCAGCATTTATGGGTACTTCAGTGGGACAGAGTAGGCACCAATAAAATGAAAGAAATTTCTAGTCAGACACACCCTTGGAAATATGACCTAATACCAAGGAAGTGGGAGATTGTATTCTGTAGATTACGTATTGGTCATACGCTTTTAACTCATGGCTATCTGATGGATGGAGAGAATGAGCCCTTCTGTGACGATTGCTTAGTTCCACTAACCGTTAGGCATTTGCTGGTTGAGTGTCCCAGTCTGGTGGAACTTAGGAATCGTTTTTTAGGTTATAGTAGTGGAGCAGGGGGTAATTATAACATGGCAAAAACTGTTGGGAGAAAGCGCATGTATTAATAACATTATCTCTTTTATTAAAGAAGCTGGTCTTCTCAAATATATCTGACAGCTGTGCTGTCTTAGTATATACATTTTTTTTCTTTTTAATAGTTTTACTGTTATGTGATCAATCACAATTCTTTTTATCGGAATATTATTTTTATTTTTATCAGAAATTTATTTTATTTTTTAAATAAAATTTATATCTCTCATAAAGATAAAGGTATTTTGAATGTTGTATAATATATTATAAAAGTTAAAAGATCACATTTAGTATTCGGCGTCGGTGACCCTGGTAGTTGTGACGCCAGATAAGTCACAATCAATCAATCAATCAATCCTTGTCGTTTGTTGCCCAAATGAGCCAGCTCTTAGTTCTTGGACTACTGTCTCTCCTAGCTTGGTGAATACTCTGGGCGCTATGTTGATCCCGAATGGCATATGACTGAATGAGTAAGCTTGTTTTCCTAGCTTGAAGCCTAGGTATGGAGAGAAGTTTCTTGCTATCGGTACATGATAGTAAGCGTCTGTAAGATCGATAGAGATGGTGACGACCCCACAGGGAAGTAAGGTCCGCACCTGCGAGATGGTCAGCATGCGGAACTTGTCGCATTGAATGTATGAGTTGAAACGGGACAGGTCCAGAATCTCACTTCGTTTGTCCGAGTCCTTTTTCGGTACACTGAACAGATGTCCTTGAAATTTCAGGCAACTGACTTTCTTTATTGCCTTCTTTTGAAAGAGATCTTTGGCATAGTCTAGTAGGTCTGTCGTCGGAGTCTGGTGAAAACTGACTGGTGGAGGAGGCCCTTTCTCCCATTTCCACCCCAGACCTTTCGATACAATGCTGTGGGCCCATGAACTGAAGGTCCAATGGTCCCGAAAGAGGTACAGTCTCCCGCCCACCTGCAGAGCCTCACTGGTTGGTTGAGGTCTTACTTCCTCTGCCAGCTCTCTGTCAGAAGGCACCCCTGGCTCTGCTACTCCTTGCATGTTTATTGTAGCCACGAAATGTTCTTTGTGACTCAAAGGAAGCGTTGAAGGCTGGGGAGGTTACTAGGGCGGTTGAAGTCGAAGGCTGCTGAGTCGGTTGACTCTGCAGCAGGAAAAACTGTTGTTGTGGCTGTGCCTTGGATGTCGAAGGCTTGCCGATCTGGGAGACAGGAACTGCTTGAACCAATGTCTGAGGATGAGAGGACTGGAAAGGCTGGTATTTCCTCGGCCTCTTCCTACCTTTGGATTGTGGTCCGGGGGCCTCAAACTTCCTTTTGAAGGGAAGTCCCCAACGGACACGAAGGTTCTGGTTAGCTCTAGCTGCCTCGCTGAGGATGTTAACCACGTCTTCAGGGAAGAGGTTGGCACCCTAGATCGACGCCTTTATGAGCCTGTTCGGTTCGTGTCTTATGGAAGCATTTGCAAAAACATGCTTCCTGGAGGCCCGCCTAGCCACTATAAAGTCATACAGGTCTGATTGGAAGGCGTATAATAGTGACTTTGTGTGGATTCGAAATAGAGGCTCATCTGCGAAAGTCGTAGCAGTCAACTCCGCAGTGGTGACTGAGTTAATCGACCTACTCAGCTTGCACCTTGCCTCGAATTCCGCTTTGACCATGGGGTCCGGAATTCTAGGCAAACGTTCACTGAATTGGGTGGAGGCACACTCCAGATCGAGTCTGCCCACCGTGGAAGAGCAAGGAGGTAGCCTCCGTCTCTTTTAGCTGAGGCATAGGTTTGTCCTCTACCGCAGCTTGCAGAGTCAATTCTGCAACCTTCGACGTACAAGGAGTCGGAACTCCTTGTGGGGCCACAAACATTGTATAGCATCCTTTATGGGGTGTCAACTTTGTGTTGACACACTCCCATTCTGTGAGGGTGCGAACCCATGCAGACTGGGCTTGGTCTCTAGGGTAGATAACTGTCTCCTTCGGGACTTTGTCTACCCTGACTAGCGCATCTTCTGCTAGTCTAGCGTAGCCTGGAAAGGGAAATTGAAGGCCCGCTGGGAAGAACTCAAAGTCTTCTACCGGTCGGGTTCCACAGCCTTCGCCCCCCTAGATGCTGACCCCTTGACGTGGGAAGGGGGCTTAGGGACCAGCAGCTGGGGCGTGATGCCTGGTGGGGTTGATTTCTCACTGGTCCTTGGGGCCCAGCTGCTCATCCAACTAAATTAGTCAGAACTTTTCCTTCTACTAAAAACATTTCATCTTTCTGCCTTCCTCCCTCTTATAAGGTATGGGTTCTATGATGATGACTATTGGCTTGGTTTTGGACATGGTTTAGGCTAAATCTTGGGATTTGAAGGATGGTGAGGATGGACGGCATGCTACCTCACCCGTAGAATTCTAGTACCTGACGTGGTCGAGCGAGGGGAAAGTTTATTGTCAAACCCTATCCTCAGTGCTGGGTCTGATCTCGACAGACATCATGACGCCTTAGCACTGGAGATTGGGTGTATATCTGGTAATTACCCCTAGGACGATCCTAATTAAAGGGATGACCCGTCCTCTAAGTGTGACTCCATGGTGGGTATGGGGAATATATGGATGAACTATGTTTTTCACGTTATACGGCAACCCCCCCTATTTCGGCTGACGACCCTATGCTTTTGTCAAAGGATTTGTCCACGGAACCCGAACTTCAATTTTTCATGTTCGGCCCCTATGATCATGGTAGTATCCCTGGACCGAGTGACAGACGGACACAGATGACGACCCAAAGCAATGCGAGTAGATATACCGCCAAGAAATCTCAACAAAAAGCATCTGGCTCCAGTATTGTCACACTGGAACCATATGCCAGGAAGAAAAATAAAAAGTATGAAATAGCTCCTGGGGTCTTTGTACCCAATTCCTTTAATAAGTACTTGAATTTGAAGCTTGAAGGTGACAATATAGACATTTTTCAAGTACATAGGGAAATCGTGAAATGTTGTGGCAGACAGCCAAAAATAACAGCCCAAAATGGAAATATGCTCCTTGTAGAAAGCATTTCCCCAGAGGAGAGCAGTAAGTTGATGGGATTGTCGGAACTTGTGGGAATTACGGTTGAGTGCACTCCCCACTTTAGCCTGAACTCCAGCAAGGGCTTGATTTACGCCCCTCAATTGATGGCTTTTTCTGAGGAGAGACTTTTAACAGAATTAAAAGACCAGGGTGTAATAAAGGTTGACAGGATGTCAAAGAAGGCTGATAATAACAGAATGCCTCAGCCTACCTTAATATTAACTTTTAATTGCTATAAGACTTCCAGAATATGTCTCTGCAGCCTGGTATAGGTTTAAGGTAAAACATTACATCCCAAGACCCAGAAGGTGTTTCCATTGCCAGCATTTTGGACACACCCTATAATCGTGTCGATCCAAATTGCAAGAAAATCCTGCAGTCTATGTCAACTGTGGAGAAGATGAGCATGGTATGTGCACCAGGGAACCTAAATGTGTTCACTGTGGTGAGGGACATGCATCATCATCTCAGCAGTGTGATGTATATTTACCCGAAAATGAAATCCAAGCAATCCGAGTAATAGAAAGAACAACATTTAAGGAAGCATAGAGAGAGCCAAAGCAAAGACTGTAAGACCTGGTCTAAGTTTTGCTTCTGTAGTAGCAAAATTAAGAAACAAAAAGAAAGAGACAAATAAAAACACCCAAGTTAAGAGCACATAAGGAAAATCAAATAAAGAATCATTAAAAAGACAGCTAACTGAATCATCCGAGTCAACTGATGATGAGAATATAAAGACAAGGTTCACTAGAACCAACAAGAAAGACCCTAGTATGGAATTGAAAAAAATTGAAGTGCCAGTTGAGATACACCCTCCACCATCTGACTCTTTGGAGGCAAGGCCAGTGGTTGCTGGTCTGGTGCCAGCTTCTGTTGGTGCCAATTCCTCTTTGGAGGACAAACCAGCAGATGTTGGTCCCCCTGTGCCAGTCCTTGCTGGTACTTTTGCCTCATCAGAGGCAGAGCTGGCTACTGCCAGCAATACAAAGACACTTAAGGTGGTCTTTTTAGAGAACACCTCTGCTCTCTCCATCTCGATAGAGATGGAGAGCGAAGAAATTAAAAAACCCTTCAGTGTCAAAAACACTGAAGGAAAAGATGTTGGCTCTACGAAGGTGATAACTCCTCCCAAGAAGCCAACAAAATCTTCCATCAAAATGCCTCCCCCTAGTAGAAAAAAGAAATCTCCCAGTCTGGTAAAAAGGAACCACAATATTGGTCCTAAACATGAATAAATTCACTTCCATTATTCAGTGGAACTGTCAGGGACTGCGAGCGAAGTATGAAGTGAAGCTTTTGATCTATGAGCACTCTCCTGTAGGGATATGTTGCAGGAGACCATGCTAGGTGAATATACCCCTTGTCCTAGGGAATATGTTCACTATAGAACTAAATTTGATTTAGAGGTAGGAAATCATGGTGGATCCCTCATCTACATCCATTGAGATGCTCCACACTACAAAGTAAAACTAAATACTCCACTTCAAGCTGTGGCTGTACGAATTAATTTAAGGAGGCAATATACTATATGTTCCCTTTACATTCCACCCAATAGCCATGTCTCCCAAGAGAGCTTAATACACTTGATGCAGCAACTACCAGAGCTATTTCTTCTACTTGGTGACTTCAACAGTAGAGACATCCATTGTGGGGAGATGTAACATCAAACCAAAAAGGGAATATGATGGTATCTTTAATAGAAAATAAAGATATAGGTCTTCTTAATACTGGAGAACCTACCCATTACCACATTCAGACAGGCACTGTCTCCTGCATCGACCTTTCAATATGTAGCTCCAACTGCAGTGTTGATTTTAGTTGGAGAACAATTGATGACTGGTATACCAGTGACCATTCTCCAATTGTGATCGAAACCAATGATGGTCCACCTATCCCGAGATCACCATAATGGTGTTTAGAGAAAGCATATTGGAGAAGTTTTTTTATTTATATATTTCTTCTTCCCATCATTATATAATTACAGGTGGTCCCCGGGTTTACGACGGTCGTACGGGCTACGATGGTTCCGAGGGTTTACGACGCTTTTTGGTTTCTTTAAATATTCATTGAAAAAATCCGCACTCGGGTTACGACGCTTGTTACGAGGTTACGACGCTGAAAACCGCCGGTTCCGACGCTCCGAGTTTGGATTACGACGCTTTTTAAAAAAACACGTATTATGTTTTATAAAGATAAGAATCCTTTATAGTTTAGCACAGTTTGCTCTCTCTCTCTCTCTCCTCTCTTTTGTATTTTTCCAAGAAAATAATCACTATAATTTTGTTCTCGTCTCTCTCTCTCTCTCTCTATACTACAAAGATGTATGTTTTTTAGTATGATAAATAAATGATTTACAATTTTCAAATATTAATATTAATTTATACAGCAATAATATCAATTCATTAAAGAAAATACATAGTGAATTAGTAAGATTTTAGCTTATATTTAAAAAATTATCTAAGAATGAAGGAAATCCCAGTCTTTCTGTTGAAGGAGAATCCCAGTCTTCTCTGTAACCTTTCCAGGTACTAAAACTGTCAGATATATATCATGTTCTGTGACAGCCAAAAGGGGGAAGAGCTGGGGGAGAGCTGCAGTGTTGCAATCAGTGGTCCTGACATTTCCCCCCCCCCCCCCCCCCCCCCCCTCTCTCTCTCTCTCTCTCTCTCTCTCTCTCTCTCTCTCTCTCTCTCTCCTCTCTTCTCTCTCTCTCATTACTGAGACTCGAGATTTTTTATGTACTTGTACTATTTGTTTTTAATACTTTCAAATAATAATAATAATAATAATAATAACTGTAATTACAAAATTCATATGTGATAGTATTTTAAAGAAATACAATACGTACTAATCTATCCATGTCACTTTTAATTAAGGTTAACTCTCTCTCTCATCTCTCTCTCTCTCTCTCTCTCTCTGCCCACACAAGATAATAATGAGTCATAGTGGTAACGCCCTCCCTCTCTTTCGCTGGAAGCGTTATAAACAAAGAGAGAGAAAACACTCTCTCTCTCTCTCTCTCTCTTCTCTCTCTCTCTCTCCTCTCTCTCTCTCTTTTACCGAGATGAAAGAATTTTTATGGTACTAGTATGTAAAATGTTTATTGATAATTTCAGTTATTTAATAATAATAATAATAAAACTTTAATTACAAAATTCATAATGGTCGTATTTTAAAGAGATGAAAATGACCTTTCCATTTCACTTGTAAGGATAATTCCTCTTTCTTACTGAGATGAGAGAATTTTTATGGTAGATGCACGTGTTTATTATATTTTCAAATAATAATAATAATAGAAGTAGTAATAATACGATAAATAATTTCAAAAGAAAATTCTTCCCCGTTGTCTTTTTCTGTATCAATTTCCCCACCTCGACTCGAGTGACACTCAAGCTTAACAATGCCATACAATGGTCAACGAATTTAATGGTTTATGTAATCTCTCTCTCTCTCTCTCTCTCTCTATCTCTCCTCTCTCTCTCTCTCTCTCTCTCTCTCTCTCTCTCTTACTGAGATGAGATCATTTTCATGGACGTGTATGTAATAAGTTTTATCATTAATATTTTCAATAATAAATACTATAAGTACAAAATTTGTATCTGAGTATTTTAAATACAATAATCATTCCATTTCTCTCTTTTAAACAACTCTCTCTCTCTCTCTCTCTCTCTCTCTCTCTCTCTCTCTCTCTCTCTCTCTCTCTCTCTCTCTCTCTCTCTCTCTCCACAAGATACTTGTCATACATTTGGTGTTTCTATTCTTCCTTTTATCTCTATCGCTCTCAGCAAAAAGAATTGATAGACAGACAAACATAATTGCGCAGTCCTCTCTTTCTCTCTTCTCTGGAGAAATATATGTATTTATGGGAGGGGGAAAAAGTTGCCTACAGACGTTCATTTCAATCTATTGAAACCTAAGGAGTTATTTCTCTCTCTCTCTCTCTCTCTCTCTCTCTCTCTCTCTCTCTCTCTCTCTCTCTCTCTCTCTCTCTCTCTCTCTTGTATTTTAATGAAAATATACAGTAATTTGTGAATAAACAGTGTTGCACATGAAAAAAGTAAATTAGTGATAATTTTAGAGATACAGCCCTAAGAAAAATTGCAAATTAGTAGTGAAATTTTCCCTGTGGACATGTTTTCAAGAACGTCGTTCCGGCTTACGACGATTTTCGGGTTACGAGGCATCTTAAGAACAGAACCCCCGTCGTAACCCTGGGGACCGCCTGTATACTAGTTTTTAATCATTTAAGTTTCTAAAATCTAGGCTGATATAATGTTGAAGAAAAAAATTGACATCATACCATTCATAATTATCACTTATATATGCATTCCACTGTTGACAAACTTCAGCTTTTTGCAGTTATAGTGTTGTTTGAGGTACAGTTTGGATAGACAGATAATATTTACACACATATTTGTAAAGAGCATGCTTTTAGCTTCATTTTGAAAAAAAGAATGATGTTTACATTAATATTGATGTTTGAAAATTAGTAAATCATTTATTTATCATACAAAAAAAACATACACCTCTGTAAGAGAGACAGAGAGAGAGAGTTATTCTTATTTTGAAAGAGTGAAATGGAAAGATTATTATAGTATTTCTGGAAAATACTATCGCATGATTTTTGTAGTATTACAATCATTATTATCATTTGAAAATATTAATAAACATTTAATACATACATGTACTATAAAAATTCAAATCTCAGGAGAGAGAGAGAGAGAGAGAGAGAGAGAGAGAGAGAGAGAGAGAGAGAGAGAGAGAGAGAGAGAGAGAGAAACACTCCCTCCCCTCCCCTCCCCTCCTGCCACATTACGTGATATGTTTGACAGCTGTTGGACCTCAGTTTGGTTCCTGGAGCTCGAAAGAAAGATGCGTGAAGACTGGGATTTCCTTCATTCTTACATAATTTTTTAATTTATAAACTAAAATCTTACTAATTCACTATAGTATTTTCTTTAGTAAAATTGATTGCTCTTTACATTTATATTATTTGAAAATTAGTAAATCATTTATTTATCATACAGAAAACACACATCTCTGTAAGAAAGAGAGAAAGAAAATTATTATTATGTGATATCATTTAATCTTATTAAACTTCTTAATACAGTATTGATCAATATTAACCCTTTAACGCCGAAGGGGTATAATAAAAATCGTCTCCCGTATGCCGAGGGGGTCTCGGAGTGAGCGGCGAAGCAGAACAAATATTTTTTTCAAAAAATCACAGCGTGCTTAGTTTTCAAGATTAAGAGTTCATTTTTGGCTCCTTATTTTGTCATTGCCTGAAGTTTAGTATGCAACTATTAGAAATGAAAAATATCATTATCATATATAAATAATGCGATATATGATAGCGCGAAAAAAAAATTTCATATATAACTGTATTCAAATCACGCTGTGAGCAAAACAGTTAAAGCTAACAAGTTAATTTTTTTTCATTGTATTGTACAGTAAATTGCAATCAATTTGGTATATAACACATTGTAAAACGATCAAAGCAACACAGAGAAAATATTATCACAAAATAATGCATGAATTCGTAACGTGCGAACGTAAAAAAATGTTAATTTAAAAAATTCATCATAAATCTAAATATTGTTCTAGAGACTTCCAATCTGTTTCAAAATTAAGATGAATGATTGAATATTACTATACTGTAAGAGTTTTAGCTTACAATTGCAGTTTTTATGGCTTACTGTATGCTAGGAAAAATGATTGCTTGGCGTTCGTTCGATACTCGTAAGACGGGTAAGAGCTGAATGTAAACAATCGATTGGAAGGTTTTTTGTTTGTTTGTTTGGTGTATATGTTAATGATTAATTAATAATTATTTGAAATGAGTACATACTGATTATTTATACATTTTATTGGCATATTCTAAGCTTTTAGCTTCTTAGGTTTAGATGTCAGAATCATAGACTAGGCTACAGTAGCAACCGCTAACATAGGCTAGGCTTATTGCTAAGGGACATATGCTAAAGTCCTAATATATGCAGTAAAAATGGGGTTGAACATTACATGCAGTTGAATATTACTCTAAGTATGTACAGTATTTTACCTTTTTGGAGTCATATTTCTTCCGTCGTAACCCTAGAACATGTGTTTTAGGCCTGGAAATATAATTTACTGGGGTGTTTTTGGAGGGCTTGGAACGGAGTAGCCATTTTACATGTAAAATGTGGTCCAAGATACGAAAACTTCATGATACGAAGGGCACCTCGGAACGGATTAATTTCGTATCTCGAGGTACTACTGTATTAATATCATTTTAAAGTCATCTTAAACATATTACCATTAGAAATATATAAACAGCTAATAGCACAGAGAGAGAGAGAGAGAGAGAGAGAGAGAGAGAGAGAGAGAGAGAGAGAGAGAGAGAGAGAGAGAGAGAGAATAACTCCTTACGATTTCAATAGATTGAAATGAACGTCTGTAAGCAACTTTTTTCCCCTCCCATATATACATATATTTCTCCAGAGAAGAGAGAAAGAGAGGACTGTGCAATTATGTTTGTCTGTCTATCAATTCTTTTGCTGAAAGCAAGAGAGATAAAAGAAGGAAGAAATAGAACACCAAATGTATTACCTTAGTAACATCCTGCATCAAATTTACCTTAAATTATTATCATATTACTGTATTAATCTTAGAGATTGTATTAATATAATTTCAAAGTAATCCTAAACATTAGTAGCCTTAAAGGATACGTACTTATCACTTGCAGCCAAGAGAGACAGTTACCACTATGACAAGTATCTTGTGGAGAGGGAGAGAGAGAGAGAGAGTTGTCCTTACAGTATTTAAAAGAGAGAAGTGGAATGATTATTGTATTTAAAATACTCACATATGAATTTTGTACTTACAGTATAGTATTATTATTGGAAAATATTAATGATAAACTTATTACATACATGTCCATGAAAATGATCTCATCTCAGAGAGAGCGTTGACCATTGTATGGCATTGTTACTTTCCCAGCTCCGAGCGTCACTGGAGTTGAGGTAGGGAAATTGATACAGGAAAAGACGAAGGGAAGAATTTTCATTTGAAATTAGTTATCGTATTATTACTACTTCTATTATTATTATTATTATTATTATTTGAAAATAAAATAAACATGTGCATCTACCATAAAATATTCTCTCATCTCAGTAAGAAAGAGGAGTTATCCTTACAAGTGAAATGGAAAGGTTCATTTAAATACTACCATTATGAATTTGTTATTACAGTTTTTGTTATTATTATTATTATTATATTATTGGATTATTATTATTATTATTATTAAATAACTGAAATTATCATAACATTTTACATACTAGTACCATAAAAAACAATTCTTTCATCTCGGTAAAAGAGAAAGAGAGAGAGAGAGAGAGAGTGTTTGTTTAACTCTCTGTTCTCTCAAAAAATACTTATAACGCTTCCAGCGAAAGAGAGCGAAGGAGTTACCACTATGACACATTATCTTGTGTGGTAAGAGAGAGAGAGAGAGAGTTAACCTTAATTAAAAGTGACATGGATAGATTAGTATTGTATTTCTTTAAAATACTATAACATAATATGAATTTTGTAATTACAGTTGTTATTATTATTATTATTATTATTATTATTATTATTATTATTATTTGGAAAGTATTAAAAACAAATAGTACAAGTACTATAAAAAATCTCAAGTCTCAGTAAAATGAGAGAGAGAGAGAGAGAGAGAGAGAGAGAGAGAGATAGAGAGAGAGAGAGAGAGAGAGAGAGGAGAGAGTGGGGGGGGGGGGAAAATTTCATGAGCACTTGATGGCAGCAACAAAACAGCTCCTTCCCCCTCCTGTCACTTAACTTGATACGTATATCTGACAGTTTTAGTACCTGGAGTTAGACCGGGATTTCCTTCATTCTTCCATAATTTTTTAAATTTATAGGCTAAAATCTTACTAATTCACTATGGTATTTTCTTTAATGAATTGATATTATTGCTGTATAAATTAATATTAATATTTGAAAATAGTAAATCATTTATTTATCATACAAAAAAACATACATCTTTGTAGTAGAGAGAGAGAGAGAGAGAGAGAGAGAGAGAGAGTTATTATTTTTATTATGTGATATCATTTAAACTTATTAAACTTACTAATACAGTATTAATCAAAAATAATATTTGAAAATTAGTAAATCATTTTTGTATCATAAAAATGTATTTAGTCATGAAAATAAACATCAAAATACACTTATTAGTGATTATTTTTGTCGGAAAATTCCGCGAATGGGCGAGTCCGTCTGCGAATAATTTCTAGATAGGTTCCAGAGAAAAATCCGCTAATGTGTGAGTCCGCGAATACAGGGGGACCACTGTATAAGAGTTTTAGCTTACAATTGTGTTTTTCGACCATTTCGGTAGTCAAAGTTGACCGAAGGTTGAAATTTTGGCACTTGTCGTTATTTATATGAAAATATTTCAAAACTGATAAAAGCTACAATCATGAGTATTTTATTGTTGTATTCTACATGAAATTGCGCACATTTTCATATATAAAACTTTATGTAACGGCTAATTTAAAATGGTGCAGAAATTATGTCAAAGTGACAAAATAATTTCTGAGATGTGTCACTGATACTTTTTAGTGTGATAAGAAAGAAATTCACGCTTGCGTGCCTGGGTAACGATTGTAAACAAAACAACGCCTTGATCCGTGAGCTCCCAGCATCCCCCAAGGTGCGTGATTCAAATGTTTTTTGGCTGGTAGGCCTATTTTTTCCGCGAATTTAAAAAAAAACTTTTTATCGATGTACCATACGTCCAATCAGCACCCGACAGACAATTTATGCCGACGTCTAATACGTCCAATCGGCATTAAAGGGTTAATATTTTAAAATTAGTAAATCATTTTTGGATCATAAAAAGTATTTAGTCATGAACATAACGTCAAAATACACTAATTTGAGATTATTTATCGTTGGAAAAAAACCGCTAATAGGCGAATCCCCGCAAATAATGGGTAGATAAGGTCCAGAGAGAAATCTGTGAATCCGTGAGTCCGCGAATCCGGAGAAAGCGAATATGGGGACCCCACTGTACATGTGTGTATAAATGACCTTACATTCATTTCCATCAATATATAAAGCAGAATAGATGCTAGTAAAACCTTTTCTTTCAGGGTTAAATGGACTCTAGGGTAAGTTGGGAAAATGGGGATGCAGCATCTTGCTGATTATGCTTCATGCGGTACCATAGGGGTTAAATGACTGTCCGAACCGCAGTTTGAGCCATTGAGAGCAGCTTTTTTTTAGAGACCTGATGAGGAAAACCTTGTTCTTGGTAGCCTTATCCTCGGCAAAGTGGGTGAGTGAGCTTCACCTGATGGAGAAAAGAATTAGATTTGTACAAGGTATAATGCAGTATGGGCTGTAACCTTGGGGTTCCTAGCGAAGAACGAGACTCCTTCCAAGCCTTGGCCTCTCTCTTTTAGTAATCAAAAGCCTTACAGATTAATAGGACCAGGACAAGAGGAAGAAGAGAGATCCTTATGTCCTGTCAGAGGGCTTAAGTGCTGTATACAGTGGACATAGAAGATTCATGGCCCCTCTGATCACCTGTGGTTCTCTGTCAGGAACCTGTTGTTGCCACTTTCTAAAAGTGCACTTGCATTCTTCCTGAGGAATCTTATTGTAGAGGCACATTCACAGATTAAAGAATTGGACTTTAAGTCTGTGAAAGTTGAAGCTCACTAAGTGAGAGCTGTAGCAATGTCACTTTCATGTAAACATAACCTCTCTCTAGAGTGTAGTGTTCGCATCTCATTACTTGTGTGTAATTGAAACTATTTATGATAATTGCAGTACCCTGGGTCCACATTTAGTTACTGGCATGGTGTTGGGTAAGGATGTGTAAGAAGTCAGTTCGTCCTAATCTGTTCTTTTTGCCTTGAGTAAGGTCGTTGAGTCATAAAGAGAAGCTGGGGGGTACTATGTACCAGAATTACCCTTCAGTCCTTTTTAATAGTTGGGTATGGGTTTTTAATATATTTTGGCGGCAACATACAGTATATATTCACTCTGGTTTCGATGTATTTTGGTACTACACCCTGGCAGGGTCATCTTTGTGTAGACCTTTTTAGCCACAGACTATTCCTTAGCTGTATGGATCCCACTAAGTAGAGGATGAATCTTGGCTATACAAACTGCCATGTCTTTACAAGTTAAGATGAACATCATCCAAAGGCAATAATCATCTGTAACAACCCTCTTAACAGGTAAGGAACTAACAAGGAGTTTCTAAATTGTAGCCTTATATCTATATTTCTTTTCATTATATAAAATGAATTGCAGTCTAGTATCCATGGATCCCACCTCCAACAGTGTGGGATTCAGCTATGTAACTTGTACTTGGTTAGTTGCATACATAAAAATGACATATTAATAAACATTACCTTAATTTATCTAGCCATAAATCTCCTAATATAATTTATCTAGCCCTAAATCCCCAGAAACTGCACCAAAATTTACCACATTGGCAACCCTGCTACCTCCTATTCTGTCCGCCAGTTGGCAACACTGTCTTTGACAGTTACAAAACCTTCCCTTGAAAAACGGTTGTTAACGAGCGCCCTTGTTATTTACGTCACGGCCGCTCTTTATAAATTTCCTAAACCTTTTGTGCCTTTAAAGCTCTCATTAATTGTTATTGCGGCTTTATGTTAATTACCATTCACATATTATATCCACGAAATTAGTGAATTAACTTTTATTTTTGTACATGAACTTCCCTGCCAGATATATACTTACCTATAGTCTCCGACGTTCCTGACAGAATTTCAAATCTCGCTGCACACGCGACAGGTAGGTCAGGTGGTCTACCTTACCCGCCGCTGGGTGGCGGGTGTACGAACCAATCCCCCTCTCCTACCAGATTTTCTCTGTCGCTTGGAATGATAACAACTGATGTCGTTTTCTTTCGATAGACTTTTCGATTCTCGCTTGCCTGGAGATTGATTTGGACCTTTTTTGGTGACGTATTCGCTCTGTTTGGCTTGGCATATGCTGTTTGTGGACCGTTTTTGACTTTGCGCTGGATTTTTCTTGTAGAATGTCTGATCTAGAATCTGTTCCCAAAACTCCGGTTTTGTTTAGAGTATGTTTGACTGATGGATGTAAGGTGAGGTTACCGAAGGCTTCGGTTGACCCTCACACTATCTGTGTTAAATGTAGGGGGAATGAATGTTCGTTTAGTAACCCTTGTCAAGAATGTGAGGTTTTGAACGAGGATGAATACAAGGCTCTTTCTTCTTATATTAGAAAGCTTGAAAGAGATAGGGTGCGTAAGGCTTCCTCTAGGAGTTCGAGCAGGTCGAGAGTGAGTGAAAACGAAACTAACATTAATGTAATTTTAGAACCTTCCTCCCAGGCCTCAGCCGCTGCTCCCCGCGCCGAAGCCGTAGATTCGTCTTCGGAGGCGGCGTCCTCAAAGGCTTCCTTGCGTTCTAAGGAAGACAAGACTCTTCGAACTGATCAAGGTAAGAGTGTCAGTGATGATAAGTGCAGTGTCCCCAGTGATGTGGAGGGTGCGTCTGACCGGCTCCTTAGTGCCTCCAGGCCTAGACCTCTTCCAGACTCCCAGTTCCAGAGGAGGAGGAAAGTCGAAAGCCGCAGGAGGGCTAGGGAGAGCCCCCACCGGTCAGGCGTACCCTCGGCAGATCCTGAAGTTCGCTCCCAGGCTGCCTTGGAACGTAAGAAAAAGGGGATCCTTCGCCAGTGTTTCTCTTCGTCTTCTTCGCCTTCTCCGAAACGCGGTTGGAACTCTAAGGGCTTCGGATGCTCCCTTCAGTACTTTAGCGTCCAGCCCAGAAGACTTTTCTGAAGAAGCTTCCTTGCAAGCAAAGTAACCTAGGAGATCCTGTGATCGCCCTTCTTCTCCCGCTCCCCGCTCTGAGTTTGCTTCGGAGGAAGATCCTGTTGACTCACCGACTCGAGTGCTGGCGGGTCTACAGGCTCAGATCTCGGGCCTGGCGGACTCCTTAGCATCGAGATCCCGTAGAAGGAAGGATGTGTCTCTCCCTATCAAGAGATCGAGGCGCTTTTCGTCGAAGGAACGCTCTCCTAGTATTCAGCGATCTCCTTCTTTTGGGGAAGCTTCAACACAACGTAGGAATTCACGAAAGTGGCACCACTCCCCTGGCTCTCTCTCAGAGGCGTCGAGGCGCCAATCGTCGGACAGGCGCTCAATGGATTACAAAGGTTTTTCTCCAGATCGGATTCCTGCCTCCGGTAGACGCTCCACCCCGTCTCTTTCGCCTTCCTCCAGAGTTCGTTCAAGAGGAGAGAGGCGCTCAGGTCAAGGAAGGCTTATTTCGTCATCTCCGTCTCGTCGTTCCTCTCCTCGTCTTCTCCGAGAGCCTAGAGAATGCCCTTCTGAGAGTAGGCGCGCCTCTCCTTCTGACTACTATTATCGTACTTCGGATCCCGTGACTAGAAGGCGCTATTCGCATGGATGTCGCTCCTCGCCTGTAAGACATCAAGAGTCTAGTAGGAGCCCTGCGCCTGGTAGGCGTCCTTCTCTTAGTAGCTGTTCTCCTGCAGAGAGGCGCCTTGAACCTCGACTGCTGCGTTCTCCTAGTAGGCACTCTTCGATCTCGAGGCCCCCTACTCCTGACCGTTCCCCTCTTGCTAGGAGTCAAGAACGTCTCAAGCGCCCTGCCTCTGTTAGGCGCTCGGAGCCTTACAGACGTTCTCCGCTTGGTAAGGACCAAGAGCCTGTCGAACGCCCTTTTCCGATTAGGCGCTCGGAGCATAGCAGCCGCTCTCCGCTTCGTAGGCACCAAGAGCCTCTCAAGCGCCCTGCTCCTGACAGGCGCTCGACGCATAGCAGCGTTTCTCCGCTTGGTAGGCGCCAGGATCCCCTCAAGCGCCCTGTGCCTGATAGGCGCTCGGCTCCTAGAAGCCCCTCTCCTCACGATCGGCACCAGGATTCTGGTAGGCGCTCTCTCTCTCGTAAGCTCCCTGTGGATAGACGTGGTCTTTCAAGGGATGGGAGTCCTACCTCTTCTGATGTTAAGATTTCGTCTTCTTCGAGGAAGGAGTGCGGTTTGAGACAAGAATTTTCGGAAAAACGTCCTTCGGTTTCGACTCGTCGCTCTCCTGTACGCCGCTCTCCTTTGGATTCTACTCCTCCTTCAAGACGTTTGTCTCCAACCTCACACTATACCCCCGCAAGGAATTCCTCTAAGGATCCTCCTCGCTCTCCTCTTCAAGAAGACCAGGAAGGTTCTGAAGAAGAAACGAGTACATCGGCAGCATTTCTTCGTACAAGAAGCTCACAGAGCTTCTTCTTCAGGAGTTCGGGGAGTCTCTGAGCCCTACTGCTCCTCCTTCTCCACACTCGTTGTTCTCCACGGCGAAGGCAACGAAAGGGTCTTCGTTGTGAGGATGAAACCGACCCTCTCTATGAAAAAAGCGCTCAAGAGTTTCGGTTCCTGGATGCGCACCAAAGAGGAAGCGGGGAAAACTCTGTTCACCTTCCCTCCGTCGAAGCTTTCCGGATGGACCGGATTTTGGTATGAGACAGGAGAGCCCTTGGGGCTGGGCCTCCTGTCCTCAGCCGACGCAGATTTTTCGGCCCTGGTAGACGCCACTAGAAGATCAGCTCTGAACTCGGCCAAAACTATGTGGGCTATGAACGAGATGGACCACATTCTGAAGGGCATTTTCAGAGTGTTGGAGGTGTTCAACTTTGTCGATTGGTCTCTTGGAGTCCACGCCAAGAAGACTCAAGGACCAGAGCCTTTTTCTCCAGAGGATTTGAATTGTGTGTTATCCTGTATGGATAAATCGGTGAGGGATGGATCCAGCGAAATAGCTTCACTGTTTGGGGCAGGCGTCTTGAAGAAAAGATCAGTACAGTGGGGCCTCGCTTAGTCGCGGATCAGCAATCACGGATTCAGTTAATCACGGGTTTTTCCTTGGACCACTTCTCAGTCTATATATCCTGGTGTGAATCACAGCATCTCGTGCTTGTCCGGTGGTAGGCTAAGCCTCGTCCGGTTCCGATAACCAACAAATGCATGAACAGATTCACATTATGATATTAACTGACAATAAAGGTAATAAAACCATTCTCACCTTATATATTATTGGCATATCTTCATAATATATAGCCTATTCATGGAATAATTCCACGTCATTGACATCAACTTGTAGTTGAGTGGCCAGCAGAAATGTAAACATTGAGTTACACTTCACAGCACCTTTGTCATTCTTAACCTTTTAGAAATGTTAATAGTAGTAGTTTAATTACAGTAGTAATAACATTTAGGAAAACATAAATTTCAATTCGAACTTCATTATTGTTTGGATTATAACGTAATCAACTTCTCTGAACACTGCAGTCATACAAACGAATAGATTATCGTATGTTGTTTGCAATCGGCGACGAAGCGTAAACATAATAAAACCATTTTTACCTTATATATTATTGTCATATATTCATAATAAAATGCAAATCTTATATATTATTGGCATATCTTCATAATAAAAAGCCTCTTCAAGGAATAATTCCTTGGGGAATCCATTTTTTGCAAAAGACAAAAATACACTTTACATGTTTACAGTATACAATGAACAATGATTACTTCATTTTGATGTGATTACATTAATATTACAATATGGTCTCTAAGCAGTACAGTAACTATTTTTTATCATAAATGTATATTCACTACGAAAAAAATACTATGACCACCGTGACATCACCGTTCTACAAAAGTACCGATGTATTTTTAAACGTAAGTCCCCCCCCCATCTCTAAAAACTCTGTCATAAATCACTTTACTTACTTTTTTTTTTGTGAAGCCCAAATGCTACGTATATTCCGGAAAATTAACGAAATCACGAATTTTATCATAGAGCAAGATTCGCTGATTACTGTTTTCTTCTTTTCTTTTCATGACTAAATGCATTTTTGTTTAGATAAAACCTCATTCACAAATTTTCAAATACTATGAATGTAAATAGCAAGATTCTCTCTTCTCTCTCTCTCTCTCTCTCTCTCTCTCTCTCTCTCTCTCTCTCTCTCTCTCTCTCTCTCATCACTTACAGAAAAAAAAACTATAATACTGATCTATTATTATCGTAATAAAAGAACAAGATGGTCCCCGAAAGAATAAAAATATGTGTTGCCATACTTTTATTTTCTGTGATTTACGAAACTGTGCTCCCAAAATAAAACTTTTATAGTTGACTGAATGATTATCACATAACAGTATACAAGAGAATATCTTATCACTATCCATGTTTCATTTCTTATCATCTTAAAATATCTAAAATACAAATTTCATAGTTATTCTCGTGCTAAGATAGTCAACAATACTCTAGTCCCAAGCTGCTCTCTCAAGCTATTCTCGTCCTAAGCTGCTATCTCAAGCTATTCTCGTCCTAAGCTGCTATCTCAAGCTATTCAAGTCACTCGTCACAAGCTGCTCTCTCTCTCTCTCTCTCTCTCTCTCTCTCTCTCTCTCTCTCTCTCTCTCTCTCTCAATGAAATATGAATTACTGTATCATAATATCATTCACTATCCATGTTTCATTTCTTATCATCATAAAATATTTATTTATTACAAATTTCATTGTTATTCTCGAGCTAAGATAGTCAAACAATACTCTAGTCCCAAAGCTGCTCTCAAGCTATTCTCGTCCTAAGCTGCTATCTCAAGCTATTCAAGTTACTCTCGTCACAAGGAATGTCTCTCTCTCTCTCTCTCTCTCTCTCTTCTCTCTCTCGCCTACTCTCTCTCTATCTCTCTCTCTCTCCTCTCTCTCTCTCTCCCAATGAAATATGAATACTGTATCATAATATCATAAACTATTATGTACAAAGTTAATAATAATAATAATAATTCCATTAATAAATTCGTTTCTTTTAGCAACTAAATTGTTTTCCAAAATAATTCTTTCGGTAATAAACGTCCATCAGCTGATTCTAAACGTAAACAAAAGACAAAACTAGATTTTTATTGCTGTATTTTGCTGTTTATACATTAATATTATAGTTGGGTGCTGTAATCATTACAGTAAATCATGTTTTTTTATCATAAATATGTTCATTCACGAAATAGATATACTATGTACTTTAAGTTTGGTGCAGCAGCCAAATCATGAAAATAGAAAGGAATTGTTAGGTAATTATAATTTTGTTTGCTGATCTGATACAGGGGAAATTGAAGATAGGAAAGAATAACTTTGAAACTGTCTTGAATTTAGTTTAAGGTGATAGTTGAAGAAATATTTGGTGCTTGAACTAAAGTAGGCAGTTATAAACATTGAAATAGTGGTCTTGGGTGGGTTAATTATTAAAAGTAGGCGGTTTAAAAGCAATTTTCAGGGGGGGGGGTACCAGGATAACACGGGTATTTACTTATCACGGGGGGTCCTGGGCTCTATCCCCCGTGATTAACGAGGCCCTACTGTATTTTGCTCCTTTTTGACAAAGTCTGTCTCCCATATGCACATAGAGATTCGTACTTTTACTGTTTTCTTATTTCTCCTCTCTCCGCGCAGCTCTTTCCTAAACATCTTTTTCAGGATATATCGAAGGCTCTCTCTGCCAAAGCTACGCAGGACCTTCTAGCCCAGTCTGCAAGGAAGCCTCATCCTGCCTTCCCGACTAAGACGAAGAAAGTGAAGTCCTCTCAGGAGCCCTTTCGAGGGGCTTCTTCCTCAAGATCCACTTCGTTCAGAGGTCTTAAACCAAATAGAAGAGGGAGGACTTTTGCGAAGTCAGTCAAACCTCCCAAGTAAGACTCAAGTCCTTCAGACAACTGTAGGCGCCAGGCTTTTACAGTTTGCAGAAGTGTGGGCCCAGAAAGGCGCAGATTCTTGGACCCTTTCAATAGTGAGGAAGGGGTACCTCATCCCGTTCTCTTTTTCGAGGCCTCCCTTGACGGACTACCCCAAGGGACGGTTGACGGGCCAGATACAGGGACCCCATCATGAATCAGGCCCTCCAACTAGCAGTAGATCAGATGCTGGAAAAGGAGGCGATCGAACTAGTGGCAGATCATCATTCGGCAGGCTTTACAACCGCCTTTTCCTAGTTCCGAAATCCTCAGGGGGATGGAGACCGGTGTTGGACGTAAGCGCCCTGAACTTCTTCGTAGAAAAGAAGAAGTTCATGATGGAGACCACTGCTTCGGTGCTAGCAGCACTCCGTCCAGGGGACTGGATGGTGTCCTTGGACCTACAGGACGCTTACTTCCACGTACCAATCCATCCTTTCTCGAGGAAGTATCTCAGATTCATGATGGGGGGAAGAATTTTCCAATTCAGGGCCCTGTGATTTGGCCTCTCGACGGCCCCCAAGTCTTTACGGCCATCATGAGAAATGTAGCACAATGGCTTCATCTAGAAGGGGTGAGGATATCCCTGTACCTCGATGATTGGCTTATAAGGGCCTATTGCAAAGATCGTTGTCTGAAGGACTTAAAGAAAACCCTGGATTTGACGTATTCATTGGGACTCCTGGTCAATCTACAGAAGTCAAGTTTGATTCCTGATCAAGAGTGTGTTTATCTGGGGATCCAGATGAACTCTCGGAGTTTTCGGGCTTTTCCGTCTCAGGAAAGGATAGCCCGGGGACTCGAGAAAGTAGCAACCTTCTTAGGGAAAGAAGTATGTACAGTGAGGGAGTGGATGAGTCTGCTGGGGACGCTCTCCTCACTGGAACAATTTGTTTCCCTAGGAAGGTTGCACCTGAGACCACTCCAATTCTTTCTTCATCGGAATTGGAGTCGTCATTCTCAGAATTTGATGTTCTCCCTGTCCATTTCACATCAAATCAAGAAGGAACTAACATGGTGGGCAGATCCCAACAAGTTCTCGCAGGGACTGTCTCTTCAATCCCAGAACCCCAACCTGGTGTTGTTCTCCGATGCGTCGGAAACAGGTTGGGGGGCGGCTCTGGGAACCAAGGAGGTGTCAGGAACCTGGATGGGGGACCAGGTTTCCTGGCACATCAACAGGAAGGAACTAATGGCCGTGTGGTTGGCTCTGAAAGAGTTCGAGTCCAATGTAAGAGGAGCGATTGTGCAGATAAACTCGGACACCACGGCTCTGGCATACATCAGGAAACGGGGGATGCATTCCTTCTCCCTGTACGAAACAGCAAGAGACCTTCTTCTGTGGGCAAAAGAAAGGAGGATCAAACTTCTCACCAGATTCGTGCAGGGAGAGAGGAATGTAAGAGCAGATCTCCTCAGCAGGAAAGATCAGGTCCTTCCCACAGAGTGGACTCTGCACCAAGATGTATGCCAGAGCCTTTGGAAGTTGTGGGGCAGGCCTCACTTAGACCTATTTGCCACTTCAAAGAACAAAAGACTGGATCTTTATTGCTCGCCCATCTCGGATCCAGGGGCAATAGGGATAGACACTCTTCTACTCGATTGGAAAGGACTCGACGTGTACGCGTTTCCCCCCTTCAAGATTCTGGGGTTAACTTTAAAAAAGTTCGCAGAGTCAGATTCCATGAGGATGACATTGATAGCTCCCTTTTGGCCAGCCCAAGAATGGTTCACAGAGGTGCTGGAATGGCTGGTGGACCTTCCAAGATCGCTTCCTCTAAGGAGCGATCTACTCAGACAGCCCCACTTCGACAGGTACCACAAAAACCTCCCTGCTCTCAGTCTGACTGGCTTCAGACTGTCCAGAAACTGGTCAGAGCGAAAGGCTTTTCGTCAACAGCTGCTAAGGCAATCGCTAGAGCTAGGAGGGAGGTCTTCCACCTTACGAGTGTACCAGTCGAAGTGGGATGTCTTCAGAAGATGGTGCAAGAGAAATAACGTTTCCTCTTCCAGTACCTCTGTGACCCAGATTGCGGATTTCTTTTTATTCCTGAGACAAGAATGTGGTCTAGTCGCTTCAACGATTAAAGGATATCGCAGTATGTTAGCGACTGTCTTTAGACACAGAGGCCTCAATTTATCGGAGGATAAGGACCTGCATGACCTTATTAGGTCTTTTGATACAGTGAAGAAAGTCTCCTAAGACTCGAAGCTGGAATTTAGATGTGGTTCTTCAATTCCTTGGGTCTTCCAGATTTGAACCCCCTAATTCAGCCTCATTCAAAGACCTGACTAAGAAGACTCTTCTTGATGGCTCTAGCTTCCGCCAAAAGGGTGAGTGAGCTTCAAGCAATTGATGGAAATGTGGGATTTAAGGAGGACTCTCTCATTTGCTCTTTCCTTCCTGGGTTTCTTGTGAAGAATGAAAACCCATCAAATCCATGGCCCAGGAACTTCGAGATTCGTGGGTTATCTTCGCTGGTAGGAGAAGAACCCGAGAAAGCTCTATGTCCAGTGAGAATGGTAAAATACTACCTTAGAAGAAAAGAGCAACTGAAGGCCAATCAAGATGTCCTTTGGTGTTCCGTAAAAGACCCTACTCGTCCCTTGTCGAAGAACGCATTGTCCTTCTTCTTAAGAAGTCTCATCAAAGAGGCATGCAGTTCTTGCAAGGAAGAACATTTTAGGCTTCTTTAAGTGAAAGCCCACGAAGTAAGAGCCATAGCGACTTCTCTTGCTTTCAACAAGAATATGTCCGTGCAGAACCTGATGGAGACAACTTTCTGGAGATGTCAGTCGGTTTTCGCGAACCACTACTTACATGATGTGAGAATCACTTACGAAAAATGCTTCGCCTTGGGCCCGTACGTATCGGCGGATTCGGTGCTGGGGCAGGGAGCTGGAACTCATACTTTTTAGTTGTATATATTTTTTCCCTTATGTCTTGTATTTGTTGTTGTTGGTTGCCTTAAAGACGATGCATGAAGGCATCTCTTTAGGTCGTAATACTAACCTTTAGTAGTTTGGTTAGGTGGTCTGATGAGTGTGGCTCCTTGCAGTAGTAGTGGTTAGGACCTGTTAAGCTAGCGGACGAGTTCCCTTTAACAGGATCCGACTTGGATTCTACCACACAAAGGGATCAGATATCCCAGTGGTAGATCCGAGAGTCTTTCAGCATCAGGTCACGTCCTAGCTGTAGCTCTCCAGGCAATGCAGACTCAGAGAGTGTATCAATGAAGTCTTCTGCCTGAACAGGTAAGAACCAAGGTTATTTATATCCTACAACATCAGTTGTTTCCTATCTCTCCTTATTACTTTAGCTGTCTCTTACCCTCCACCAAGGGTGCCAATCAGCTAAGTATATATCTGGCAGGGAAGTTCATGTTTAAAAATGATATTGTTAAACTACAATAAAGTTTTGTACATACTTACCTGGCAGATATATACGTCTAATGGCCCGCCCAGCCTCCCCTCTGGAGACAGGTGGAAGAGAAACTCTGGTAGGAGAGGGGGATTGGTTCGTACACCCGCCACCCAGCAGCGGGTAAGGTAGACCACCTGACCTACCTGTCGCGTGTGCCACGAGATTTGAAATTCTGTCGGGAACGTCAGAGACTATAGCTAAGTATATATCTGCCAGGTAAGTATGTACAAAACTTTATTGTAGTTTAACAATATCATTTCTATTGTGTTATATATTTTATTTTTACGAACTTTTGCACGACCCGGAATTACGTGACCTGACCAACAGTCCAATGGATAGATAGCCTAGATAATTTGATTCTTCCTTCAGCTAGCAACATCAGGAATTGCCCGGCTTGTGGGACAAGGATGAGTAGCAGGGAGTATGAACCCAATGACATTCGTAGCTCTTGTTGTGGACAGGTTTGTGACTTGACTTCTTGTTGCGACTTATGTAAGTCTTGGTCTGACGAAGACAGGACAACGTATATTAAACATCAAAGAATTTTGCAGCGTAAAAGATTGAATAAGGAGAAAAAGGAATCGGTAGCTAGACCTGTATCTAATGATTTCCTTGACTTGTGCGCCCATGGTTCTGGCTCTTTGGTTTTGGTATCGTGTGATTCCGATACCGAATTGATTGATGCTTTGCCACCTGTACAACCGGTAACTAATGAAGTCATTTCTGAATTTGATTCAGTTTTTGTCGATGGAAACTAGTTGGAAGAAGAAATTTGAAACATTACAGCATAGTTTAGATAGACATATTTCAGCCAAGTTTAACAAGCTGTCAGAGAATTTTGAAGTAGCTTTTACTAGGATGTCTAACACTCGTTTAGATTCATTTTCTGCTCCTCGTCAGGTACCTGTTGACCACACCATGGTTAACTGTGCAACAGATACCCCGGCTTGTGAACCCCGTCGTGTTGAAGGCCTAGGGGGGGGGGGATCCGGTCCGGGCAGGTGCCTGATGATTCTTTACCCTATGTGTCCCCTGTTAGTCCCATAACAGTGCCAAAGGGTGCTTATTTAGGAGAAGGGGGAAGGGGTATTAGTGTTAGAACTAAGACAGCTAGTCATCAGGATGTTACTTCGGGGTAAGTTTCTCAGTTAGGATCTGACGATGATGGTGATGACGATGATGTGGATTCATGTGATATTGATGTTTCCTTGAACAGCGGTCATGATGTTGAATTCAAGAAACTTTTTTCATTTAATTTTGAGTTTTCTTCCTCAGGCGAGGCCTAAAGAGCAAAAGCAGCCTCCGCCTCGCTTTATAACAGAGGGGATTTTTCTTGACAGTCCTTCCCCGGTCGCGGGAATTTTTACATTTTCCCCTTGCTCAGAAGTTCGCAAGAGTGAGGTCGGACGTCGCTGCTAAACTTTTGAAGGTGATCGGGGAAGGGAAGAGGAAGCTCTCTTCTCTTCTACAACACCGGAGAGGAGTTTATCAGGTGGCGGATGATACTTCATCAAATCCTGATTTTGTCTGACTTTCGGGTCAACCTTTGCTTTCCAAGCCTTCGGTCTCAGTCTCGATCGAAGACTTTATTGCCATGGAGTCTGTTATGAGCTCCTTACAAGAAGCTCAATCCTTCAATATGTGGGTCCTCAGAGGTCTTTTAATGTATGTCAAGGACTCTGGGTTTGTTCCTCCCGGTGCTCCTCTTTTTGAGAAAATCTGCTCGTCTACTTTAATCACTTCTGTACATCAGAACAAGCTTGCTGCTTCTATGCAGGCCTTTCTTGTTTCCAAGGCGTAACCTGTATTTGTCGCAGTTACCCTCTTCTGTTTTGGAGAGTCAGGGAAACTGTTTATTGTCCTCTTCTCTCCTCTTCTCCTTTTGACGATTCCCTTTTTCATCTGTCTGTGCTTTCTGAGGTTTTGAAGGAACATCAAGGTGATGCCTCTTCCCAAGCTCACCGGGCCTTATCAAGAGCTTTTTCCTCGGGCCTTCCTCCCTTTTATTCAAGGAGTAAGCGAAGTTTAGGGCCAGAACTGCACCTTCTGCTCCAGCCCAACAACTTCCTTCTTCTTCTGGCTCATTTTTCCTAAGTACATCTCAGGTTTCTGGCTCCTCGGCTACCTCCTCTGGCACTCGCCCTTTGAAACGCGGGAGAGGTTCTTGGTGGGGGATCTAAGGGCAGAGGAAGAGCTCAACCTCCAGGAGGACCTTCTTCTTCTTCCTTGTCTGTGCATAAGAATTTTCGGAAGTAGGAATCATTACCTCGCCCAGAGACCTCAGTAGGAGCTTTGTCTCTCTCGCCATTGGTCAGCTTGGCAGGAGAGAGCAGTAGATGCTTGGGTAGTGGAGGTCCTGAAGGTAGGTCACGAGATCCCTTTTGTTTCGAGACCTCCACTTTCGAATCGTCCTCCGGAGCTCAGCATTTATTCCCCTCACTCAGTCAGGGGTCAAACCTTGGAGAAGGAGCTTTTGGCCCTCTTATAGAAGGATGCCATAGAGCAAGCTCCTCCTTCTACCGGGTTTTACTCACGGGTGTTTGTAGTTCTTAAGGCCTCGGGTGCCTGGCACTCCATCATAGATCTTTCGGTCTTGAACAAGTTCATTCTAAAGTCCAAGTTCCGGATGGAGATGGTTCAGACGGTTCTTTCATCTGTCAGGATGGGGGACTGGATGATTTCCATCGATCTGCAGGATGCTTATCTACAAATCCCCATCCATTTGAAGAGCAGGCCTTACCTTTGGTTTTTCATGGACTCAGGAGTTTTCCAGTTCAGGATCCTTTGTTTTGGCCTCACCACTGCTCCACAGGTCTTTTCTTGGGTGATGGCTCCTGTTTCGGCTATTCTGCATCGGTTAAATGTAAGGATGCTTCGGTATCTGGACAATTGGCTAGTCCAGGCCGAATCTCTAGAGAAATGTCTCCGGTCGAGGGAGATAGTTCTGTCTCTTTGTGTCAAGTTGGACGTTCATGTCAACTTCAACAAGTCTTATCTAATTCCTTGTCACATCATGACTTATCTGGGGATTGTTTTGAATTCCCAGATTTTGAGGGCTTCTCCCTCTCAGAAACGAATAGACAAACTTTTAAGTCTGGTCGAAGAATTTTTGTCCTCCGTAATGCAGCCGGTTTCTCTTTGGAGGACTCTCCTGGGCCATTTGTCATCCCTCATCCAACTGGTTACTGGATGTTGTCTCAGAATGAGGTCCCTTCAGTCGACACTTCGCCAGTCATGGGATTTCGTGCCCGAGGACACGATAGTCGCCTCCTCTCCACAATATTGGAAGGATCTCCGCTGGTGGATGCAAGTTCACCGCCTTAAGTCAGGGACGTCTCTTCTTTCAGTTCCGCCGGACCTAATGTTTTGGTCAGACGCCTCGAATCAAGGTTGGGCCACGCACCTGCGCTCCAAAGCCCCTTCGGGCCTTTGGTCAGAGGAAGAGAGGATCATGTCAATAAATTGGAGGGAAATAAGGGCAGTGTACCTAAGCCTTCTTTCATTTCGGCATCAACTGTCGAAGTCGGTTGTAGCCATCTTCGTGGACAACCTCAGCAGTCTCGTACTTAAGAAACCAAGATGGCACACAGTCGGACCTTCTCACTCAAGAAGCCTGATCAGTCCTGTGTTGGGCAGAAGACAGAAGGATTACGTTGGTCCCTCAGTTTATCCTGTGCCATCACAACGTCTTAACAGACGCCTTGTCGAGACCGAACGAAGTTCAAGGGTCGGAATGGACACTTTGCCAGGAAGTCTTCAACAGCCTCAGGAAGAAGTGGCCTGTCACTGTCAATCTGTTTGCCACCCCACTGAACTTTCGGTGCCAGATCTTTGCCCCTTACCAGACTCCTCAGAGTGCCGGGACAGATGCTCTTTTACAGGACTGGAAGGGCCTTCAAGCCTATGCATTTCCTCTGTTCGCTCTGGTGAGGTCAGTCCTCAACAAAGTGAAGGCAACCAGCGTCTGGATCTCCCCTTGATCGCCCCCTTCTGGCCACAGGAGTGGTTTCCTGACCTACTGGAAGCATTGGTGGAGCCCCCCATTCGTCTGACAGAGACCAGATCTTCTCAAACAACCCCATTTTCATCGGTTGCATCAGAGGCTCCACATGCCACATTGTCATGCCTGGAGACAGTCAGGAGATTCTCCAAGCACAAAGGGTTCTCCTCCAGAGTGGCTCGACAGTTGGCTCTTGCCAGATGGCAATCAATCAGTAAATTATCAGGCTTAATGACCGGTTTTCAGACGTTGGTGTAGGTCTGAAGGGCATTCAATTTCTAGACCTGCCTTACCGAAAATAGTGGAGCTAAAATTTTAGTTCATTTACATTATGACGGGCCTGTCACCTTCATGCATGAAGGGTTATAGGTCGATGCTTTCGTATGTTTTTAAGATGAAGCTCCCTGAAATCTCTTCATCTTATGTCATTTGAGATTTAATTCGATCTTTTTCCCTATCCCGACCCAGTCCGCAGTGTTCTCCTCTGACTTGGGATGTTAATAAAATCCTTCAAGCCTTAAGGTTCCCTCCATTTGAGCCTTTGAATACGGCCAATTTTAGGGACCTCTCTTCTAAGAAACTCTTCCTTGTCTCCCTGGTTACAGACTCTTCCTCGTCTCGCTGGCTATAGCCAAGAGGGTGGGTGAACTGCAAGCGCGCTCTTTTCTGGTTGCCAGATCTGGACAAGACAATTTTGTCATACCTTCCCGAATTTGTCGCAAAGATTGAATCATCTGATAATCCCATTCCCAGGTCTTTCGTTCTGAAGTTGCTGGTTGACTTTGTTGGTAATTTAAATGAGGAATTAGCTCTTTGCCCTGAGGTAATGCAAGATATGAGAAAAGATACCAGAATATTTTGCTCAACATGTTTATCATGGATAGACAATGTTATTAAATCAAGATTGAATGTACAAATAGTTGAGGATGAAGAAGAGGAGGAAGAGGAAGAAGAAGAGGAAAACAGAAGAGACGTAAACAAAACTGAAATGACAGAAAAAAATAAGGAAAACAAAGAACAAGATAAAAGTATGGAGCAGAGATACTCATTGATACTACATATGAGGCTATAAAGCAGCATACTTACGAAGAAATAAATTACAATATGACAACACAAAAGAAAATCCCGAAGAGGCTCTACCCAGATCTACACAATGATGGGAAAGAGGAAAAAAATAGACAAAAAAGACAGTCTGCAACCTTTTGAAAAGAGGGCATTGCAAATATGGAGAAAGATGTTACTACAAACATCCTAAGGTATGTCACAACTATGAAATATATGGTAAATGTGCATACCTAGACGGCTATGAGAATGATTGCAGAGATCTGCATCCAAAAATATGCAAAAACCTAAAAGAAGGAAAAGGATGTAAGTTCAAAAAAAAATGTAAATATATGCACCCTGTAGCCATGAATCATAATCAAATAAATAACCAATCAAGCAATAAAATCCAAAATAAGAAACAAACAAATAAAGAGAGGAATAAAGAATATCAGGTAAAAGAAAAAACCAAGCCATCAACGCAATATGTAGTGATGTCAGCTAAAAATTTCAAAGCCTTGGCTCCAAGATACAACTCAAGAGATAATAACTGTATTTATTATGCAAGAGGATATTGCAGATATGGAGAAAATTGCAGATTCAGACACAAAATGAATAATTATGATGAAGGAAGATCAAATATTATGGAAAAGTTGGATTTTTTAATGTCAGAATTTCTGGAAATGAAAAAAAGAACAACATACCAGAACAGGAAAGAGACATGGGGAAATCCTTATTATTACCCATATTAAATGAAGGAGAAAACACGCAAACCATCATAGTGATGAATGCGCAGGGTTTAGTTACGAGTAACTCAAAAAGAAAAATAGAGTACTTAGAAGAACTAACCCAAATTGAAAAGAAAATAGATATAATGAATATAAGTGAAACCTGGTATTCCCAAGAGATTGGGAATGATGATCAAATAAAAGGGTTCCAAACTTATAGATCAGATAGAAAAAATAGGAATCAAGGGGGAACCGCAATATATGGGAAAGACAAAAAACAAGGAAAAATATATGAGAAATATAGTAACTCAGAATGTGAACTAATAGCGGTAGAATTTGAATCTGAAAAATTAATGAACATAGTAATATATAGACCTATTAATACTAAAGAGCTTGACATAATGATAAAAAATTGGATGATATATGTAGAAATCACAAGGACTGGACTATTCTCCTATCTGGAGACTTCAACTTTCCTTTCGTAGACTGGAAAGAACGAATAGGAGAATGTGGTTGTACTTATACATATAAAAAAGAGAGTAATAATAGTGCAGAAGATAAGAGGCAATTCGAAAAGCTATTAAATATGCTACTAGAATACAACATTCAACAAATAAATCTCCTGCCAACAAGAAAGGAAAATACTTTAGACCTAGTATTTGTGAACGAGATGAATTATGTTAAAGAAATAATAGTTTATAATGCGAGTATTTCAGACCATAATGTCATAGAATTAACAGTCCATTCCAAAGCAAGTGAAAACAGAGATAAGCAAGAAATGAAAAAGTGGGAAGGATATGGAAAATACAACCTCTACAGTAAAAATATAAAATAGTCAGAAATAAATGGAGAATTAAACAAAGATTGGGATAACATTTTCGTAAGTGATGACATAAGGGTAAATACGGAGATATTATATAAAATATTAGAGAAAATAGTGGATAAATATATACCGAAGAAGAAAAGTAAACATCAGTCATGCATACCAAGAGACAGAAGGATCTTGTTCCAGAAAATCAGAAAGTGGAAAAAAGGTCTTGCAAAAGAAAAAAATGCATGGAAAGTTATAGAACTAAAAAGTAAGATAGAAAATGCAGAACAAAAGAATATACAATCAAAAGAAAATGAAAAACGGGACTTGAAAGAAAAAACCCTAATAAATATCAAGCAAAACCCCAAACTATTATACTCATACGCGAAAAAGATGAATAAAAGAAGAATAGAAATAGGCCCTCTAAGAATTGAAGGGAGATTAACGAATTAAAAAAAGGAAATTTGCAACATATTGGCAGAACGATATAAGAGAGAATTCACCCCTAGAATAGATAATGAAGATAATGATATAGAAGTAAGGGACAGAAATAGTGAATATCTAGCTGACATAGATATTAATGAAGCTGATATTGTGCAGGCTATTAATGAAATTAAAAATGGAGCTGCAGCAGGGCCTGATGGAGTTCCTGCTATTTTGTTAAAGAAAGTAGTTCATTCTATCGCAAAGCCACTTGCAATATAATTAAGACAAAGTGTAGATACAGGCACGATTTATGAGCACAAATTAGCATATATTACCCCTACTTTCAAAAGTGGATCAAGACTAGAGGCAAGTAATTATAGGCCTGTGAGTCTAACATCACATATTATGAAAGTGTATGGAAGGGTAATGAAGAAAAATATTATGAAACATTTAATAAAAAATAATCTGTTTAATATAGGACAACATGGTTTCGTACCCGGAAAAAGTACACAAATCCAACTGTTAGTCCACCGTGAAAACATATACAAAAATATGAAAAGCGGAAATGAAACAGATGTGGTTTATCTAGACTTTGCAAAAGCTTTTGACAAGGTAGACCATAATATATTAGCGAAGAAAATTAGAAAAAATAATATAGTGGATAAAGTAGGAAGATGGTTAAAAGAATTTTTACACAACAGAAAACAGATGGTTATTGCAAACGATGAGAAATCGGATGAAGCTAAGGTAATTTCCGGTGTGCCATAAGGTACGGTGTTAGCTGTATTACTGTTTGTTATTATGATTGAAGACATAGACAGTAATGTTAAGAACTCGGTAGTGAGTAGTTTCGCCGATGACACAAGAATAAGTAGAGAAATTACTTGGGATGAAGATAGGAACGCACTACAAAGAGACTTTAACAAAGTATATGATTGGGCAGAGGTAAATAGGATGGTATTTAACTCTGATAAATTTGAATCAATAAACTATGGAGACAGAGAAGGAAAGCTATATGCATATAGGGGAGCTAATAATGAGACAATCACAAATAAGGAAGCAGTTAAAGACCTTGGTGTGATGATGAATAAGAACATGCTATGCAACGATCAAATAGCAAATCTATTGGCAAAATGTAAAGCAAAAATGGGAATGTTGTTACGGCACTTCAAAACAAGAAAAGCTGAACACATGATTATGCTTTATAAAACATATGTTTGTAGTCCACTTGAATATTGCAATATGATATGGTACCCACACTATCAAAAGGATATTGCACAAATAGAGAGTGTACAAAGGTCCTTTACAGCTAGAATAGAAGAAGTTAAGGACCTTGACTACTGGGAAAGACTACAATCCTTAAAAGTATATAGTCTAGAAAGGAGAAGAGAACGCTACATGATAATTCAGGCATGGAAACAGATAGAAGGAATAGCTGAAAACATCATGGAGCTGATATAGAAGGAATAGCTGAAAACATCATGGAGCTAAAAATATCAGAAAGAGCAAGCAGAGGTAGATTAATAGTGCCCAAAACTATACCAGGAAAAATAAGGGAAGCACACAGGACATTAATCCACTATGCACCAGCATCGATAATGCAGCGTCTATTCAATGCGTTGCCAGCTCATCTGAGGAATATAACAGGAGTGAGCGTAGATGTGTTTAAGAATAAGCTCGACAAATATCTAAACTGCATCCCAGACCATCCAAGATTGGAAGATGCAAAATATACTGGAAGATGTACTAGCAACTCTCTGGTAGACATTAGAGGTGCCTCATACTGAGGGACCTGGAGCAACCCGAACAAGATGTAAGGTCTGTAAGGTAAGGGCGCTCTCTTGCTCTGTACGTCACACGAAGGATATTCAGGGTTGTCCCCGTCATCTGTTTGTTTCACCCCGAAATGTCAAGAGACCTATATCAAAGAATGGTGTATCCTTTTTCCTCAGAGATCTTATTGTTAAAACTGGTGGTTCGGCTGCCTGTGAAGGCCAGGCACTGAGAGCACACAGTATTAGAGCAGTTGCTACATCAGTAGCTTTTATGAAGAACATCTCAGTCGCCAAGGTGCTTGAGGCGGCGACTTGGCGTTCTAATTCTGTTTTTGCCTCTTTTTTTACTTGAGGAATATTTCTCTAGTACTAGGCAACCTTCGTGCTTTGGGCCCTTTGGTGATGGCAGGACAGGCCGTCAGACAGGAGAATTAGGTACTCTTCTTGTTTTACGTACGGTTGATACCTGTACAGTGGGCCCCCGTATTCGTGTTCTCCTGATTCTCGTACTCACGGACCGTATCTACCTATTATTTGTGAGAAATTTGCCTTTTCATGGGTTTTTTCCGACGATAAATAATCCCAAATTAGTGCTTTTTTATGTTATTTTCATGACTAAATACATTTTTATGATACAAAAATGATTTACTAATTTTAAAATATTAATATTGATCAATACTGTATTAGTAAGTTTAATAAGATTGAATGATATCACATAATAACAAAAATAATTCTCTCTATCTCGCTTTCTTACAGAGATGTATGTTTTCTGTATGATGAATAAATGATTTACTAATTTTCAAATAATATAAATATAAAGAGCAATCAATTCAGTAAAGAAAATACTATAGTGAATTAGTAAGATTTTAGTTTATAAATTAAAAAATTATGTAAGAATGAAGGAAATCCCAGTCTTCACGCATCTTTCTTTTGAACTCCAGGTACCAAACTGAGGTCCAACAGCTATCAAATATATCACGTAATGTGACTGGAAGAGAGGGAGTGTGTTTCTCTCTCTCTCTCTCTCTCTCTCTCTCTCTCTCTCTCTCTCTTTACTGAGATTTGAGATTTTTACAGTACATGTATGTATATGATTATTAATAATTTCAAATTATAATAATAAAGGGATTTTGACATAGGAAAAATCTATTTCTGGGCGAGGAGGCCGTGTCGCCCAGTGAAATACGTTCCTTTAGCGCTATTTCTAAGGTAAATTATTGCTAAAATACCAGAGAACTGCTAAATTGGACATGCCAGAAGATTCTGACTCGCTCACCCTTTCTAAAAGGGTGTCGGTATGAATCTGGAGCAAGTGCAAAACACTACCACAGCAGCCTCTCCAATTAGCCTTTTCCACATCAAAACCCCTTAGAAAAGGGGAGCCATGCTACGGCTCACTCCCTGCTACCGCGAAGGTAGCGTCAGGGTCTGCATTCCTTTGATACCCATTAAGAGAGCTGCACATCATTTTTGCGTTCTGTTTTTTATCTGCCTTTTTTGGCTTGTGTTTGTTAGCTATGGATCGTCAATCTGCCTCCCCATCCAAGTTAAGTACTGGTTTTTTGTTCGGCACTATTTAGGGAGTGATTTTGACCCTTGTGGTCCTTTTATTTAGGGTTTTGTGTGGCGTTGCCATTACGCGTTCCCCTTTGGTGTCGTTTCGGTTTTGCGTGGTCTTCCATACTTCGTGAACCGAGTTGTATATCAGTACTCTTATTTCCCTTTTCTTGGTTGGCAGTTTTTTGTCGATCGCGTATATGCTTATGTTTATGTTTTTGTTTATTTTGTGCTTTCCACGGGGGTTTCCTTTCGAGCACGTGTCTTTGTTTCGTGCCTCATCGGGTACCCACCGTTATAGTTTTACTACTTTTCATTATGATTTTGTTTTATTTCTTTTTCGTTATCATGCCTACCTCTGCCGTTCGGTTTACTTATATCGTTACGGCATTAGACCATTCTGGTTTATCATATGTGTAGTATTTTACAGAAATGCTACAATAATCTTTCCATTTCACTCTTTCAAAATAAGGATAACTCTCTCTCTCTCTCTCTCTCTCGTACAGAGATGAATGTATTTTGTATGATAAATAAATGATTTACTAATTTTCAAATATCAATATTAATGTAAACAGCAATAATATCAATTCATTAAAGAAAATACTAAAGCGAATTAGTAAGATTTTAGTTCATAAATTTAAAAAAAAAAATAGGTAAGAATGAAGGAAATCCCAGTCTTCACTGAACTGAGGACCAACAGCTGTCAAGTATATCAAGTAATGTGACGAGGGGGGGAGAAAGTCTCTCTCTCTCTCTCTCTCTCTCTCTCTCTCTCTCTCTCTCTCTCTCTCTCTCTCTCTCTCTCTCTCCATCATGGTAATTGCTTCATAGCAAAGAATTACCAGTTAAAGGAAAGGAAAACGCATCTTTGAGAAGTTCTGCAGCAAGGAAGCATTCGCGCATGTGTTGGAGGTGCCTGTTCTCATGATGGTTCTAGAATCGGCAAGAGTGTTGTGGAACTTCGACAGGCGCTAACGTGACATGAGGAACGCCGCAATTTCTGATGTAATACTTCGTCCAGATCCTTCTAAGAAGTTCTAGTAATCTCGGGAGTCTGTGACGTTCGTGCTCCGCCTCCCCCGTAAGCCACGCCCCCAGGTCACCGTATAAATACAACTGACGAAGTAGTAGGAAGCAGATCATCAGTAAGAGCCACAGATCAGATTATCAGTGAGAGATCAGCAGCAGAGATCGTCAGAGAGAGATAAGAGAAGAAAGAACCGATGAAGGATCAGAGAGAAAAAGGTGATCATGAGTTTGATCGGATTCTGGTCAAGTCGTCCGGGAGTGGACGACCAAGGTATTTCGACGTAGAGCAAGACTTCAGAGAAGAAACGTTCTGCGAGAGGTTTTGTGAAGTTCCTGCCCTTCAAGTATCAAGAATAGACATTGTTTTCTGCAATACGGAGTCAAGAAGACGTCCACAATTACAGTTCTTTTGTGAAGCCACCACTTCAAGCATAGATCTCCTTCAAGTCTCAAAACTGGCCGGCAAGTACTTTCTTTACCCCACCGTTTCCCCAGTTCACTCATTGTAAGATTTTGCCTTTTTTATGTAAATAGGAGACACCATTCTGCATTTATCTTTGTTAGTAAGCTTGTAAATAAACCTTTGTTGTGTTAGTGTTTCTTTCTATATTCATATCAGATATATGATTATGCCATTCAGTGCTCTCTCTCTCCTTTCTCTTTCTTCCCTCTCTTTCCTCTCTCCTTCTTCTCTCTCTCGTCTCTCTCTCTCTCTCTCTCTCTCTACTCTCTCTCTCTCTCTCTGTGTGTGTGTGTGTGTTATTGGCTGTAGGTGTATATTTTTAATGGTAAAATATTTAAGATGACTTTGAAATTATATCAATAATATAACTTCAAAGATTAATACAGTAATAGGTTAGTAATTTTAGGTATATTTGAAGTAGGATGTTATTTAAGGTATACATTTTGTATCTGAACTTTCTAGATAGGCAGTTATAAGCAGTTTTAGTGGTGGTTCTAACTATTCGCGGGTTTTAACTATTCACAGGGGTGTCTGGTACACATCCCCCGCGAATACGGGGGGAACGCTGTATCTTATTTTTTGTTTTATATGTATTTTTTGTTTTTGCATTATAACTTTTGGTAGTTTTTGGTTTAGTTATAATGGGAATTAGGCAGTTTGGTATTTAGGTGTTCTTGATGACAAGGGCTGGCTGCTTGACAACTCACGCTCCTTCCATTGTCAGTCTGACATGGGACCAGCCACTGGGTTGTCGGCACTGGCGACTACGCTTCTCCCAAAGTCAATGCTGACCTAGGACTAGCCACTGGTTCGCTTGTCCTGACGACTCACGCTTCTTCCATTGTCTTCCTGGACAGGGAATTAGTCAATGGATTGTCTGCTGTCATCTAGTGATTCGTTCACCATCTACTTTTTGTCTCACCTGTTTTCTCGGAGTCAAACACTTGTGAGAGATCAGGTGATATTTAGTATCTCTGAGTTTCTTGTTGATGAAGTCGGTTATGTGGATACACCCTCCGATTATCGTTTTAACATGAGACCAGTTTGGACTGTCAGGCATTCATCCTTCGGGACTGAGTCGCCTTTTTGCTTCGCACTCCTTTCTCTCGACACCAGAAAGCTCGAGTCAGGAGTTGCTCATGAGCTGATATTGCTGTTGGCGATGTTGGGTTGCGTTGATTGATATACCCCCAATGTTTCCTTTGCTTTGAATCACCCAGGCAGTCCAGGCACTCATCCTTCAGGAAAAGAGGTGCCAATACCCGCTCCTCTCTCTTGGCACCAGACATTCATGAGAGAACAGGTGTCATGTGTGGTTGTAGTGCTTGATGAAGTCATCAGGGTGCAGCTTTGCTGTCCTCGATGTCGTCTGACTTGTCACCTGACTTTTTTTACAGACAGACTGACTATGCACTTACTCCTTGTCCTTTTCTACCACAGTTCGGCAGCATTATGGTAGGAGACTTTGAGTTCTTAGTATCTTAGACTTTGGGTTGAGTTTTTAACTGCATATGATATGTATTTCTTTATTGTTTTATGTCCTGTTATTAATTTTCTCTTATTCTTCCTTTTCCATTAATTGGATTAGGTGGGTTCCTCCTATTCTGCCCAAAAGGGAAATTTTACTCAGATAAATTATATTAAGGTAATGTTTATTAATATGGAATTTGTATTATAAAATTAATATTAATAATACTTACCTGTCTAATTTATCTAGTCCCAACCATCCTACCACACAGTCTGACTATCACAACTGATTTTGAAGGGGAGGTTTCGTAACTGTCAATGGCAGTGTTGCCAACTGGCGGACAGAATAGGAGGTAACAGGGTTGCCAGTGTGGTAAATTTTGGTGCAGTTTTTGGGGATTTAGGGCTAGATAAATTATACGGGTAAGTATTATTAATATTAATTTTATAATATAAATTCCATTTTTATAATAAAATAAGGTTTTATGTATACCTGCCAAGTAGTTACATAATCAGAGCCCTCCCTCCCCTCTCATGGATAGTATGGCATAAACAACTGATTTTTGTGCTAAGTTGATTCCTCTCTCTCTCGGTAGTGAGCAGGGAGTATCGCCTAGCCAAAACAAACTAGCGCTATGCAAATTTTAAAAAATTCTAGTTGCCGACGGATGAAACTATTGCTATGTTAACTACTTGGTAAGTATACATAGTAGAATATTATGTATATTTACCAAGTATCTTTATGTACAATATGACATTTTTATAATAAAATGTCATAGTGGACATAAAGATTTAATGCCTAGCCAAATTTTGGATTTTATGTACTTAGAGCTGGGACTTAACTACATACCAGTGTGAATGTTGTGCATTAAAAAAATGCAAACTTCCTAAGATCACAGTTTGAAATAGAATGGTTTCTTTTGGACAAAGGGAAGGGAAAAGCAAAGTATAGTATACTTTTATTTTGCTGCTTTGATTTAATATTAAGGCATTCTTTGTATTAGTGTTAAATTATTTTTGCCAAATTACTTTATGTTTAAGAACTTAATAAGCAGTGATTGTTTTTAAAATGTTTTTTGTGTTTGGTTATGTAATATATCATTGATAACTTTCCATAAGAATTTTACAGAATCTTAGACAGAAGTTTTGTATTTTTGCACATCATTTATAATGAAGATGTTTCATACTGTATTTAGGCTGACAGACTTTTTTATTCTAATATTTGCAATTTTTTATTTAGTGTAAGTTTGTATGGGACCATTCCCCTGGGATTGTGGGGCAAATGAGTAATACTAATGCCTTAGTGATGGTTGGCCATCACAGCATAGGGCATATTGTATCAAAGGTTCTTTTCAGCAAACCCTCTGACACCACCTGCATGTCTTTCTTTGTCTTAGTTCCATTTTCTATCCTTATGCCTTATCCCAGCTTTAAGGGAATCTATAAATGTGATGTATTGGCTTGGTTAATCTACTTTATCATACAGTTATACCATAATTATAGCTTACAACATTTAAGGTCTTTTTTTTTCAGATCGAGGAAGTTTAGAAGCATAGTTATGGAAGTGCCGGTAAAATTAACTTTGGATATTTTAGCCATTTGTAAACTAAGGCATTGTAATGTAATTTATATTTTTTTTATGAGGTTTATACATAGTCAAAAGCTTCCCATGAAAGAGCTTGTGCTTTTGTTTTTGAATCGCTGCAAGACCAGCTGAGTAAGCCATCATTTTTTTTAGATCTACTAAATTGTGATCCCTTGTACTTATTGAGGATTATGCATCAATGTATTATGCAGGAATGATGCCATATATTTCATTGTACACAAAGTTTTCCTTTAAAATTATTTAAATTCACTGTAGTTCCCAATTCTTCTTTGACCACCAAAACACTTAATAGTTGGAATTACTTAATAATCCTTACGAGATATGATGGAATTGGATTAAATATCTCTGATGTGTCTGGTTCTTGAAGACTTTTAAAGCTGTAAGGAGATTAAGTTGAATTCCAACATTTAAAGAGAATGTTTGTTGAAATAGATGTTGGAATACAGTTTGTTGTTTCAGTAGCCTTACCGCCTACACTCATTTTGTAGAGGAATTTGTGATATCAGTTGAAAATCTTCAGAGCATGATGGAACTTAGTGTAATTATCACTTAAGTGTTTGCAGAAAATCATTCAAGAAAAATATATTTTAGTTCATTTCAGTGGATTGTTAATACTGGAGTGATTTTGTTCAGGTAATCATTTTCTTTCTTTATGGTATTGTCATATAGCCTAGAGGCTCAAATGAGAGAAAGAACACAACCAAAATTACAATCTGTAATGAAAGCGCACAGAAAAAATTAGAAGCAATAGTTATACAGTAATAGTGTGAATAAACATTTTTTAAGTAAAGTATGGCTCCATAATTGTAGGGTTTAGGGACCACAACCACCCGCGTTGAGCAAACATCTGCATTATTTGCTATCCCCCTCTAAAAATGTTTATAACTGCCTATTTTAATTCCCATTTATATAATAATATTAATGTAAACAGCAGAATATCAATATTCATTTCATTTACAGGCATAAAAAAAGCCGACAATCCAGCCAATTGTAAGGTTTACATTTTTAGAATTAGCTGATTGAGCCTACCACCTCAGTTTCTCTCTTTCATTTACAATTGGCCAATTTAAGAAAAAAAGTGCATCAATGGAAATGCATATGGTGTAAGAAATTAAAAAAAAATTTCTGTGACCTTCTATGGGAAGTTGAAAGTTAGTATTTGCAACCCTGTACTATATTTGCAACTCACTCATCATAACAGTTAAGAACTAAAATTGGTAGCAAATTCTCGGTATATTTATTGTTAAATATTTATGAGATTTACTGAGATGGGGAGATGCAGTAACTTCTCGTGAGGTAGCATGTATTATCTAATATTTCTTTACACTTTTCTTTGCAAAATTACAATCATAACTGACATACTATCATAAAAGATAAGAACTAACACCAACAGCAATCCCTGTGTATACGTATTTATGTGCAAATAAATAAAAATATGTCATAAAGCCTGAGACATACTGATCATTCTTTGTCCTATGCTGAACTACTACAGTTGCCATTAGTCATTTATGGATCATTTAAGCAATATGAACATCTTTCCTGATAACTTCATCCAAGTCTTGTGATAATGAAGGGCAAACTTTACAGTTGGCCAGTTTAAGAAAAAACAAATCAATGAAAAGAGGAAGATATGCAAATGCACCAGTTGTAAGAAAACAAATTCTAAACATTTTTCTGCGCCTTCTATGGAAGTTGAAAGGGAATATTTGCAACACTGTACAGGGTCTCTTTTCCAAGACAGTTGTAAATTTTATCAAGTTAGTATACATGTTTTTTCTAATTTGTATTTTATTTTGTAAAATTATAATTGCAGCTCACACAATATCAGAACAGGTAAGAACTAAAGTTAGTAACAAATAAAATATTTATGAGGTTTACTGAGATGGGGAGATGCAGTAACTTCTTGTGAGGTAATATGTGTTATCTAATATTTCTTTGCACTTTTCTTTGCAAAATTACAATCATAACTGACATACTATCATAAAAGATAAGAAACACCAACAGCAATCCCTGTGTATACATATTTATGAGCAAATAAATAAAAAGATGTCCTGAAGCCGGAAGGCATACTGATCATTCTCTGTCCTGTGCTGAACTACTACAGTTGCCATTAATCATTTATGGATCATTGAAGTGATATGAACATCTTTCCCACTGAATTCATCCAAATCTTGTGATAAAGAAGGGCAAACTTTAAGGTTGGCCAGTTCAAGGAAAAAACACATCAATGGAAAGAGGAAAATATGCAAATGCACAAGGTGTAAGAAAAAAAATTCTAAAAATGTACCTTTCATGGGAAGTTGAAAGTGAATATTTACTACTCTGTACAGGGTCTCTTATCCAAGACACTCGTAAATTTCACCAAATTATCCATGTTTTTTCTAATTTATTGTATTTTATTTTTTAAATTATAATTATACCTCACACAATACATAATAGTTAAGAACTGAAATCAATTACAAATTCTTAACAAAAACCTCGGACGGATTGGTAACTGTCGATGGTGATGTTACGGTGGTAGCTGGTTGTAATGTCACGGCAGCATGCAGAGAGAGTGACATCACAGATACTGTCGACACAGAAAGATATGATGCTGGGAGTGATGTTACGGAGTGCGATTGACTCTGGCCCCAAAGTTGACGGTTGCTGCTGGTAAGGGAAAAGGCAACCCAGGATGAAGTGCAGTTAGCAATGGCGTCCCACTTGGCGGCAGCGCACTAGACCCAAAGTAGTGGAAGCTGGGTGGAAGGGAAACTGCCAAGGGAGCTGATGTTGGAAGGCATGTAGACATGAAATGGGACACTATGACTTCCAGGGAGGGTACCCCAGGTTGGCCTAGGGAAGGCCAAACAGATGACATCTTGTGCGCATCAATGCCTGGAACAAAGGAACAAGATGGCTCTGCCTCCTCCCTCCCCGAAGGGACCATGTCACCCCCCTGAGAGAGAGGGGGCAGCATTAAACATAATATCTCCTTGAGCAACTCCTAATGCTTACAAAGATGAATCAATGGAAGAAAAGAAGGAGACATGGCAACAATGAAAGGTGAAGTAGGAGGAATAGGTCTGGAGGAAGGAAAAGGAAAAACATTCACTAGAGGAGGAGGGAATACATCCCAAGATGGGCACACGGACTTCCTATGATGCTCCTTCTTCTTGTATAAGTTCTTTCACTGCTCAACAGGCCAGGAACGACATTCTGAGCATGGATTGGTAATATTACAAAAATTAGAATGACACCTACTGCCAGTTGTACAGCAGTCAGTTAAGGTGGAAGCTTGGAAGCGTGCACACTGAAACCCAGGGAGGCCAGGACAAATGCTTTGACTCTCATGCTACTTCTTAGATCTGATGAAGGAATCCATAACAAAACCACGCACAAACCCAAAAACACAAGATATCAGGGAAGGAATCACTGGCTTGGCCGAAAAAACCAGCTTGAGAGAAGGAGAGCAAAAACGAACATCCGCTCTCCAAGAAAGGCTAAATGCGTCACAGGGTTCAAATGTGGTTGCTCACCAGCTTCCACTATACAGTAGTACCTCGAGATACGAAAGGCTCAACTTACGAAAAACTTGAGATACGAAAGCCAATGCGAAAAATTTTACTGCTCTACATACAAAAAGTTTCTGAAAGTCCGAGATTCGCCCGGATAACAATTTTGAAACTCGCGCCGCCATCTTAGTACTAGTAGACTCGCCACCATCCTCCTGCTCTCCCATTGGTTCCTGATGCTAGTCACCACCATGAAATCCTTCTCTTCTATTGGACAGCATCCCTCCCATCATGCATCTTATACGTATACGTGGTGGCGTACATATCTCGGCCACTTCGTACCAACATCTCTATCGTACGCACACGACATTCGTTCGGTCCAACGATTTCGTTTAGTAACGTAAATTCGTTAGTGATTTCTTTGCAGTATACTATTATCGTGTTGTGTGGAAACTTTATTGTGTTACTTATACGTAAATTACGTACAAGATAACGTAGTCATGGGTCCCAAGAAAGTTGAAATTCACGGAAAGAAACGCATGCTCTCTTTGGAGACAAAGATGTAGATCATCAAGAAGTGCGAAGCTGGTATGCGATTGAGTGTGATCGCAAAGGAATACGGCCGTAATCCATCGACAATAGGCACCATTCTTAAACAGAAAGATGCCATCAAAGCAGCTACACCGTCGAAGGGCTTCACTATTTTGTCCAGTAAGAGGACCCACGTGCACGACAAGATGGAACGGCTGCTCCTCGTCTGGATAAAAGACAAAGAAATCGCTGGCGATACGGTAACGGAGACAGCAATCGCCCACAAGGCCAGCGCTATTTTCGGCGATTTAATTGCGCAGGCGGAAGACGACGGAGGGGAAGGGACTTCAACGCAAACCCCAGAGTTCAAGGCTTCGCATGGCTGGTTCAAGAAAATTTGTAAACGAACTGGCATCCATTCAGTGGTGCGTCATGGGGAGGCTGCCAGCTCGGACACGAAAGCGGCCGAAGCATTTAAGAAGACTTTCGACGAGATGATGACCAAGGAAGGCTACAATTCTCAGCAAGTCTTCAATTGTGATGAGACTAGCCTTTTTTGGTAAAAAATGCCTCGTCGGACGTACATCACGGAGGAAGAGAAGAAGCTACCCGGGCATAAGCCTATGAAAGACAGGCTTACGCTCGCACTTTGTTCAAACGCCAGTGGGGATTGCAAGGTGAAGCCCCTACTGGTGTATCATTCCGAGACTCCTCGAGCCTTCAAGGCCCACAAAGTGCTGAAGGAGAAGCTTCCAGTGATGTGGAGGGCTAATGCAAAAGCCTGGGTAACGAGGCTTTTGTTCACGGAGTGGGTAAATCTGTGTTTCAATGCCCCAGTGAAGAAATTTTTGGAAGAGAAGCGCCTCCCCCTGAAATGTCTGCTGGTGTTGGACAATGCCCCTCCCCACCCTCCTGGCCTTGAGGAAGATATCCTAGCGGAGTATTCCTTCGTCAAGATTCTTTTTCTTCCGCCCAACACCACCCCTCTCCTCCAGCCCATGGGCCAGCAAGTGATATCAAACTTCAAGAAGCTGTACACGAAACATCTTTTCAAGAGATGTTTCGACATCACCGATACCACAAACCTCACCTTGCGTCAATTTTGGAAGGAGCATTTCGACATCGTCATTTGCATCCAACTCATCGACCAAGCTTGGCAGGAGGTTTCGAGGCGAACCTTGAATTCCTCGTGGAGGAAACTCTGGCCTGATGCCGTATCCGCCTGAGACTTCGAGGGATTCGATGTGGGCGAAGCTGGTGCTGCTGCAGAGTCAGAAATAGTTGACGATCCCAAAACTGTTTTGGAACCAGATCTTGACGAGATCGTTGCATTCAGCAAGTCCATGGGCCTGGTCGTCGACAAGGATGACATCAACGACCTTCTCGAGGAGCACCAAGAGGAGCTTACGACGGATGACCTGAAGGAGTTGGAGGCCATGCAACATAACGTCGTTCAAGAGGAGTTCTCTAGCAGCGGCAAGGAAGAGGAGGAGGAGCCTATGACAACGGCAGAAATTAAGGATGTTCTAGCCGCTTTTCATAAGGTGCAATCGTTTATCGAAAAAAGACACCCCGAAAAGGCTCACACAGGTCGTATGTTTGCGCAGTTCGATGACGTTTGCCTGAGTCGTTTCAGGAACATTGTGAAAAGTAGGCAGAAGCAATCTTCCTTGGATTGTTATTTTTTAAAGAGGCCTTCAGCATTAGCAGGAGTAAGCAAAAAGGAAGAACCAAGTGATAAAAAACAGAAAGTTGAAAGCAAAAAGGAAGAACCAAGTTATGAAAAACAGAACGTTGAAAGTGGTGATGAAGTTGAAATTCTGTAAAAAAAAAAAAAAAAAAAAAGCCTACGTAAAAGTAAAAAAAAAGTTAAAAATCAAAAAAGAAAAAAAATTTTAATTTTTAGATTTTTGTAAGTTAAGTGTTACAGTTTTGTTAATGTGTTTCGTAAATTTTAGTTTTATAGTTTTCCTTTTATTTTTTATGTGTTTTCTTAAAGTTAAGTGTACGTATGTATGTACGTTATCTGCCGTTTGTCCTCCTCCTCCTCTGCCGCCACTTTCGGAGATAGCCTTACTCGAAAGGTAAGCTTCCACATTTTACGTTACAGTACATAATAATATTTCTTGTACACTAATATACACTTTATTTACAGGTTTTGCATTTTTATTCTTAATTTAGGTATTGAATGGTTCAAATTGTTGTAGTATTTCATTGTTTATAGGTCAATTTAGCTTTATTATGAAATTTACAGGGGTGTTTTTGGAGGGCTTGGAATGGATTAGCCATTTTACATGTAAAATGTGGTCCAAGATACGAAAACCTCATGATACGAGAGGCGCCTCGGAACGGATTAATTTCGTATCTCGAGGTACTACTGTATTACTCTTTGGATGGCAGGTGCCACAAATTCCTTGCATACACAATTTATATTTGATTGTTTTTAACTGGTTTCTACTGGCTCCAGAAGATTTATCCTAATGTTAAGACCGAAGGATCGTTAGTATTAAAAACTACAAATTAATTAAAAATTTGTCATTTTGCTTACATTTCAACCATTATGTGATAGTAAAGTAGTTATGTTACAAATGCCATTAAGTAGAATATGACTGATATATTTTTACATTATACTACCCTCATTTGCTATGGAGAAAAGATCGGCAAGGAAATATAGTACTGCTAAAGTTAAGCTGCAATTTGTAGCTGAAGCCGAGAAAACAGTGTTCAAGTTGCTAATGACTATAAATTATTATGCATCAGCAACATGGGTGAAACTCCTGTAACCTTAGATATACTCGACCATAAATAAAATTGGACTGAAAATATTTCTATCAAAACTACTGGGCATGAAAGAATATGTTTTACTGTTGTTGTCACGGCGATAAACCTCATGTTATGGTGAAATCAAGTGAAAATAGCAAATGGAATCTGACCGTTTTTACACCAATCCACATTGAGACATATTTTGACTTAAATATTTGATCGCTTTGTATGTATATCTTATAATACATATTGTATTTCTATGTATAAGATGACTTTTAAATCTTATATTTCATGCCTAAAAATTGGGGTCATCTCATACCACCATTCTAAAAGTCAAACCCTGAATTCTAATTAATGTTTATATGTTGGCTAGCCTAGGCCTCAGTGCAATAACCACTGACATACATGAAAAGATTAACATTATGATATAATGTGAATTGGCTTTTATGTATGCAAACCCAGCTGAGAATATTCAAACATCAAGTTATGGTTGTGCTCACAGTAACACATAAAAGATTTCAGTAACCTTTCAGAAATTGTAATGGTAGTCTAATTACAGTAGGAATAACATTTAGGATAACGTATTGTTCATTTTTTATTAAAAATTAATTGTCATGTTGGTGAAATAACAATTTTGTTTTGCATACAACTATGTATTTAGATTGTTTTACATAAAACTATTTAGAAGAATTCAGTCATGTGAACGATGTTTATTATATATAAGACTAACCTCTTTGCCTCCATCTATGTATCCCATCTTCTAGTTAAAAAAGTAAAAGAGAATGATAAAAGTATCGTTAATAATGCTATATTCATTGTGTAAACACGTACAGCCATAAAGAAGCGAACAAAAATTAGCTGTTCTGCTATGAACAACTGAATCTGATAACAGCTGTTTTCCTTGCATTTCAACTTTCCTACGATGGTAAAAGATTATACTGTATTTATGTTACAAATGACATTAGGTAGAATAGCACATATACATATTTTTATATTACAGTACTGTATACAGTGAACCCCATGTATTCACGGACACTGGATTATCACTCACGTATTCACGGATTTCTCTCGGGATAACAAATGCCCCCATTATTTGCAGAAAATTGGCCTATTCGCTGTATTTTTATATTAGAATTGTCCACAAATTCCTTTTTTTATCAATTTCATCATAAAACACACTTTTTGCGATAAAATTGTCAAAAAAACTAGCTACAGTGGAACCTCTACATACGAAAGTCCCTACGTACGAAAAATCCAGGTTACGAAAGCAAAGACGAAGATTTTATTGCTTCTGTGTACAAAAATAATTCAGGTTGCAAAAGGGTGTATGTACTGTAAACCGAAATTCGCTCGGGCCGCCGAGAACAATTTTAAAGCTTGAGCGCTGCCAACTCAGTAGACTCGCCACCATCCTCCCGCTCTCCCATTGGTTCCTGATGCTAGTCACCAGCGTAAGATCCTGCTCTCCTATTGGTCAGCATCTGTCCCATCATGCCTCTATGTAAAGGCGTCCCTCGACCATTTTGTCGCATCAGCGTTATCGTACACGTGGAATTCGTTCGTTCACATAGATTTCGTTTGTTAACGTAAATTTGTGTTAGTGATTTCGCTTTCTTTGTAGTAAGTGTTGTGTGTGAACTTAATTACTTACGTTATTAGCCAGGGGTCCCAAGAATGTTGCTGAAGTTCACGGAAAGAAGATGATGCTTTCTATGGAGACGAAGATGGAGATAGTTAAAAAGTATGAAGCTGGCATGCATGCGGTTGAGTGTGATCACTAAGGAATACGTACGGCCGAAATCTGTAGACGATAGGCACCATCCTTAAGCAGAAGAAAGCCATCAAAGCAGTTACACCTTCCAAGGGCGTGACTATTTTGTTCAACAAGAGGAGCCACGTGCATGATGAGATGGAGAGGCTGCTTCTTGTATGGATTAAGGACAAAGAAATTGCTGGCGAGACGATAACCGAGACAGCAATCTGCCAGAAGGCCAGCGCTATTTTCGGTGATCTGAGTGCCCAGGCTGAAGACGAGGCAGAAGGGACATTGAAGGCAACCCCAGACTTCATGGCTTCTCGGGGGTAGTTTGATAAATTTCGTAAACAGAATGGCATCCATTCGGTGGTGCGGCTTGGGGAGGCTGCCAGCTCGGACACGAAAGCGGCCGAAGCCTTTGTTAAGACGTTCAACGAGATGACAATCAAGGAAGGCTACAGTTTTCAGCAAGTCTTCAACTGTGACAAGACTGGCCTTTTTTGGAAAAAATGCCTCATCGGATGTACATCACAGAGGAAGAGAAGAAGCTACCCGGGCATAAGCCTGTGAAAGACAGGCTTACTCTTGTACTTTGTTCTAACGCAAGTGGGAATTGTAAGGTGAAGCCCCTACTTGTGTATCATTCCGAGACTCCTAGAGCCTTCAAGGCCTACAAAGTGCTAAAGAAGAAGTTTCCGGTGATGTGGAGGGCTAATGCGAAAGCCTGGGTAACGAGACTTTTGTTCACGGAGTGGGTAAATCTGGGTTTCGGCCCAACAGTGAAGAAGTTCTTGGAAGAGAAGTGCCTTCCTCTGAAATGTCTGCTGTTGTTGGACAATGCCCCAGCTCACCCTCCTGGTCTCAAGGAAGATATTCTAGCGGAGTATTCTTTCATCAAGGTTCTTTATCTTCCGCCTAACACCACCCCTCTCCTCCAGCCCATGGCCAGCAAGTGATATCAAACTTCAAGAAGCTGTATACAAAACATCTTTTCAAGAGATCTCCGATACCACAAACCTCACCTTGCGTGAATTTTGGAAGGAGCATTTCGATATTGGGATATGCATCCAACTCCTCGATCAAGCTTGGCAGGAGGTTTCGAGGTGAACCTTGAATTCTTCGTGGAGGAAACTCTGGTCTGATGCCATATCCACCCGAAACTTCGAGGGATTCAATGTGGGCAAAGCTGATGCAGATTCAGAAACGGTTGACGATCCTGAAACTGTTTCACAACCAGATCTTGACGAGATTGTTGCACTCGGCAAGTCCATGGGGCTGGTCGTCGACGAGGACGACATTAATGACCTTCTCGAGGAGCACCAAGAGGAGCTTACGACGGATGACCTGAAGGAGTTGGAGGCCATGCAACATAACGTCGTTCAAGAAGAGTTCTCTAGCAGCGTCGAGGAGGGGGAGGAGGACCCTATGACAGCGGCAGAAATTAAGGATGTTCTAGCTGCTTTTCATAAAGTGCAAACATTTGTAAAAAATGAGACACCCCGAAAAGACTTACACAAGTCATATGCTTGAGCAGTTCGATGACATTTGCGCGAGTCGTTTCAGGAACATTGTGAAAAGCAGGCAGAAGCAATCTTCCTTGGATAGTTATTTTTTAAAGAGGCCTTTAGTAGTAAGCCAACAGGAAGGTCCAAGTGATACAAAAATCAGAAAATTGGAAGTGGCGAAGAAATTGAAATTTGTTAAAAACTGTAAAGTAAATAAGTATTTTAAAAAATCAGAAAAAGGCAAAAAAAAGAAATTTAGTTTTAAGTTTTTCGTAAAGGTAAGTGTTAATGTTTTCTGCCATTTGTTAATGTGTTTCGTAAAGTTTAATGTTAATGTTTTCTGCCATTTTTTCATGTGTTTCGTAAAGTTAAGTGTTAATGTTTTCTACCATTTGTCCTCCTCCTCTGTCGCCATTTTCGGACATTGCCTCACTCGAAAAGTAAGGTTCCACATTTTACTACATATGTACATACAGTATTTCTTGTACCCTGTACACTGATACATTTTATTTGCAGGTCAGTCACATTTACGTTAGGTATTGAATGGCCCAAATTGTTGTATTTCATTGTTTATGGGTCAATTTAGCTTTACTATAAAATTTACTGTGGTGTTTTTGTAGGGCTTGGAACGAATTAGGCAATTTACACGTAAAACGTAGTTCTAGATACGAAAAAATCAGGTTACGAAGGCTGCTTCGAAACGGAGTAATTTCATAACCTGAAGCTATACTGTATAAACATTTTTATTGGGTTTTTATTGAGTTTTACCTAACTAAATAGGCAGTTTTAAGCATTTTTATAGGGCTGTCAACTATTCTTAGGTTCTAGCTATTCGTGGGGGTGTCTGGTACCTATCCCTTGTGAATATGGCAGGAACACTGTACAGTCACCTCTCAATTAATGCGAGGGTTACGTTCCTGGAGCACTCACGTTAATTAAAAGTGCGTTATTTAAACATTTTTTCCCCTATGAAATAACAGGAAGAAGGGAGTTTATGTTCCTGGACTTGGGAAACGCTGTGCTTTTTTGCTAAGTGCAACCAAATTGGATAACAGCAACATATGTTTGGTGTATTTCAACCATCGTACGATAGTAAACAATGACCGTAGTTATGTCATAAACGATGTTATGTAGAACAGGACTGACTTTATCCCTTTAACGACCAGAGATCCCATTTGGGATCTTTAAAACAGCTACTTTCGGGTAGTCGTGGTGAACAAGTTTGAGCTTGTATGAAATTGACGCTTTGGCAACTCATAGCTACACTCCTCTGCTCTTCGAATCAACCAATCAGAAGCCACCAGGCCCTCGCACAAAGACTGGAGGTCCTTCGACAGACACCTCAGTCGTGCGCAAGTTGGAAAACAGTCAAGACGTGCCGCAGTAACCCCCAAGTTTCCCCCCCCTCCGAACTTCGTAATCATGGTAAGCACACAGTGACTGTGGGATAGTGAAGCCTAGTGATATACTTACCTTTTGATGTTGGTTTGAAGGGCTGTAGTGTTACTGACGTGTCGTAGTGACAAAAAAAAAAGTATAGATCCCTTGCGGGATACTTCGGTCGTTCTTAGGCGGACCACGCTCATCCCATGAGGGATGTATCGGACCGTAACGGTTACAACGGCCAGTAGAATACGACGTCAAGTAATTTTTTTTAGTGCTTGTTTTAGACATTTGTGAATAATTTTAACAATATTTCTAGATATAACAGTGATGCTTTATAGATGTTAGGCTCATGTGCATATAAATGATTACCTTACAAGGGATTGAATGATAGGTTTTTGTTAGGGAAAGTTACTTTTTTTTTCATTACATGATTTTAAAATAGTTTTTTTTATTTTTGCAGTTACAAAGCAGTATGTTTTCTGGGCAACGCAATGCTGCATTGGAGACTCAGGAACGTGTAACATGGGTAGCCCCTGACGACGCTGAATCAAGTGATATCGACATGAGCCCTTTGGACATTGACAGTGATGATGACGACCCTACCTACGTTCCTGACGAAGGCCTTACTCAGGACGGTGCCTTTGACCTTCCTAACTCTAGAGGTTAGTATGAGACATCCTTAGAGAGAGAGAGAGAGAGAGAGAGAGAGAGAGAGAGAGAGAGAGAGAGAAATGTGTTGTAAACATTGTATTTAAATGTCTCGTTGTTATAATGGTATTTAAATTTGTTGCCCTTTAAATGGTTTGTAAACAATGGGTATTTTAAAAACTTATTTGTTTACTTGCATACTCACTGACATACACGTGCACACACATGCACACGCACATGCATACTCACTTGACATACACATGCAACTACCAACATGCATGCCACACAACAAGCACACATGCCATGCACACACGATTCATTTACTGTTTCACTAATGTTACTTTATTCTTGTTTCAGATCGCAAGGTCAATGTTGTCTCTCAAGCGATGCCTATGGAAGAGGAACCTGAGCCTAACCCTAAGAGGTCTCATGCTGATGAATGGAAGAAGGAAAACATTGATATCCATGCCCTGCCCGACTACATTCATCAGAAGCCTGGTGCCAGGAATTCTCTTGGCACTAGAGATTTTGCTTTGCCAAGAAGGGGCCAACAGGTAGTTTTGCAAAATATTGAGACACGCAGGCCACAGTTCCCGCTGGATGTGTGAGGATTGCAAGGTTGCCCTTTGCCTTACTGAAGAAAGAAATTGTTTTGCTTTGTTCCATAAGATTTCTAAGTAAGTTGTTTGTTATGATAGTTGTTTATAGTGTTTTGTGTATTTTATTACTATTTTTGTATTAGAGTTTTTGATTAGAGTTTTTTATAGAGTTTTCTGTATTTTTATACTATTTTTGTATCTAATGTATATTTATTTTTATATTAATTAAATTGTAAAGCCATATAAGTGTTTCTATCATACATTGTGGAACAAAAAAAATGAATAAATAATAATAATCACATGATTTATGGGCAAATTAACAGTATTTATAAACTTGAAAAAGTTGCCCGCACGGCCCAATAGATCCCATACGGGATGAGCGTGGTCCGCCTAAGAGCGCCCGAGGCACCCATACGGGATACTTCATTGCATGCAATTATTTCGCTTACTTTGGAAATTTTGTAAAAGTACACAAGAGTAAAAAGGTCTTGTATTTACTAATACTACAACATACTAAGAGGATTTTTTAATGTTTCCCATAAAACCCAGGGTGGACTTTAAAGGGTTATTATGTAATAACTTTATTTACTATAGATCAAAGATCAGCAAGGAAATATGCTGTTAAATTTAAACCAAGGTGTAGCTGAAGCTGAGAAAACTGTTCAAGCTGCTAATGGCTGTTATCGTGCATCGACTACAAGGATAAAATTCCAGGAAAGTTATGCCATCAAACGCAACATTTTAATCAAAGTTACTGGGCTTGAAACAACAAATTTTATGGTCGTTTTCACGCAAATAAAAGGTAAATAACGTAAAGCTCGTATTACGTGAAATCAAGTAAAAATAGTGAACAAAATCACGTTCTTTTTTTTTTACGCAATAAACATGCTCCCAATGCAATCTGTTAATGAAAAAAATAATTGAGTTCACAACGAGACTTATTCAAGCCTTATTTCGACTTAAAAATTCGTCGTATAATGGAAAATGACCTTGTCTCATATAAGTAAAGTATATAGATATTCATTTATGCTAACTGAAGAAAGAAAATTTGCACAGAACTGAGTTAAATATGGCAAAATAAATCATAGCCCTCCGAATAAACTTGTATTCGCCATCAGCTGATTTCCAAACCAAAACATTGACCGCTATGTTATTATTTTATAACAATGATATGAGAATACATGCAATATTATTGGATATAGTGAAGTAATGTATATCTTTTAAAAGATTCATGGAAAAGATGCATATTATTCGTTATGCCGATGTTGCAACGAAGCTGATTCTTGTGTCATGTGATTTTTTTTTTTTTTTTTTTTTTTTTGCTTTATTAATGTATAAACAAAATCTTTCACTTTATTAATAAATACATACTGTTTTATGTCTTTGTTTATGTCGACAACCGTCGTCTGCAGCGCTGATGTGCGGGTAATTTGAAAACTACGATTAGTCGCTAATTCGCGTTAAATCAAAATTTTCGCGTTATATGGAGAAAAGCTCAGCAAAATATACCTGAAGCTGAAAAGATAATGTTCAAGCTTCTAATGGCTATAAATTATCATGCATCGGCAACATGGATGAAACTCTCCTAAAATACGTTGTGCCATCAAACTCAACCGTAAATAAAATTAGAGAGAAATATTTTAATCAAAACTACTTGGTCGTTCAATATGTTGTTCATTTTCTCCACATAAGTATGCTTG